>NC_143046.1:79402500-79765000 GCF_057628025.1 Oncorhynchus mykiss
GTGGATGTGCTTTGCCCCCCTCTGTTCACCCAGCCCATCCTCCTTCCTGGACTATCCTGCCCCCACTGGATCCTGTCCTAGAGGACTCAGGTTCTGCAGGCAATTTCCTAGGCCTGTCAGTGGCCTTATCATTACGCATTCCTCTAGTCCCTTTACAACCCCCTATCCCAGTCCATGCTCTAGACAACCGTCCCCTAGGAACAGGACTGGTGTACCAGACCACGATTCCCATTTCCCTCACAGTTGCTCACAACCACCATGAACCCATTTCTTTCCTCATTTCAGACTCTCCTGCACACCCCGTAGTTTTATATTTCCCCTGGTTACAGTTGCATAACCCCAGCATATCGTGGACAGAGAAGAGGTTGTGGGTTTGGTCGCAGGAGTTTTAATGGAGGTGTCTATCTGTGCCACCTCCATGGAAAGTCCAGACCAGGCCACCAATGTCCCTATCCCGGAGGAATATCGGGACCTACAGGTGGCTTTTTCGAAGACATGTGCCACGTGCCTGCCCCCTCATCGCGCATGGGACTGCACTTTCGACCATCTGCCTGGTTGTACCCTCCCACCGGGGCACATCTACCCTCTCTCGCATGCAGAGACCGAAGCCATGGATGTCTGCGTCTAGGAGGCGCTGGCCCAAGGATTCCTCCATCCGTCCACCTCTCCAGCCTCCTCTAGCTTCTTTTTTGTGAAGAAGAAGGATGTAGGTCTGCGCCCCTGTATCAATTACTGGACACTGAATAAGGCAACTGTTAAATTCAGTTATCCCCTGCCTCTCATACCCACAGTGCTCAAATAGATGCACGGTGCTCAGCACTTTACCAAATTGAATTTACGCAGTGCCTACAACCTGGTGCACATCAGAGGGGAGGATGAATGGAAGAACGCCTTCAGCACCAGCACCTGGCACTACGACTACAGGGTAATGTCCTATGGCCTGACAAATGCACCCTCTGTGTTTCAATCCTTCATTAACCGAGGTGTTTAGAGACATGTTGGTTCGCTGTGTAGTGGTGTAGATAGACGACCTCTTGTACTCCACTACACGCGAGCAACATGTCTCATGTCAGGTCTGTTTTGGAGTGGCTCCTGTTGTGTGGAATGTGGATGCAGACGTCTGTCGAGCCCTTCGACAGGATCCCTCACCTGCCCACAGTCCCGAGGGGCGGGACCATCTCCTCGCCTGGGCACACACAGCACCTGTGTTGTGCACCCGGGTAGAGCCCGGGCAGTCTCTCTGCCAAGTACTGGATGCCCACCTTGTCCCAGGACGTTCGGGTTTACGTCTCCACCTGTGCACAGAGCAAGACACTGAGACACCTCCCTGACTGTGGTCCCCAGTTCCCCTCCCGTGTCTGGAAAGCCTTCATGGAACGACTGGGGATCACAGTCAGCCTCACCACCGGGTACCGTCCCCAATCAAATGGGCAGGTGGAAAGGGTAAATCAAGAACTGGGTAGGTACCTTCATAGTTATTGTCAGGCCCGGCCGGGGGAGTGGGCTGTGTTTCTGCCTTGGCCAGAATACGCACAACTCCCTCCTTCACTCCTCCGCTAATCTCACACCCTTCCTAGGCTATCAGCTGGCCCTGGCACCGGTGTCAGATCAAGGCTCCTGCGGTGGACGATTGGTTCCGGCGTGCCGAAGAGGTATGGAACACAGCGCACACCGGTCTCCAGCGTGACGTCCTCAAGGTCCTCTTTCAACCTGGTGACAGTGTCTGGCTTTCTACGAAGGACCTGCCCCTCCGCCTGCCCTGCCGGAAGCTGAGCCTGTGGTTTGTGGGGCCATTTAAAGTCCTTAGGAGAGTCAATGAATTGACATACAGATTACAGCTCCACGTCAATTACCGTGTCTCACCCTCATTTCATGTATCTCTCCTCAGGCCGGTGGCAGCTGGTTCCTTGGCTAGTGCTGGACCCCAAGGCACACCTCCCCTCCCTAGGATGTCGATGTGGCCCCGGCGTACTCCGTCTGTAGCCTGTTGGACTCATAACATCATGGGGGGTCTCTCCAGTACCTGGTTGACTGGGAGGGGTGCGGTCCCGAAGGGGGGTGCTGGGTTCTGGAGCGGGATGTCCTGGACTGTTCTCTCAGTCAGGCTTCCACAGGTGTTGTCCTGACCAACCTGCACCGTGTCTCCAGGGTCGTCCCCAAGGTCGGCAGTGCCCCGCTGCTGGAGCAGGGCCTCCGGGGGTACTGTCACACCAGCCTTCGCTTTGGCTCCCCCTCCTGTAAAGCTCAGGTGTTCGTTATCACCTGCCTTCTAGCTACTGCCGAACCTGCTGCTGGAAAACGTCCTTCACTGATCAAGCCCGGACTTGTCTCGTCATCATTACACACCTGGTTCCAATCCCCAGTCTAACACTGTATATATACGCCCTCTGTCATTAGACTTTGTCGATCAATGTAAATGTTGCATGTTTTCCTGAGAGGAATCTCTCCTACTATTTCCTATTTACTTTATTATTTTGCACTTTGGGTTTCATCTGGCTTTTATATAAATAGTTCCTTAATAAACTCAGTAGTTCTAAACCTGTGACTGCCTCATGCCTACTCCTCTCTATGCTTGTGACAGGTTGATGGTATTCTAAATGAAATGATAAAATATACAGACCACAAATTCCAATTGGCTATACTTAAACTCTTTAACATCATCCTCAACTCTGGCATATTCCCCAATATTTGAAACCAAGAAAAAAGTACAATTTGACCCCAGTTACTACCGGGGGATATGCATCAACAGCAACCTTGGGAAAATCCTCTGCATTATCATTGACATCAGACTTGTACATTTCCTCAGCGAAAACAATGTACTGAGCAAATGTCAAATTGTCTTTTTGACATATTACCGTACGTCAGACCACGTATTCACCCTGCACACCCTAATTGACAAACAAACAAACCAAAACAAAGGCAAAGTCTTCTCATACTTTGTTGATTTCAAAAATGATTTGACTCAATTTGACAATATGCAAATTGTTGGAAAGTGGTGTTGGGGGAAAAATATATGACATTATAAGCTCCAAGTACACAAACTAGTGTGCATTTAAAATGGGCAAAAAAACAAACAAATGTCTTTCCACAGGGAGACAGGGATGCAGCTTAAGCCCCACCCTCTTCAACTTATATCAATGAATTGGCGAGGGCACTAGAACAGTCTGCAGCGGCCGGCCTCACCCTAATAGAATCCAAAGTCAAATGTCTACTGTTTGCTGATGATCTGGTGCTTCTGTCACCAACCAAGGAGGGCCTAAAGCAGCACCTAGATCTTCTGCACAGATTCTTTCAGACCTGGGCCCTGGCAGTAAATCTCAGTAAGACAAAAATAATGGTTTTCCAAAAAAGCCACAGGTAACTTCCACAAAGCTGTGAACAATCTCAGAGACAAGGCAAGAATGGCCTTCTATGCTACCAAAAGGAACAAAAAAATTCTACATACCATTTCTGATCTGGCTAAAATACTTGAATCGGTTAAAGAACCCATTGCCCTTCATGGTTGTGAGGTCTGGGGTCTACTCACCAAAGATTTCACAAAAAGGGACAAACACCAATTTGAGACTCTGAATGCAGAATACTGCATAAATGTCTTCCGTGTACAACCACCAAATAATGCATGCAGAGTAGAATTAGGCCGGTACCCGCTAATGATCAAAATCTAGAAAAGAGAAGTTCAAGTCTACAACCACCTAAAAGGAAGCGATTCCCAAACCTGCCATAACAAAGCCATCACCTACAGAGAGATGAACCTGGAGAAGAGTCCCCTAAACAAACTGGTCCTGCGGCTCTGCTCACAAACACAAACAGACCCCACAGAGCCCCAGGACAGCAATACAATCAGACCCATCCAAATCATGAGAAAACAAATATATAATTATTTGACACATTGGAAAGAATTTACAAAAATACTTAGCCTACTAGAATGATATTTGGCCCTAACCAGAGTACACAGTGGCAGAATACCTGACTACTGTGACTGACCCAAAATTAAGGAAATCATTGACTGTACAGACTCAATAAGCATAGCCTTGCTATTGAGAAAGGCCGCCGAAGGCAGACCTGGCTCTCAAGAGAAGACAGGCTGTGTGCACACTGCCCACAAAGTGAGGTAGAAATTGAGCTGCACTTCCCAACCTCCTGCCAAATGTATGACTATATTAGAGACACATATTTCCCTCAGATTACACAGACCCACAAAGAATTTGAAAAGAATAATCCAATTTTGATAATCCCTCATGTCTATTGGGTGAAATACCACAATGCACAATCACAGCAGCAAGATTTGTGACCGGTTGCCACAAGAAAAGGGCAACCAGTGAAGAACAAATATTGTTGTAAATACAACCTTAATTTATGTTTCTTTATTTTCCCTTTTGCACATCATTACACCACTGAATATAGACAATGTGACATTTGAAATGTCTTTATTCTTTTGGAATGTTATGTTTATTTCACTTTTGTTTATCTATTTCACTTGCTTTGGCAATGTAAACCTGTTTCCCATGCAAATAAAGCCCCCTTAAATTGAAATGAAATTTAATTGAGAGAGAGACTGCAGCTTGGCATGACAGTTCTTCAAACAGTAGGCATATTTGTTAGGATAGCTATGAAGGGCATCGAGGGAACAGCTTGACAGCTTTACAAACAAGGCCTCAATTTGCAAAGAACATTTCGGGGAGAAACTACAAAACTAGATACAGCTAAACAAATAGATTACACCAAGAGAGCTGGAGAGGTTGCATTGTTTGAAACTCAGTCCCTTTTTATCAAGACCTGAAACTTCTGGGGAGGGAAGGCTGCTGTGAACTTGTAAGTACACACTCAGGCGCACAGACAACACACAGATCAACGTAAATCACTAGTCATCGGTTTGATTTTCCTACAGGCTAGTTTCCCTTCTTGAAGCCTTTAGCCCTTCTTGAAGCCTATAGCCTTTAGCTCAGTGCAGATGTTGCCCGTAATCCAAGGCTTCTGGTTGGGATATGTACGTATGGACACTATGGGGACAAAGTTCGTGGCACTTAGTTTTTTCTTCAATTGTTTAAGCACAATTTTGAAAACAGGGCCCGGTTTGCCAACATACTACACACAATTTGCACAAACCCTACACCAAAGTAGGACAACACTTCAGATCATTCGCAAAAAGGAACACTTTTGTCAAAACTATACACGACTTCATAAAAATAATATCTTGTTACCATACGAAAGACACATTTCATATGACTTCAATCTTTTTGAACCAGTTACACTGCTGTTGCTAACCTAAAACACTTTTAGCAAGTCTAATTGTCAGTGATTAGAGTACTGTAAACGAAATACACAGAGAAAGTGCAACTATACAAACACTACACAAGACCAATGCTGCAGACTGAGGAAAATACTCATTTATTTCTCGCCATATACCCAAATCAGTCAACATGTCAACATGGAGAATCACAACAAAACATGTCCCAGTTTTCATGCTACTACTGTAGTGTATAACACTTAGCTCAGCAAACAGACAAACGTAAAATACTGATTCCAGCACAGGTTACAATTACAGTAAATAACAATACAAAATAATCGGAAAAACCTCACAATATTGTACAGAAAATACTACAGTAAACATATTACACATTATCTCTTCGCCTAGCTGGATCTGGCCAGAGAATTTCATCACAAGCAATATTGTCATTAGCAAGACAACGCGGGAAGAACCGTCTTGAATGTCGAATCCATCCTTGCACAGCTGTGGCGTCGACTTGGTCACAGAAGTCCTCCATGGCCTGAATGAGGGGTACCTGAGCCTGGGGCTGGAGATTGTAAACCTTCCACTGCCATGCAGAGAAAAACTCTTCAATAGGGTTTAGAAATGGAGAGTATGGTGGAAGGTATAGTACTGTCAACTGTGGATGGTGTTGAAACCAGTGCTGGACCAAAGCAGAGCGGTGGAATGACACGTTGTCCCAGATGACTGTGTATTGCATCTGGTGCATTTCATTACCTGCTGTGACGATCTGGTGCAATCGGTCCAAAAATGCGAGAATGTCAGGTGTGTTGTAAGGGCCCATTTTGGCATGACGGATGACAACCCCATGCTGTGAAATGGCAGCGCAAAGGGTGATGTTACCCCCACGTTGCCCTGGGACATTGATTATAGCCCTGTGGCCAATGATATTTCTGCCTCTCCTTCTTGCTTTTGTGAGGTTGAACCCTGCCTCATCAATATATATAAATTCATGCAGGATTTCCTCAGCATCCATCTGCAAAACTCCCTGAAATACAGTGAAAGACAAGCTTGTGTAGTTCAGGATAGGTCTAGTATACAGTCAATGTAAAAAAGTTGTGTGCAGTACGCAACATCACAGCACTAAAGTGAACAATACAAACCTCCACATACTCCTGCCGCAGCCGTTTGACCCTCTCAGAATTCCGCTCAAAAGACACTCGATAAAGTTGTTTCATTTGAAACTGATGTCTCTGAGCCTGATAGCATTATTGGCCAAAACCATTTTTATTATTGCCCTCTCTTGTTCTTGCGTGAATATGGGCCCCCTTCCTCCTTGTCTTGTCGTTCCCGACCCTCAATATATGTAGAGAATAATACATGTAACTTTCTGTACAATGTCACAGGAAGGGGTATCACAAGTGCTGATATGGTGCATCCAATAAGTGGCTTATTACTGTAACTGTTGACAGATCTTTTACCTGTTTTCCTGTCGAAAAGTCTTTATGACAGATGCCACTGTATATTTGCTAAGATTTGGCTGAACTCTCAGGCCAGCCTCCCTCAGCGTCAACCTGTGGTTCACAACATGGTCCACTAGTGTTGCACGAATGTCATTTGACATGTGTGGTCCTCTTCTTTGTGCACGTTCTCCTCCTGCTTCAGGTCTTCTTCGACCTCTGCCTCTTCCTCTACCTCCTTCTCCTCCTCGGTGTACTCCTCCTCTCACCCTCACTCTTCTTCTGACTCCTTCCATTTTGGTTGAAGGCAGGTGAACCTACCTGCTGCATTTTTATAGTGCTTAAACCATTATTGGTGTGTCTACAATTTCGCAATCATGTGCACCTGATGTCTGTGTTTAACAGATTGGCTCATAGGTGTGGTAATTTGACAGTCAGTGCTTTGGAATTGCAAGGAAGTGACATCATGACATACTTCTGTGTCTGATGTATACAAGTGTGTTTAGTGTTTTGCAAATCACTGTGTGTAATGTTTTGCAGATAGTGTGAAGCTGACAATGTGCTTACAGTTGTGCAAATCTAGCCTTGTGTTTTGCTCCTTGGGTGTAAGGTTTTGCTAATTGTGGGAAAAGTACAATTTTAGCGTGTAAGCAATCATAAAAAACTGTAATGAAGCCGGTGACTGATGTGGTAAACTCCTCAATGCCATTGGATGAATCCCGAAAAATTTTCCAGTTTGCAAAAAAGTCAAGAAGCTTAGCATCTGCTTCATCAGACCACTTCAGTAAACTAGCACTGCTAGTAAGTAGGAATCAGGAGGATAGAGCTATTGTCAGTTTTGCCAAAGTGAGGCAGAGGGAGAGCTTTGTATGTGTTTCAGTGTGGGGAGTAAAGGTGATCTAGAATTTTGTCTCCTTTAGTTGCAAAGGTGACATGGTGGTAAAAAATGCAGTTCCCATTCATTAAAATCACAGACCACTTGGAGCACCGCCTCTTTTCTTGTTTTCAGATGGCCCTATGCAGCTTGTTGAGTGTGGTCTTAGTGCCAACATTGGTTTGTGGTAGTAAATAGACAGCTATGAAAAATATAGATGAACTCTCTCTTGGTAAAGAGTATGGTCTACAGCTTATCATGAGGTATTCTAACTAAAGCAAGCAGAACCTCGAGACCTGCTTAATATTAGAGATTGCGAACCAGCTGTTCTTAACAAAGTGACACGCACCTCCCGCTTGAGCTTAACCGATGCTGCTGTTTTCTGTCCTGCTGAGGCATAGAAAAACCAGATAGATGTATGTTATCCATATCCTTGTTCAGCCTTGACTCCGAGAAACATAAGATATTACAATTCTTCAAGTCCCGTTGATAGGAGGCGAGGAGAAAGCAGAGGAGGGGAGAGGAGAGGAGGTTTAGTTTAGCGAGTGCAGGCATGCAGGCAATAAAGTGATTCCTGAGCCAAGTGTGAGCGGCTGTAATAAAAGGCAGACGATTACAGAGAGGATCGCTACCATTAAACAGAGATTGATTCTGGGCAGGACTCTCTCTCTCTCTATCGCTCTCTCTATCTCTCATACTCTCTCTCTCGCACTTTCTCTCACACACATACATATTGATTCTGGGCAGGACTCTCAGAACACGGGCACAGAGGCCTAATATCTCTCCAACAAACACTGTATTATTTTTACTTCCAAAAGAACGGACCAGTGAACACAGCCTGTTAAAACAGAGTATTTTTTGTCCCTTCCAAATGCATATTAGCTCAAATAAAGATCCCATTACCACATGTATTCAAGTCAAGGTATGTAGGCAAATACTTAAATGACTTTTAGAGTGATTATTCACTCAGTGTTATGGTTATGTCTTACAGAGAAATCAGACATTAGTGTGTTAGAACCCTGATCGGCATCCTAAATGCCACCCTATTCCCTATAAAGTGCACTACTTTTTACCTACTTTTTGCGGAACAGGGTGCCATTTGGGACTCACATCGGGTGTTGACTCTCCCGCCATATGTGTAGATGAGGAGAGATGGGGGGAGCAGGTCCTGGCTCATCCATTTTCTTTGGGGACTGCAGGGACTGGGCTCTCTCTCCATGGTGGTAGATGAGGAGGGATGGGTGAGCAGGTCCTGCCTTATCCATTCTTTCTGGGGACTGCAGGGCTGGGCTGTCCCAAATGTCACCCTATTCCCTGTGGGTTCTGGTCAAAAGTGGTGCACAATATAGGGAAAATAATACCATTTGCTAGGCAGCCCTGAGATGGGAATGGAAATTGCAGGCTACGACAATATCTCTATTAGGAGTGATGGAGAGTGTGTCAGCATGGCGTTATTAACAGTCCTGCCGGTCTGGGATCAGTAGAGAAATGCCAGGCCTCAGCCAAGCCCTTAGTGGAGCTCACACTCTCATACACACACACACACACACTTTCAGAAAACATACACACTCACTCACTCTCTCACACACACACACACACACACACACACACACACACACACACACACACACACACACACACACACACACACACACACACACACAGAGACACAGACACACTCACACAAGCACACACAGACACAGACACACACACATTCACACTCACACTCACACTCACACAAGCACACACCGTCACGTCACTGCTGCCATCTCCATCTCCTCTGTGCTCACAGCCAAGCCAAGGTCGTCCTGATTCCTATCAAAACGTATTAATAAGCAATTTGTTTCAATTACCAATGGGCACGGGATACTGAGTGGGATTGGCTGCGTGTTTATGTGTGTGTGTGTGTGTGTGTGCGTGTTATTGAGAGGCTGTGGAAGAAAGCTTTGTGTTGACAAAACACAAGATGGTAAACAAACATATTTAAGCTGAGTGATCACAATCATCACCAAGAAATCAATCACCATCATAATCACATGGCCTGAACAGTGACGCTGAATTAAATAATTTGCCCACAAATGAGAAGTAATATGCAATCCACTTCATAGTACAAAAGTCCCTTTCCTGGATAGGATGGGAATTTTGCTTCATTATATACATAATTGCATGTATATTTCACAAGCTTGCCAACCATTCAAGGGTGCTGTCAATCCACAGGGCTCAGGAACTTTCGGCTGACATTCTGTGCCCTTTTCACATTCTCTCTGGGGAACTGAAATATTAAATTGCACGAATTCATTGACCCAGAACTCATAACATGAAAGGCAAAGGGAAGACGAATTAGGACATCTCGGCTGATTTCTATGCAAATTCATTATCCTCCACACGCACGTGCACGTGCACACACACACACACACACACACACACACACACACACACACACACACACACACACACACACACACACACACACACATACACACACGCACAAACATACACACACGCACATACACACACGCACAAACATACACACACGTACACACACACACACACACACACACATACACACACGCACAAACATACACAAACGGATACACACACCAGCAAGCACGCAGACACACAAACACACGCAGGCGTGCTTGCAGACACACACATGCACACACACACACACACACACATACTAACAAAGAAAGACATTCCAATATATTCTATCCACCCTGACCCAAAATGTGGCCTGACATTAAATTGAAGAGTGAATCAGTGTATGAAAAAATACATAAATAGATAAATAAACAGATCAAAGATCAAAGGTCACTCCGTGTAACATGGTGACCTTTAAAAGGACACTATTACTATGTATTTCTTTGTTTCCTCTTTGAAAAGTAGAACTTGGTCACAGTTTCCTGTGTGTAAAATATATTAATGTGTCCCTATCAGTCCAACCATGTGTATGATTATTCTGTTGGTTCAACCAGGATTCATTCACTAAAAGACTTGTGTGAGTTTCCTGTGAGAAAAGGTCATGTTCAATCAAGACACTTGTTTTCTTTCCATTTGGCTGAATGCATTAAATGGCTTTGCAACTGAAGACAATACTAAGAGTTCTTCAGTTGTTCTTCAATCAAACTTGTCGCTATACATCAACAGAGATTGAGTAAGCCTTGCAAACATTCGAAGCGAATCATGAAATCCTGTTGTCAGTAAAGCTTTCATTATGAACAACAGCTTCAATTATACTACCATTTAAAGCATGACTCTTTTCTTCACCAGGTTGATAAATGAAAAATAACAAAAAAAGGTTCTAGAAATTATAGAATCCTCCCCAAGACTCCCCCCCTGGACATTCCAAATGTTGATAATCTAACACATGCATTAGTAATACAGAAGCCTTCTCCTTTCCTTAAAATGACCAAATCAGTAGACAGAGGCCGTGCTGATAAGGATCCAATAAACCCAAACCATGAGGGAAATCACGGAGGAGAGAGCTGGAGCCAGGGAGGGAGCCAGAGCTGGAGGGCAGACAGACCATAGGGCAGACAGACAGGAGGGGAGACAGACAAGAAGGGAGACAGACTGGAGGGCAGACAGACAGGAGGGCAGACAGACAGGAGGGGAGACAGATAGGAGGGCAGACAGACAGGAGGGCAGACAGACAGCAGGGAAGACAGACAGGAGGGCAGACAGACAGGAGGGGAGACAGATAGGAGGGCAGACAGACCGTAGGGCAGACAGACAGGAGGGGAGACAGACAGGAGGGGAGACAGACCGGAGGGCAGACAGACAGGAGGGCAGACAGATAGGAGGGCAGACAAACAGGAGGGGAGACAGAGAGAAGGGGAGACAGACAGGAGGGCAGACAGACAGAAGGGGAGACAGACAGGAGGGGAGACAAACCAGAGGGCAGACAGACAGGAGGGGAGACAGACCGGAGGGCAGACAGACATGAGGGCAGACAGACAGGAGGGCAGACAGACAGAAGGGGAGACAGACAGGAGGGGAGACAAACCAGAGGGCAGACAATGGATTTCTCTTTACAGCCCAGTTGTATCACTGGCTGTGTCTCAAATGGCACCCTGTTCTCTTGTGGTGCACTATTTTTGACCAGGTTTAGGGTCAAAAGGAATGCACTATTCCGAGAATAGGGTGGCATTTGGGACACATCCTCTGCCTCTGTTATCCGTCACTCCCTGCTGCACACTCTGCTGCTTGACTAAATTAACGGGTCACACTGTAGTTCGGTGATGAACAACATGTTATGGAAGCTTCATACTGAGATGTATGATCAGAGTTGTAAGTGACATAACCCCCCCCCCCCCTCCACACACACACACACACACACACACACACACACACACACACACACACACCAATGTAAAAAGGAGTGTGAATCAAAGTGTGATGTTATCAGAGCGACAGGTTGACACCACAGACACCCCTCTGTATTGACCGTCTAATCCCTCACAATAGACTCACAATAGACTTACAGACAGGACATTCCCTTGATCTCACAGTGACACTGATTTAGGGCTAATTACTACTGCTCACCATGTCAGGAACTCCACGCACACCAGGGACAGAGAGGCCGTGTGAGACGGTGTAAGACACTACACTATTAGGGGGGAAAAGTGCTATCTAGAACCTAAAAGGGTTCTTTGGCAGTCCCCATAGGAGAACCCTTAGAATAACCCTTTTTGGTGCCAAGTAGAAAGAACCCTTTTGGTTCTACGTAAAACCTTTTCAAATCGAATCAAATCAAATGTTATTAGTTACGCGCTGAATTCTTACTTACGAGCCCCTAACCAACAATGCGGTTTCAAAAAATACAGATAAGAATAAGAAATAAAAGTAACAAATAATTAAGAGCAGCAGTGAAATAATAATAGCGAAACTATATACAGGGGGGTACCGTTACAGAGTCAATGTGCAGGGGCACTGGTTAGTTGAGGTAGTATGTACAGTACACGTAGGTAGAGTTATTAAAGTGACTATGCATAGATGATAAAAACAGAGAGTAGCTGCGGTGTAAAAGGGGGGGCATTTCATTTGATGTTCAGGAGTCTTATGGCTTAGGTGTAGAAGCTGTTTAGAAGCCTCTTGGACCTAGACTTGGCGCTCCGGTACTGCTTTCCATGCGGTAGCAGAGAGAAAAGTCTATGACTAGGGGGGCTGGAGTCTTTGACAATTTTTAGGATCTTCCTCTGACACCGCCTGGTATATGGGTCTGGGTGCGGAAGGTAGCCTAGTGGTTAGAGCATTGGACTTTTAACCAAAAGGTTGCAAGATTGAATCCCTGAGCCGACAAGGTAAAAATCTGTCGCTCTGCCCCTGAACAAGGCAGTTATCCCACTGTTCCTAGGCCGTCATTGAAAATAAGAATTTGTTCTTAACTGACTTGCCTAGTTAACTAAAGGTAAAACAAATAGAGGTCCTGGATGGCAGGAAGCTTGGCCACAGTAATGTACTGGGCCATTCGTAGTGCCTTGCAGTCAGAGGCCGTGCAGTTGCCATACCAGGCAGTGATGCTCTCGATGGTGCAGCTGTAGAACCTTTCAAGGACCCATGCAAAATCTTTTCAGTCTCTTGAGGTTTTGTCGTGCCATCTTCACGACTGTCTTGGTGTGCTTGGACCATGTTAGTTTGTTGGTGATGTGGACACCAAGGAACTTGAATCTCTCATCCTGCTCCACTGCAGTCCCATCGATGAGAATGGGGATGTGCTCGGTCCTCTTTTTCCTGTAGTCCACAATCATCTCCTTTGTCTTGATCACGTTGAGGGAGAGGTTGTTGTCCTGGCACCACACGGCCAGGTCTCTGACCTCCTCCCTATAGGCTGTCTCATCATTGTCGGTGATCAGGCCTACCACTGTTGTGTCATCGGCAAATGTAATGATGGTGTTGGAGTCGTGTCTTGCCATGCAGTCTTGAGTGAGCAGGGAGTACAGGAGGGGACTCAGCACACACCCCTGAGGGACCCCTGTGTTTTGGGGTTCCATGTAGAACACTTTCCACAGAGGGTTTTACATGGAACCCAAAAGGGTTCTAACCTGGAACCAAAAAGGGTTTTACCTGAAACCTAAAAGGGTTCTCCATCGAACCAGCTACCTGGCCAGAGTAGTCCACTACATTATTTAAACACGAAATACAACCAGCTACCTGGTCAGAGTAGTCCACTACATCATTTAAACACTAAATACAACCAGTTACCTGGCCAGAGTAGTCCACTACATCATTTAAACACTAAATACAACTAGCTACCTGGTCAGAGTAATCCACAACATCATTTAAACACTAAATACAACTAGCTACCTGGCCAGAGTAGTCCACTACATCATTTAAACACTAAATACAACTAGCTACCTGGTCAGAGTAGTCCACTACATCATTTAAACACTAAATACAACCAGCTACCTGGTCAGAGTAGTCCACAACATCATTTAAACACTAAATACAACCAGCTACCTGGTCAGAGTAGTCCACAACATCATTTAAACACTAAATACAACCAGCTACCTGGCCAGAGTAGTCCACTACATCATTTAAACACTAAATACAACCAGCTACCTGGCCAGAGTAGTCCACGACATCATTTAAACACTAAATACAACTAGCTACCTGGCCAGAGTAGTCCACTACATCATTTAAACACTAAATACAACCAGCTACCTGGTCAGAGTAGTCCACAACATCATTTAAACACTAAATACAACTAGCTACCTGGTCAGAGTAGTCCACTACATCATTTAAACACTAAATACAACCAGCTACCTGGTCAGAGTAGTCCACGACATCATTTAAACACTAAATACAACCAGCTACCTGGCCAGAGTAGTCCACTACATAATTTAAACACTAAATTCAACTAGCTACCTGGCCAGAGTAGTCCACAACATCATTTAAACACTAAATACAACCAGCTACCTGGCCAGAGTAGTCCACGACATCATTTAAACACTAAATACAACCAGCTACCTGGCCAGAGTAGTCCACTACATATTTTAAACACTAAATTCAACTAGCTACCTGGCCAGAGTAGTCCACTACATCATTTAAACACTAAATACAACTAGCTACCTGGCCAGAGTAATCGACTATATCATTTAAACACTAAATACAACCAGCTACCTGGCCAGAGTAGTCCACTATATCATTTAAACACTAAATACAACCAGCTACCTGGCCAGAGTAGTCCACTACATCATTTAAACACTAAATACAACCAGCTACCTGGCCAGAGTAGTCCACTACATCATTTAAACACTAAATACAACCAGCTACCTGGCCAGAGTAGTCCACTACATCATTTAAACACTAAATACAACCAGCTACCTGGCCAGAGTAGTCCACTACATAATTTAAACACTAAATACAACCAGCTACCTGGCCAGAGTAGTCCACTACATCATTTAAACACTAAATACAACCAGCTACCTGGTCAGAGTAGTCCACAACATCATTTAAACACTAAATACAACCAGCTACCTGGCCAGAGTAGTCCACTACATAATTTAAACACTAAATTCAACTAGCTACCTGGCCAGAGTAGTCCACTACATCATTTAAACACTAAATACAACCAGCTACCTGGCCAGAGTAGTCCACTACATAATTTAAACACTAAATACAACCAGCTACCTGGTCAGAGTAGTCCACAACATCATTTAAACACTAAATACAACCAGCTACCTGGCCAGAGTAGTCCACGACATCATTTAAACACTAAATACAACCAGCTACCTGGTCAGAGTAGTCCACTACATCATTTAAACACTAAATACAACTAGCTACCTGGCCAGAGTAGTCCACGACATCATTTAAACACTAAATACAACCAGCTACCTGGCCAGAGTAGTCCACTACATCATTTAAACACTAAATACAACCAGCTACCTGGTCAGAGTAGTCCACTACATCATTTAAACACTAAATACAACTAGCTACCTGGCCAGAGTAGTCCACTACATCATTTAAACACTAAATTCAACTAGCTACCTGGCCAGAGTAGTCCACTACATCATTTAAACACTAAATACAACCAGCTACCTGGTCAGAGTAGTCCACTACATCATTTAAACACTAAATACAACTAGCTACCTGGTCAGAGTAGTCCACTACATCATTTAAACACTAAATACAACCAGCTACCTGGTCAGAGTAGTCCACTACATCATTTAAACACTAAATACAACTAGCTACCTGGCCAGAGTAATCCACTATATCATTTAAACACTAAATACAACCAGCTACCTGGTCAGAGTAGTCCACAACATCATTTAAACACTAAATACAACCAGCTACCTGGTCAGAGTAGTCCACAACATCATTTAAACACTAAATACAACCAGCTACCTGGCCAGAGTAGTCCACAACATCATTTAAACACTAAATACAACCAGTTACCTGGTCAGAGTAGTCCACTACATCATTTAAACACTAAATACAACTAGCTACCTGGCCAGAGTAGTCCACTACATCATTTAAACACTAAATACAACTAGCTACCTGGTCAGAGTAGTCCACTACATCATTTAAACACTAAATACAACTAGCTACCTGGCCAGAGTAGTCCACTACATCATTTAAACACTAAATACAACCAGCTACCTGGCCAGAGTAGTCCACTACATCATTTAAACACTAAATACAACTAGCTACCTGGCCAGAGTAGTCCACGACATCATTTAAACACTAAATACAACCAGCTACCTGGTCAGAGTAGTCCACTACATAATTTAAACACTAAATACAACCAGCTACCTGGCCAGAGTAGTCCACTACATCATTTAAACACTAAATACAACCAGCTACCTGGCCAGAGTAGTCCACTACATCATTTAAACACTAAATACAACCAGCTACCTGGCCAGAGTAGTCCACTACATAATTTAAACAGTAAATACAACTAGCTACCTGGCCAGAGTAGTCCACTACATAATTTAAACAGTAAATACAACTAGCTACCTGGCCAGAGTAGTCCACTACATCATTTAAACACTAAATACAACTAGCTACCTGGCCAGAGTAGTCCACTACATCATTTAAACACTAAATACAACCAGCTACCTGGCCAGAGTAGTCCACGACATCATTTAAACACTAAATACAACTAGCTACCTGGCCAGAGTAGTCCACTATATCATTTAAACACTAAATACAACTAGCTACCTGGCCAGAGTAGTCCACAACATCATTTAAACACTAAATACAACCAGCTACCTGGCCAGAGTAGTCCACTATATCATTTAAACACTAAATACAACCAGCTACCTGGTCAGAGTAGTCCACTACATAATTTAAACACTAAATTCAACCAGCTACCTGGTCAGAGTAGTCCACTACATAATTTAAACACTAAATTCAACCAGCTAGCTGGCCAGAGTAGTCCACTACATCATTTAAACACTAAATACAACCAGCTACCTGGCCAGAGTAGTCCACTACATAATTTAAACACTAAATTCAACCAGCTACCTGGCCAGAGTAGTCCACTACATAATTTAAACACTAAATTCAACCAGCTACCTGGTCAGAGTAGTCCACGACATCATTTAAACACTAAATACAACCAGCTACCTGGCCAGAGTAGTCCACAACATCATTTAAACACTAAATACAACTAGCTACCTGGTCAGAGTAGTCCACGACATCATTTAAACACTAAATACAACCAGCTACCTGGCCAGAGTAGTCCACTACATCATTTAAACACTAAATACAACTAGCTACCTGGCCAGAGTAGTCCACTACATCATTTAAACACTAAATACAACCAGCTACCTGGCCAGAGTAGTCCACTACATAATTTAAACACTAAATTCAACCAGCTACCTGGCCAGAGTAGTCCACTACATAATTGAAACACTAAATTCAACCAGCTACCTGGTCAGAGTAGTCCACGACATCATTTAAACACTAAATACAACCAGCTACCTGGCCAGAGTAGTCCACTACATCATTTAAACACTAAATACAACCAGCTACCTGGTCAGAGTAGTCCACAACATCATTTAAACACTAAATACAACTAGCTACCTGGCCAGAGTAGTCCACTATATCATTTAAACACTAAATACAACTAGCTACCTGGCCAGAGTAGTCCACAACATCATTTAAACACTAAATACAACCAGCTACCTGGCCAGAGTAGTCCACTACATCATTTAAACACTAAATACAACCAGCTACCTGGCCAGAGTAGTCCACTACATCATTTAAACACTAAATACAACCAGTTACCTGGCCAGAGTAGTCCACTATATCATTTAAACACTAAATACAACCAGCTACCTGGTCAGAGTAGTCCACTACATAATTTAAACACTAAATACAACCAGCTACCTGGCCAGAGTAGTCCACTACATAATTTAAACACTAAATTCAACCAGCTACCTGGTCAGAGTAGTCCACTACATAATTTAAACACTAAATTCAACCAGCTAGCTGGCCAGAGTAGTCCACTACATCATTTAAACACTAAATACAACCAGCTACCTGGCCAGAGTAGTCCACTACATCATTTAAACACTAAATTCAACCAGCTACCTGGCCAGAGTAGTCCACTACATAATTTAAACACTAAATTCAACCAGCTACCTGGTCAGAGTAGTCCACGACATCATTTAAACACTAAATACAACCAGCTACCTGGCCAGAGTAGTCCACAACATCATTTAAACACTAAATACAACTAGCTACCTGGTCAGAGTAGTCCACGACATCATTTAAACACTAAATACAACCAGCTACCTGGCCAGAGTAGTCCACTACATCATTTAAACACTAAATACAACTAGCTACCTGGCCAGAGTAGTCCACTACATCATTTAAACACTAAATACAACCAGCTACCTGGCCAGAGTAGTCCACTACATAATTTAAACACTAAATTCAACCAGCTACCTGGCCAGAGTAGTCCACTACATAATTTAAACACTAAATTCAACCAGCTACCTGGTCAGAGTAGTCCACGACATCATTTAAACACTAAATACAACCAGCTACCTGGCCAGAGTAGTCCACTACATCATTTAAACACTAAATACAACCAGCTACCTGGCCAGAGTAGTCCACTACATAATTTAAACACTAAATACAACCAGCTACCTGGCCAGAGTAGTCCACAACATCATTTAAACACTAAATACAACCAGCTACCTGGTCAGAGTAGTCCACAACATCATTTAAACACTAAATACAACTAGCTACCTGGTCAGAGTAGTCCACTACATCATTTAAACACTAAATACAACCAGCTACCTGGTCAGAGTAGTCCACTACATCATTTAAACACTAAATACAACCAGCTACCTGGCCAGAGTAGTCCACTACATCATTTAAACACTAAATACAACCAGCTACCTGGTCAGAGTAGTCCACTACATAATTTAAACACTAAATACAACCAGCTACCTGGCCAGAGTAGTCCACAACATCATTTAAACACTAAATACAACCAGTTACCTGGCCAGAGTAGTCCACAACATCATTTAAACACTAAATACAACCAGCTACCTGGTCAGAGTAGTCCACTACATCATTTAAACACTAAATTCAACCAGCTACCTGGTCAGAGTAATCCACTACATCATTTAAACACTAAATACAACCAGTTACCTGGTCAGAGTAGTCCACAACATCATTTAAACACTAAATACAACCAGCTACCTGGTCAGAGTAGTCCACGACATCATTTAAACACTAAATACAACCAGCTACCTGGTCAGAGTAGTCCACTACATCATTTAAACACTAAATACAACCAGCTACCTGGTCAGAGTAGTCCACAACATTATTTAAACACTAAATACAACCAGCTACCTGGCCAGAGTAGTCCACAACATCATTTAAACACTAAATACAACCAGCTACCTGGCCAGAGTAGTCCACTACATAATTTAAACACTAAATACAACCAGCTACCTGGCCAGAGTAGTCCACTACATAATTTAAACACTAAATACAACTAGCTACCTGGCCAGAGTAGTCCACTACATAATTTAAACACTAAATACAACCAGCTACCTGGTCAGAGTAGTCCACTACATCATTTAAACACTAAATACAACTAGCTACCTGGCCAGAGTAGTCCACTACATCATTTAAACACTAAATACAACCAGCTACCTGGTCAGAGTAGTCCACCACATCATTTAAACACTAAATACAACTAGCTACCTGGCCAGAGTAGTCCACTACATCATTTAAACACTAAATACAACCAGCTACCTGGCCAGAGTAGTCCACTACATCATTTAAACACTAAATACAACCAGCTACCTGGCCAGAGTAGTCCACAACATCATTTAAACACTAAATACAACTAGCTACCTGGCCAGAGTAGTCCACTACATCATTTAAACACTAAATACAACCAGCTACCTGGCCAGAGTAGTCCACAACATCATTTAAACACTAAATACAACCAGCTACCTGGTCAGAGTAGTCCACAACATCATTTAAACACTAAATACAACTAGCTACCTGGCCAGAGTAGTCCACGACATCATTTAAACACTAAATACAACTAGCTACCTGGCCAGAGTAGTCCACTACATCATTTAAACACTAAATACAACCAGCTACCTGGTCAGAGTAGTCCACTACATCATTTAAACACTAAATACAACCAGCTACCTGGCCAGAGTAGTCCACTACATCATTTAAACACTAAATACAACCAGCTACCTGGCCAGAGTAGTCCACTACATCATTTAAACACTAAATACAACCAGCTACCTGGTCAGAGTAGTCCACTACATCATTTAAACACTAAATACAACCAGCTACCTGGTCAGAGTAGTCCACTACATCATTTAAACACTAAATACAACCAGCTACCTGGCCAGAGTAGTCCACTACATCATTTAAACACTAAATACAACTAGCTACCTGGTCAGAGTAGTCCACTACATCATTTAAACACTAAATACAACTAGCTACCTGGCCAGAGTAGTCCACGACATCATTTAAACACTAAATACAACCAGTTACCTGGTCAGAGTAGTCCACTACATAATTTAAACAGTAAATACAACCAGCTACCTGGCCAGAGTAGTCCACTACATAATTTAAACACTAAATACAACTAGCTACCTGGTCAGAGTAGTCCACTACATCATTTAAACACTAAATACAACCAGCTACCTGGTCAGAGTAGTCCACTACATCATTTAAACACTAAATACAACTAGCTACCTGGTCAGAGTAGTCCACTACATAATTTAAACTCTAAATTCAACTAGCTACCTGGCCAGAGTAGTCCACTACATCATTTAAACACTAAATACAACTAGCTACCTGGCCAGAGTAGTCCACTACATCATTTAAACACTAAATACAACTAGCTACCTGGTCAGAGTAGTCCACTACATAATTTAAACTCTAAATTCAACTAGCTACCTGGCCAGAGTAGTCCACTACATCATTTAAACACTAAATACAACCAGCTACCTGGTCAGAGTAGTCCACTACATAATTTAAACACTAAATTCAACTAGCTACCTGGCCAGAGTAGTCCACTACATCATTTAAACACTAAATACAACCAGCTACCTGGCCAGAGTAGTCCACTACATCATTTAAACACTAAATACAACCAGCTACCTGGCCAGAGTAGTCCACTACATCATTTAAACACTAAATACAACTAGCTACCTGGCCAGAGTAATCCACTACATAATTTAAACACTAAATTCAACCAGCTACCTGGCCAGAGTAGTCCACTACATCATTTAAACACTAAATACAACCAGCTACCTGGTCAGAGTAGTCCACAACATCATTTAAACACTAAATACAACCAGCTACCTGGTCAGAGTAATCCACTATATAGAGAATAAGGGAGCATTTGCGACGGAGCCTACATCCAACACCCGTATCTCATGGGTTCAAAACGACATTATTTCCAATGCTGCAATATTCAGAGAATGACAATAGGGAGTCTCCGTAGCCTGAAATGGTATCACAGCACCTCATCTGCCTTTGAGAGACGGAACTGCATCAGATCTCCAATTCACCAAATAACCAGGGAGCCTTTCAGAGCTGTGACTCACCACACAGACCCAGAGACCCAGACAGCCGTTCAGACTGGACTGATTCAGAGGCGGCCAGGCCCAAACCCACACTGTCAGAGCTGTGACTCACCACACAGACCCAGAGACCCAGACAGCCGTTCAGACTGGACTGATTCAGAGGCGGCCAGGCCCAAACCCACACTGTCAGAGCTGTGACTCACCACACAGACCCAGAGACCCAGACAGCCGTTCAGACTGGACTGATTCAGAGGCGGCCAGGCCCAAACCCACACTGTCAGAGCTGTGACTCACCACACAGACCCAGAGACCCAGACAGCCGTTCAGACTGGACTGATTCAGAGGCGGCCAGGCCCAAACCCACACTGTCAGAGCTATCAGAGAGGCTCATCCTCCACTCCACAGTCTTGATTGGGTATGGGGCCTAGAGCATGTGTGTGTGTGTGTGTGTGTGTGTGTGTGTGTGTGTGTGTGTGTGTGTGTGTGTGTGTGTGTGTGTGTGTGTGTGTGTGTGTGTGTGTGTGTGTGCGTGCGTCTGTGTGCATGTGTGATGGGTCTGGTCCCAGAGTGGACCCTAAGGGGAAAGCTGTTGAAGATGAACCACCAAAGGTAATGAAGCCAGATCCCCCCCCCCCAGCCCCAATCCTGGACCTGTCCAAAGCTTAATCACACTCTGATCACTCTGACTGGCTGAAACTCTGCTCACTCCCGTCTACACCCCTAACATATAGGGAATATGGTGCGATTTGGGACGCATTACAGACCATACACTTGCTGTAATGTCCACCCACTAACATCCACCACTCCCCGTCTCTCTGTGATGTACTGTTCACACTATAAATGTGCTGTGAAGGTGTCAGAGAGAACAATCTAGCCAGCCTTGATTTGATTCATTTACGAGACGCAAACAAGACTGTTCATCCAAGTACAGTGATGTTAAATTGTATCTTCATGTTGTCTGTACATCAATAACAGGAATACATTAAACATTTTGGAAGGTTTAGCACTATGCTAATCTGAATTTTAAAACATTTACGTGCAAATTGTCTCAAAAGAAAGAGAGACCTTGGTAAAGAATGGCGTGTACAATTTCTAGGAACCTATTCACTTTATCTGTATAGGAAATAAAGGCATCCATTTTTTCACACAAACGTTGGAGAGCATGTCCAGTGTAATAAAAACAATGGCATGAGAGCAAGAAAGTCAGAGAGACAAACTGCATTGTAGCTTCATTCTTAAATCACACCACAGTTTGCTGTGACAGACCATGCTGTCCCCTGCACGTTGAACTGCACTATTGCAGACAACAAGAGAAGGCATTCATTCACACATTACTTTATTTCCTCCAGAGGCAAGAAGAGAGAGGAAATAAAAGAGCAGCGTTGACTAGAGAAATGGTCTGCTTCCGAAATGACACCCTGTTACCTTTATAGTTCAGTACTTTTGACCAGAGCCCTATGAACCCTGGTCAAAGCCATGTGCTACTGTGTATAGGGAAACGGGGGTCCTTTGGGCAATCAGAGAGTGATTTGCATTAGACCCACCTCCAGTGTCTCACTAATTTCACTGTTGAATGACCCGGCTAACCCAATTTCTCTGTCCAATGCCCCACAGTGTAGCTCCTTCTACTTAAATAAATATCAGGAATAATTCAGTGATCAGCTCACCTAAAATTTGGCTGAGATTGAAAGTAAAGCCTTTGGCAGACCTGTCTCAATACCTGGGTGTCAAGTCTTTGCCCAAGTGGCCATTTCTGTAAAGGAAGATATAACACTTGTCAAAACCCATATCTAAATAAGACTGTCAGCAGCTGGCACATAACAGAAGTCTCCTCTACTTTCACCGTCTCGTCTCGTCTCCTCTCGTCTCCTCTCCTCTCCTCTCCTCTCCTCTCGTCTCCTCTCATCTCCTCTCCTCTCCTCTCCTCTCCTATCCTCTCGTCTCCTCTCCTCTCCTCTCGTCTCGTTCGTCTCCTCTCCTCTCCTCTCGTCTCGTCTCCGCTCCTCTCGTCTCCTCTCGTCTCGTCTCCTCTCCTCTCCTCTCCTCTTCTCTCCCTGCCAGTATTCAGTCTCTATATCCAGCCAGGAGCAGTATCCGGACAGCCTGTTTTCTGGAGGACAGCCAGAGGCACATTAACATTCACACATGCAAAATGTCAGTGATGCTAGTCAAGGCCACCACTCACTTCCTTTACACCAGACATGAAGAGATACAGTGTGCATGCTGAATGGCACCCTATTCCCTTTATAGTGCACTAATTGTAACCAGGACCCATAGTGCTCAGGTCAAAAGTAGTGCACTATATAGAGAATAGGATGCCATTTGGGTTGCAGACAGAGAGAGCACAGAGCATATGTGTTTTAATTGGGTCTGGGTAAGGGTGGATGTGTGTATTGGACTGTATGTGCATCGGTATGAGTTGAGAGTTGACAAAAAAAATGGAATAATGAGCAGCGTACCAGCTGCTGCAGGCTTGCTATCCATAGTTACAGTATCCCTCAGTCACATTTCAGTGTACCTTTGTATCTACAGTACAGTGCAAGTAAGCTCCAAGAAGACAACTTCCACTTAAATGTTTATACAGTGAGAAATGTTTTGTAACTCAGATTTCTGTAAGGCTCTTATTTTAGTGCAATAATAAGATGAATATAAGCTACAGTATCCTCTATGTAGAAAGAAAGATATGATCACCTTTTTTGAAAAAGTCCTAATACTCTGAACCATACTTTTAATGACCAGACCACTTTGTCTGCACCATCTTTGAATTAGGCTACTGTAGAATCCTCCATAGCTGGTTTGTTGCAGACAGTGCTGCTTCACCCCACAAAGACCAAGACAAAAGACCTAGGCATAAATTACTGTGTGACAAGGAATCAGCCAATAAATCACCTTGGGGTGGCCTACACGCTGAGAGCATAATTCATGTTGCTCTCCTGAGGATAGGTGGGAACATTTAAACAGGATGGAACCTCCAGTGTGGGGGAGGATGAATGTAGTCTCTCGGAACTCACCCGGTGTTCTATTACACTTTAGAATGGAATTCTTACAACAGTAGAATGTGTATTGTTAGTTGTAGCTGTGGTCACCAATGGTGATTTGAGCATGGGGATTTTTTTATTTCTTATTAATTGACCTTAAAAAAAAATCAAGGTATGACCTTTTTATATTAATAATGGCAAAGCTACAGAACAACAACAACTATAGAACAGTTTTAAAAACACTGTCTGTTATTTGTTGGTCCTTCGAGCCAGATTGGAACTGGCAACATTCAGAGTGGTGGTTTTGGATTTGTATTTGATATCAAATATTGTGTTGCTGTTGATATTCAGTGCAGTGCTTGTTAAGATATACTCTATGCACCATGTACTGAGAAGTACTGAACACTGCAAAACTGTAGAATAGAAGCCAAGGTCAGTGTCAAAATCCTGGATGGCTCAATTATGGTCTCCCTTCGATGCTAGCAGTGGTCCATAAACTATGTCATAAAAATACTTTGCATGGCCATGGCTGCTATTATGTTTGACTGTATTAATGTTATATCAGAGCTGTAAACCTATAACCTCTGTGTGCTTGTAAAGAGTTAGGGCTCATCCCAAATGGAAACTTATTCCCCGCGTAGCACTACGGCCCCACGTAGCACTACGGCCCCACGTAGCACTACGGCCCCACGTAGCACTACGTCCCCACGTAGCACTACGACCCCAAGTAGAACTACGGCCCCACGTAGCACTACGGCCCCACGTAGCACTACGTCCCCAAGTAGAACTACGGCCCCACGTAGCACAACGACCCCGCGTAGCACTACGGCCCCAAGTAGCACTACGGCCCCAAGTAGCACTACGGCCCCAAGTAGCACTACGTCCCCAAGTAGAACTACGGCCCCACGTAGCACAACGACCCCGCGTAGCACTACGGCCCCAAGTAGCACTACGGCTCCACGTAGCACTGCGGCCCCAAGTAGCACTATGGGTTCACATAGAACTATGGCCCCACGTAGCACTACGGCCCCACGTAGCACTACGTCCCCAAGTAGAACTACGGCCCCGTGTAGCACTACGACCCCGCATAGCACTACGACCCCGCGTAGCACTACGGCCCCACGTAGCACTACGGCCCCAAGTAGCACTATGGGTTCACATAGAACTATGGCCCCACGTAGCACTACGGCTCCAAGTAGCACTGGAGCCCCACATAATACTACTTCTCCAAGTAGCACTATGGCCCCAAGTAGAACACTATGGCCCCAAGTAGAACACTATGGCCCCAAGTAGAACACTATGGCCCCAAGTAGAACACTATGGCCCCAAGTAGAACACTATGGCCCCAAGTAGAACACTATGGCCCCAAGTAGAACACTTTGGCCCCAAGTAGAACACTATGGCCCCAAGTAGAACACTTTTGCCCTGGTCAAAAGTAGTGCCCAAAATAAGGATTTGAGTGTCATTTAGGACATAGGCTTATTAAAGGGATACTGCTTATTAATGGGATACTGCTTATTAATGGGATACTGCTTATTAATGGGATACTGCTTATTAATGGGATACTGCTTATTAATGGGATACTGCTTATTAATGGGATACTGCTTATTAATGGGATACTGCTTATTAAAGGGATACTGCTCATTAAAGGGATACTGCTTATTAATGGGATACTGCTTATTAAAGAAAATAAATGGATACTGATTATTAAAGGGATACTGCTTATTAAAGAAAATAAAGGGATACTGCTTATTAAAGGGATACTGTTTATTAAAGGGTTACTGTTTATTAAAGGGATACTGCTTTTTAAAGGGATACTGCTTAATTAATAAAGTGATACTGGGAGATTCTGCCAATCAAGTTGTTCTACTTACCCAGAGTCAGATGAACTCGTGAATGTATGTCTCTGCGTGTCGTATGAAGGAAGTTAGAGTCAGTTTCACAAACCAATGCTAACAAGCGTTATCACAATGACTGGAAGTATAAAGGTACGCTGTGCCTTTAACAGAGAGAAAATCCTATAACAAACCACACTTTGTAAAGGACACTGAAAGCCTCTGTTTTCAGAGAACGCGCTGTTACGGTCAGCAGTATGGGAGTGATCAAAGCTCCATAAACAAACTATTTCATTCTTGTCATTGGACTGTAATAAAATGTACAAAGTTACTGCTGCCCACATGCTAATGCACTCACAGACGGACCCTCCACACACATAAACAGTGTACACACACATACACACATGCCCACCCCCGTCACACACACACACAAACACACACACACACACACACACACACACACACACAAACATACACACACACACACACACACAAACATACACACACACACTAAACATACTGAATTAATAATAGTAAAATAATAAACTGCCCATGTCGGTTGGCTGGCTATGTGTATTCAGGTTTGGCCCAGCTATACAGAATGATGAATGGACTAACATGGCTAAAGCACCATTTGGTACAGAAAGCATCAGCGATAAACCATGCAGTGCGGGAATGCATGCCAAATGGCACCCTATTTCCTATATAGTGCACTACTTTTGATCAGAGCCTTATGGGCCCCAGTTCAAATTTGCGCACTATAAAGGGAAAAGGGTGTCTTTTGGGATGCAGCCTTGGCCTGGAGACAATCAGACGAGCATCCAGTGCCAGCCCTGTCCTTGTATTACAGGTAAACACAGTCAGCGAACGCTTCTATCTCTCAGACACATTACCATGGAGGGAGAGGCCCAAGGCTTATATTGCTATGTGCCCAGGGAGCCACATTCGGAGCTACAGTGGTGAGGTGTGTGTGTGGCTCTTTGGAGAGGGGGTGTCCAAAGACTGAAATGTGGAATGGGTCTCAGTCTTGGGTTGATCAAAAGTTACGTAACTCAGCAAAAGGACTGTCTGTCATAGGAGTGGTTTATCCTATAGAATAAAAATGAGAACAGGTTCATCCTAATTCTATGGTTTAGCAATTCAAAGTACTGTAGTCAACTCAGATTCATGAAACGATGGGTATTTATACCAACATGTTCTTCATCTGGTAGACTTAATAAAGTGATTGATTAACAGCAATCAACAAACTAATCAAAAGGCAAGGTGAAGTGAACAAAGTTACACTATCTGCCTCATTGCTGATCATGATTTAAGAGGATGTGTGATAATTCCAGTAGGAAATAACGTTAGGCCCACAGCTCTCCATACCAGTTTATTTGCTTGACTTGCTAGAGCAGAATAGTCAAATGGAAACACCACAGCAAAACTGCATATTTCAACCCAGCTATGTCCTAAATGGCACCCTAGTCCCTATTTAGTACATTACTTTTGACCAGGGCCCATAGGGCTTTGGTCAAAGTAGTACCTTATATATGGAATAGGGTGCAATTTGGGACAGAACGACACACTCATCTATGGGGTAAGCTCACATATCAGGTTTGAATTCAAACAACATGAATCTGTGTCCAAAGAACACATTTCAAGGGGGCAAAATGTGTTTATAATGAACAAAAAAATAAATGCAACATTTGTCCTATGTTTCATGAGCTGAAATAAAATATCCCAGAAATGTTCCAAAGGCACAAAAATATTTTTTTTCTCAAATGTTATGTGCAAATGTGCTTACATCCCTGTTAGTGAGCATTTCTCCTTTGCCAAGTTAATCCATCCACCTGACAGGTTTGGCATATCAAGATCATTACACAGGAACACCTTGTGCAGGGGACAATAAAAGGCCACTCTAAAATGTGCAGTTTTGTCACATAACACAATGCCGCAGATGTCTTTTTCGTTTTGAGGGAGAGTGCAATTGGCATGCTGACAGCAGGAATGTCCACCAGAGCTGTTGCCAGAGAATTGAATATTCATTTAAGTACCATAAGCCGCTTCCAACATCGTTTTAGAGAATTTGTCAGTGTGTCCAACCGGCCTCACAACTGCAGAACACGTGTATGGCGTTGTGTGACAGAGCAGTTTGCTGATGTCAACGTTGTGTACAGAGTGCCCCATGGTGGCGGTGGGGTTATGGTATGGGCAGGCATAAGCTATGGACAACGAGCACAACTGCATTTTATCAATGGCAAATTGAATACACAAAAGTAGCGTGACGAGATCCTGATCAATTTTTTTAAAGGAATCTGTGACAAACAGATGCATAGCGCTATTCCCAGTTATGTGAAATCCATAGATTAGGGTCTAATGAATTTATTTCAACTGACTGATTTCCTCATATGAAATGTAACTCCGTAAAATCAATCACATTTTAGCATATTGCGTTTATATTTTTATTCAGAATAGTTGAACGAGTATGGAGTATGTAAAATGTAGAATTCTTCGATGCAGAAGAAACAAGCCTCAAGAGATAACAACACAACACTGCTTTTCACCTCATTGGATCCACATGCACATGACCCACAAGGCGTTTGTGCTGCTGAGCAGAGAGAAGTTAATGTGTATCTGAGATTTAGTTGTGAGCTAAGATGCTGAAGGCATGTTTGTTACCTCCGAGTAACATGACTGGATTTGCTGAGATGTATAGAAAGAGAACGTGTCAGCCACTGATAGTACTGTAGCTATTCTTCGCATGATACCGCTCTGTTAATGTTTTTAATAACATGAAGAACAGATAAATACCTTTGAGAATAAAAATGTATTCAGTTCGGAGGATGTAAGCAGAGTAAGAATTAGAGTTTGGTCTATGATAATCACATACTCAATCTCAGCGGCATCTGATGCAGGAAACTATCTCTGTCAACAGCAAATGATGTTGCGACGGTCTCGGAGCGCTCTGTACACGAAAATGTTGGTCAAAACTGTTCCAGAACCGCACAAAGAGCCCGAAATAGGGGACTTTACATCTATTAAAAGAAAGTGGTCTGGTATGGTCATTTATTATCAAGATAGGGAGTAAAACATCCCTGGACTGTCCATATTTTAAATGTGTAACTAAATAAAGTAAATCGTGATTGAGTCAAATAGCTAATAGTTTTTTAAATCAAATTCAAATGTAGGCTAATTATTTCAAATGCCATATATTATGTTATTTTGCCATTTAAGGTGAAATGTTTGTATGAAATGTAGTCTTACTATACTCTAATGAATATTTTTACATTCATCAGCCTTGCGGTTTCCGATGCTCCATGCTCGATGTATCATAATTACTTGAGATGGTTACAGCGAGAGATCAACCGATCTGCTGTTTTTTTTTTGTGTTTTTTTTGGTTGCAATCAAGTTTGCTTTAACCGCAGGTGAATGTAATCTCCCGGAAGTAGCTTTTTAAGAACACCAACTTTTAAACAGTGGTACAAAGTTCAGCTTGTTCGTTGCAAAGGTCTGTAGCATTCGAATGGTTTGGGTTACACACTAATATGACCGTTGTGGAAAGGTGAGACTCTCACGAACACATACAGTGCAAGTCAAAAGTTTGGCGACACGTGCTCATTTAAGGGTTTTTCTTAATTTTTTACTATTTTCTACATTGTAGAATAATAGTGAAGACATCAAAACTATGAAATAACACATTCTCTCAACCAACTTCACCTGGAATGATTTTCCAACAGTTTTGAAGGAGTTCCCACATATGCTCAGCATTTGTTGACTGCTCTTCACTCTGCAGTCCAACTCATCCCAAAACATCTCAATTGGGTTGAGGTTGGGTGATTGTGGAGGCCAGATCATCTGATGCAACACTCCAACATTCTTCTTCTTGGTCAAATAGCCATTGCACAGCCTGGAGGTGTGTTGGGTCATTATCATTTTGAAAAAAAAATTATAGTCGCAATAAGCGCAAACCAGATGGGATCGCTGCAGAATGCTGTGGTAGCCATGCTGGTAAAGTGTGTCTTGAATTCAAAATAAATCACCAACAGTGTCACCATCAAAGCACCACACCTCCTCCTTCATGCTTCACGGTGGGAACCACACATGCAGAGATCATCCGTTCACCTACTCTGCGTCTCACAAAGACAAGGTGGATGGGAACCAAATACCTAAAATTTGGATTCATCAGATCCCAGAAATGGGTTTTTATTTAACCTTTATTTAACTAGGCATGTCTGTTACTTGAACTATGTGAAGCATTTATTTGGGCTGCATTCTGAGATGCAGTTAACTCTAATGAACTTATCTTCTGCAGCAGAGGTAACTCTGCTTTCCTGTGGCGGTCCTCATGACAGCCTGTTTCCTCATAGCACTGAAAAGTTTTTGCGATTACATTTGAAGAAACTGTCAATGTTCTTGAAATTCTTTAGATTCACTGACCTTCATGTTTTAAAGTGATGACGGACAGTCAATTGTCTTTGCTTATTTGAGCTGTTCTTGCCATAATATGGATTTGGTCTTTTACCAAATAGGGCAATCTTCTGTATACCACCAATACCTTGCTTGTCACAACACAAATGATTGGCTCAAACACATTACGAAGGAAAGAAATTCCACAAATTAACCTTTGTCAAAGATTAACACCTGTTAATTAAAATGCATTCCAATTGACTACCTCGTGAAGCTGGTTGAGAGAAAGCCAGGATTGTGCAAAGGGTGGTCACTTTGAAGAATCTATATGAATTATGTTTTGATTTGTGTAACACTTTTTTGATTACATCATGATTTCACATGTATTATTTCATAGTTTTGATGCATTCACTATTATTCTACAACGTAGGAAATAGTAAAAAAAAAAAAAAAATGGAATGAGTAGGTCTGTCCAAAATTTGTACGGGTACTGTACATGTTGGTTGTTTTGCTCTAAGACATCAAAAGGCATCACAAGACTTGTTTGAATGTCCCCCGGTACCAGTTGAAAAAATGAATGGAAGTTTATATGGAGAATGTTTCGTGCCAAAAATTATTGGTTCAGTACATGTAAAAAAAAATATCTCTCAAATATAGGACTTCAGAACAAACTTCCTTTGGATGGTTTTGGGGGATTATCGGTTGTTCCATGTTGTGAATATGTTATTCAATGCGTTTGTATGGACTAATAGCAGTAAGCCCATTTTTGTTTAAATTTTTTTGATTCTTCAAGGGGTCTTCAAATTCAAAATCAGATAGATAAATGATCCTTGGTATGACCTTCTCAAAACAATGCCATACACAGTGCATTCAGAAAGTATTCAGACCCCTTGACTTTTTCCACATTTTGTTACGTTAAAGCCTTATTCTAAAACCAATGACATTAATGTTTTCCCTCATAAATCTACACACAATACCCCATAATGACAAAGTGAAAAAAAGGTTTTTAGACATTTTTGCTAATTTATTAAAAATAAAAAACAAAAATGTCTTATTACATAAGTATTCAGACCCTTTGCTGTGAGACACGATATTGAGCTCAGGTGCTTCCTGTTTCCATTGATCGTCCTAGAGATGCTTCTACAACTTGATTGGAGGCCACCTGTGGTAAATTGAATTGATTAGAAGTCATTTGAAAAGGCACACACCCCTGTCTATAAAAGGTCCCACAGTTGACAGCTCATGTCAGAGCAAAAAAGTGAAAATGGGTGGGCTATTTACCAATAGACTATGTACAGCTGCAGCGATCGGTTAGCTGCTCAGATAGCTGATGTTTGAAGTTGGTGAGGGAGATAAAAGTCTCCAACTTCAGCGATTTTTGCAATTCGTTCCAGTCACAGGCAGCAGAGTACTGGAACGAAAGGCGGCCAAATGAGGTGTTGGCTTTAGGGATGATCAGTGAGATACACCTGCTGGAGCGCGTGCTACGGATGGGTGTTGCCATCGTGACCAGTGAGCTGAGATAAGGCGGAGCTTTACCTAGCATGGACTTGTAGATGACCTGGAGCCAGTGGGTCTGGCGACGAATATGTAGCGAGGGCCAGCCGACTAGAGCATACAAGTCGCAGTGGTGGGTGGTATAAGGTGCTTTAGTGACAAAACGGATGGCACTGTGATAGACTGCATCCAGTTTGCTGAGTAGAGTGTTGGAAGCCATTTTGTAGATGACATCGCCGAAGTCGAGGATCGGTAGGATAGTCAGTTTTACTAGGGTAAGCTTGGCGGCGTGAGTGAAGGAGGCTTTGTTGCGGAATAGAAAGCCGACTCTTGATTTGATTTTCGATTGGAGATGTTTGATATGAGTCTGGAAGGAGAGTTTGCAGTCTAGCCAGACACCTAGGTACTTATAGATGTCCACATATTCTAGGTCGGAACCATCCAGGGTGGTGATGCTAGGCGGGGATGCGGGTGCAGGCAGCGATCGGTTGAAAAGCATGCATTTGGTTTTACTAGTGTTTAAGAGCAGTCGGAGGCCACGGAAGGAGTGTTGTATGGCATTGAAGCTTGTTTGGAGGTTAGATAGCACAGTGTCCAATGACGGGCCGAAAGTATATAGAATGGTGTCGTCTGCGTAGAGGTGGATCAGGGAATCGCCCGCAGCAAGAGCAACATCATTGATGTATACAGAGAAAAGAGTCGGCCCGAGAATTGAACCCTGTGGCACCCCCATAGAGACTGCCAGAGGACCGGACAGCATGCCCTCCGATTTGACACACTGAACTCTGTCTGCAAAGTAATTGGTGAACCAGGCAAGGCAGTCATCCGAAAAACCGAGGCTACTGAGTCTGCCGATAAGAATATGGTGATTGACAGAGTCGAAAGCCTTGGCAAGGTCGATGAAGACGGCTGCACAGTACTGTCTTTTATCAATGGCGGTTATGATATCGTTTAGTACCTTGAGTGTGGCTGAGGTGCACCCGTGACCGGCTCGGAAACCAGATTGCACAGCGGAGAAGGTACAGTGGGATTCGAGATGGTCAGTGACCTGTTTGTTGACTTGGCTTTCGAAGACCTTAGATAGGCAGGGCAGGATGGATATAGGTCTGTAACAGTTTGGGTCCAGGGTGTCTCCCCCTTTGAAGAGGGGGATAACTGCGGCAGCTTTCCAATCCTTGGGGATCTCAGACGATATGAAAGAGAGGTTGAACAGGCTGGTAATAGGGGTTGCGACAATGGTGGCGGATAGTTTCAGAAATAGAGGGTCCAGATTGTCAAGCCCAGCTGATTTGTACGGGTCCAGGTTTTGCAGCTCTTTCAGAACATCTGCTATCTGGATTTGGGTAAAGGAGAACCTGGAGAGGCTTGGGCGAGGAGCAGCGGGGGGGGCGGGGCTGTTGGCCGAGGTTGAAGTAGCCAGGCGGAAGGCATGGCCAGCCGTTGAGAAATGCTCATTGAAGTTTTCGATAATCATGGATTTATCGGTGGTGACCGTGTTACCTAGCCTCAGTGCAGTGGGCAGCTGGGAGGAGGTGCTCTTGTTCTCCATTGACTTCACAGTGTCCCAGAACTTTTTGGAGTTGGAGCTACAGGATGCAAACTTCTGCCTGAAGAAGCTGGCCTTAGCTTTCCTGACTGACTGCGTGTATTGGTTCCGGACTTCCCTGAACAGTTGCATATCACGGGGACTATTCGATGCTATTGCAGTCCGCCACAGGACCTAGAGCTTGTTGCCTGGCCAAACTGAGCAATCAGGGGAGAAGGGCCTTGGTCAGGAACCCGATGGTCACTCTGACAGAGCTCTAGAGTTCCTCTGTGGAGATTGGGGAACCTTCCAGAATGACAACCATCTCTGCAGCACTCCACCAATGAGGCCTTTATGGTAGAGTGGCCAGATCCTCAGACCATGAGAAGATTCTCTGGTCTGATGAAACCAAGATTGAACTCTTTGGCCTGAATGCCAAGCGTCACGTCTGAAGAATACCTGCCACCATCGCTATGGTGAAGCATGGTGGTGGCAGCATCATGCTGTAGTGATGTTATTCAGCGGCAGGGACTGGGAGACTAGTCAGGATCGAATGAAAGATGAACGTAGCAAAGTACAGAGAGATCCTTGATGAAAAATTGGTCCAGAGTCCTCAAGACCTAAGACTGGGGTGAATGTTCACCTTCCAACAGTACAATGAGCACACAGCCAAGACAACGCATGTGTGGCTTTGGGACAAGTCCTTGAGTTGGCCAGCCAGAGCCCAGAAAGGAAAGGCCTGGAAAGGCCTGAAAATAGCTGTGCAGCGACGCTCCCCATCCAACCTGACAGAGCTTGAGAGGATCTGCAGATGGATGGGAGATACTCCCCAAGTACAGGTGCCAAACTTGTAGCTTCAAACCCAAGAAGCCTCAAGGCTGAAATTGCTGCCAAAGGTGCTTCAACAAAGTACGTAGTAAAACATCTGAATACTTATGTAAATGTGATATTTCCTTTATAAATGTTTTATTTTTGCTAAACTTTCTTAAAACCTGTTTTTGCTTTGTTGCTATTGGATATTGTGTGTGGATTGATGAGTAAAAAAATACATTTTCATAAATTTTAGAATAAGGCTGTAACGTAACAAAATGTGGAAAAAGTCAAAGGGTCTGAATACTTTCCGAATGCACTGTAGTTTAGTGGAACCCCCCCCCCCCCAACCCCCACCCCTCCCTGGCTTAGACAGGGCTTAAACTGTTATGTTGAAGCCTTGTGGCAGAATGCACAATCAGGGTAATGGATGTGGGGCTCGACACATAGAAATGCAAAATGGTTGTATAGCCCGTCTCAATATCAGCAAACTGTCAAACTTGAAGCACTATTGTGTGACAGTATGCCTGGATATTTACTTGCAGCGATACAAGCCCATGTTTTTGATTTCCCGATTGATTTTCAGACAAACATTGTTGCTCCTGGACAGAGTGAAATCTTTCACATCGATCCAGAACCACTTGGATTTTTGTGGTGTCTTGTTTCTTATGTCTTCCTCTTCCTCTTCCTTTTCAAAGATTCGAACGTCAGAATAGTTTTCATTTTGTTGTACAGAAATGGGACAGTTTTCCAAAATGTCTGACCCCCCAAAAAATCCATACTCCTGAAGCTGCTGGAGGTGCATCATAGACAGACACTATCCTTTCAGTGGCTTGACAAAGTGTCTCGTCCTGCTGGAGTTTAAGCACTGATAGTAAACTATTCGAAAGAGGCAATTATGAAACGTCTCTCACCTCTTTCTGGATGGATTATGGTGCAAATGTTGCCCTTTAGGAATATAATGAGTCACGTCCCCATGTCAATAAACCCTCAGAATTGTTCTCCATCCATCACTCCACAGAGGTTCAGATGTGCACATCTCAATGAGATCCATCAAGTTTTGGCTTCTGCCTTGGACATCATATTCCCCGTCGCTGCCCTGTGATGCACCTCAAAGCAGTGGAGATGCAAGTCTGACATTTGAAACAAGTACAACAGTGGAGGATGAATGATTGGCCGGGCCGGACAGGTCCAAAGCAGCAGGTCATTGGTCACTGTGGTCGTAGCCTTTGCTCGAGACACCTCATACTGGGTGGTGTACCTGTATAAAATGACAACCTGCTTCCCATATCATGTGTTTGCACTTTACGTAATAAATTGGGATATTTGTCAATACTGAGGTGGCTGCATCATTGATTACACTATATCATGCAGTATCATCAGATTAATGACAAACAGGAGAGTGGAGATGAAACAGAGAGAGAGGAATGGCTCAGATATTTGGTGTGTGTGTGGGTATCCAATGGGAGACTAGGTGTGCGTGTGTGTGTGTGTGTGTGTGTGTGTGTGTGTGTGTGTGTGTGTGTGTGTGTGTGTGTGTGTGTGTGTGTGTGTGTGTGTGTGTGATCCTCAGTTGGCTGTCAGATTTGAGACATTATCATAGGCCTGGCTGGTGTGTGTGTTCCCTCAGCGCCAACTCTTTTGTCATGGATTTTCTGTCTTTATATCAGGAGTGACTGATAAACTGGGCTCTTTCCTGCTTGCCAGAGATACACAGCTGCACATATACACACACACGGCTGCATCACCATTTTCTGCTCTGTTCTGGGAGTCTGGAAGGAAGGAAGGAGAAAAGAAAGACAGACTGACTATGAAAGGCTATTGCACTCAACTTCAACTGATATGCTGCAATAAGATACTTTGTCAAAAAATCTAAACATGACATGTCCAACTTGTTCTTAACCAGTCCTACGCTCTGCAGATGACATGAATGTATCAATGGAAATGTATTAAATGATAATGATAGGTCTGTGAGTCAGAACAAAGCTCTGAGGATTTGTCCCAAATGGCACCCTATTCCCTATATAGTGCAATATTTTTGACCAGAGCCTTGGTCAAATGTAGTGCACTGTACATGGAATAGGGTGCCATTTGGTATGTAGACTGTTCTCTGGTGTTAAGATCATAACCTAATGTGAAAACGACAGCTGCCATTGTGTGCATGGTGGCATTTCACCGCTGCCAGCCTGAGTATCTAATGCCCCCCCCCACACACACACACACACACACACACACAGACACACATATACAGACACACACACTCTCTACAACTCAAATCAATTGGCTGAAGCCCTCAACCGCCCACTCTGAATGGCATCTATTGTGTTGTAACTCTGTGACTTATGACTGGGTTATGCATTTTGCATTGAGCCTAATGTCTTCTGTGGAGGGTCTGAAGTAAAAATGTGGACTTAATTGTACCATGTGGGTTAATTAGCGTAGTGGATGTGAATGAATAATTGACTTTCCTCGTAATATGATAATCATGACATTAATGCATCAAAGAGCACGTCAGACTCTGACAGTGATGGGCTCCTCTCCAGCTAGATGACTACACAACCAGCTAATGGATGGTATAAAAGCTTCCGTGGGATTTGAGTTGCTTCCAAGGGCTGATATTATAGGTAAACTATATTTAAACGGTTGATATGCTAATCAAAGCTTCATTTAGGATGCATCCCAAATGTCACCCTATTCCCTATATAGCGCACCACCAGGCCTACTACCAGGCCCTGGTCAAAACAGTTCACTATATATGGAATAGGGTGCCATTTGGGACCATACCTTTTAGTAGTGGATCTGTCCGATCCTCTGCTGTTACAATGGATATCCACCATTATAAACTGGGTGGTTCGAGCCCTGAATGCTGATTGGCTGAAAGCCGTGGTATATCAGACCGTATACCATAGGTGTGACAAAACATTTATTTTTGCTGCTCTAATTACATTGGTGACCAGTTCATAATAGTAATAAGGCACCTCGGGGGTTGGTGATATATGGCCAATATACCACGGCTAAGGGCTGTGTCCTAACACTCTGTGTTGTGTCGTGCATAAGAAGAACCCATATACCACACCCTGTCAGGCCGTATTTCTTAATTAGAACGCATGTTGTTGTCTTCCTCAAAACTCCCCAGGCATTTAAGTTATAATTTCATCATAATTAATATGAGGGAATTGTAATGATTAAGACACATTCATTATCAGACATTCCTGGCAGGGGTTGCATGTGGAATACAAAATATATGACGCTATATATGACATTTAGCAGATGTTTTTATACAAAGCGACTAACAGTTATGCGTGCATACATTTTACGTATGGATAGCTCCAAGAATCAAACCTACGATCCTGCCGTTGCAAAGTCCATTCTCTACCAACTGAGCCATACAGGAATAAACACTACAGTTCTGTACTTCCATTTTCATATTTCCCACTCAGCACCCTGCATCCTCCTAACCTCTCTGGCTTGCGTCTAACAGACACGGTAGGATAGGAGAGCAAGGCTGTGTCCCAAATTGCCCCCTGTTCCCTATGTAATGCCACAGGGCCCTGGTCAAAAATAGTGCACTACACCGGGAATAGGGTGCGATTTGGGACGTAGCCAGAGTGGAAACAATGCCAAACCTTTAATTGCTCCTCTGGCTTGACTCTGTGAGCTATTGTTGTCCTCATAATGAAAATGTATTAACCTTCACTTGTTTGTATTCTTACAACTGAAGGCCAAATGGAATTTGCAGTGACCAACCGTGTGTAAAATATAAAATGTAATTATTCTACAGCAAAGTTCAGCTAACCCGATCTAGTTTATTTTATTCTGCTCATTTGTGTGAGGCCACAATTAATGCAGTGTAATTGCAGGGCAGATGTAAGTTAATTATTTGGTTAATTGGGCTTGGGATGGTTGTTTAGCATTACAGAGCATCATTGCTTGGATCTGTCACCTTATGCTAGTTGGATATGAAGGCTTTTTTCAAAAGCTAACTTTTCCATTGTGTTTTTGTACCAATCAAATCAAATCAAATGTATTTTTTCAAATCAAATCAAATCAAATGTATTTATATAGCCCTTCGTACATCAACTGATATCTCAAAGTGCTGTACAGAAACCCAGCCTAAAACCCCAAACAGCTAGCAATGCAGGTGTAGAAGCACGGTGGCTAGGAAAAACTCCCTAGAAAGGCCAAAACCTAGGAAGAAACCTAGAGAGGAACCAGGCTATGTGGGGTGGCCAGTCCTCTTCTGGCTGTGCCAGGTGGAGATTATAACAGAACATGGCCAAGATGTTCAAATGTTCATAAATGACCAGCATGGTCGAATAATAATAAGGCAGAACAGTTGAAACTGGAGCAGCAGCACGGCCAGGTGGACTGGGGACAGCAAGGAGTCATCATGTCAGGTAGTCTTGGGGCATGGTCCTAGGGCTCAGTTCCTCCGAGAGAGAGAAAGAGAGAAGGAGAGAATTAGAGAACGCACACTTAGATTCACACAGGACACCGAATAGGACAGGAGAAGTACTCCAGATATAACAAACTGACCCTAGCCCCCCGACACATAAACAGCATAAATATTGGAGGCTGAGACAGGAGGGGTCAGGAGACACTGTGGCCCCATCCGAGGACACCCCCGGACAGGGCCATACAGGAAGGATATAACCCCACCCACTTTGCCAAAGCACAGCCCCCACACCACTAGAGGGATATCTTCAACCACCAACTTACCATCCTGAGACAAGGCTGAGTATAGCCCACAAAGACATCCGCCACGGCACAACCCAAGGGGGATGACCACATCAGTGAATCAACCCACTCAGGTGACGCACCCCCTCCAGGTACGGCATGAGAGAGCCCCAGTAAGCCAGTGACTCAGCCCCTGTAATAGGGTTAGAGGCAGAGAATCCCAGTGGAAAGAGGGGAACCGGCCAGGCAGAGACAGCAAGGACGGTTTGTTGCACACTCCTGGGCCAGACTACACTCAATCATATGACCCACTGAAGAGATGAGTCTTCAGTAGAGACTTAAAGGTTGAGACCGAGTTTGCGTCTCTGACATGGGTAGGCAGACCGTTCCATAAAAATGGAACTCTATAGGAGAAAGCCCTGCCTCCAGCTGTTTGCTTAGAAATTCTAGGTACAATTAGGAGGCCTGCGTCTTGTGACCGTAGCGTACGTGTAGGTATATACGGCAGGACCAAATCAGAGAGATAGGTAGGAGCAAGCCCATGTAATGCTTTGTAGGTTAGCAGTAAAACCTTGAAATCAGCCCTTGCTTTGACAGGAAGTGTCAAGTGCCATGAAGCCGGCTCTACGCATCAGGTCTCCAGTGCGTCTCCTTGGGCCGGCTTACATGGCACCAGCCTTGCGCACGGTGTCCCCGGTTCGCCTGCATAGCCCAGTGCGGGCTATTCCACCTCGCCGCACTGGCAGGGCGACCGGGACCATTCAACCGGGTAAGGTTGGGCAGGCTCGGTGCTCAAGAGCTCCGCCCGTCTGCCCAGCGCCGCCAGTGCCGCCCGTCTGCCCAGCGCCGCCAGTGCTGCCCGTCTGCCCAGCGCCGCCAGTGCCGCCCGTCTGCCCAGCGCCGCCAGTGCTGCCCGTCTGCCCAGCGCCGCCGGTGCTGCCCGTCTGCCCAGCGCCGCCCGTCTGCCAGGAGCCGCCAGTGCCGCCCGTCTGCCAGGAGCCGCCAGTGCCGCCCGTCTGCCAGGAGCCGCCAGTGCCGCCCGTCTGCCAGGAGCCGCCAGTGCCGCCCATCTGCCAGGAGCCGCCAGTGCCGCCCGTCAGCCAGGGGCCGCCAGTGCCGCCCGTCAGCCAGGGGCCGCCAGTGCCGCCCGTCAGCCAGGGGCCGCCAGTGCCGCCAGTCAGCCAGGGGCCGCCAGTGCCGCCCGTCAGCCAGGGGCCGCCAGTGCCGCCCGTCAGCCAGGGGCCGCCAGTGCCGCCCGTCAGCCAGGGGCCGCCAGTGCCGCCCGTCAGCCAGGGGCCGCCAGTGCCGCCAGTCAGCCAGGGGCCGCCAGTGCCGCCAGTCAGCCAGGGGCCGCCAGTGCCGCCAGTCAGCCAGGGGCCGCCAGTGCCGCCAGTCAGCCAGGGGCCGCCAGTGCCGCCAGTCAGCCAGGGGCCGCCAGTGCCGCCAGTCAGCCAGGGGCCGCCAGTAAGCCAGGGGCCGCCAGTGCCGCCAGTCAGCCAGGGGCCGCCAGTAAGCCAGGGGCCGCCAGTGCCGTCAGTCAGCCAGGGGCCGCCCGAGCAGCTGCCCCTCTGTCCAGAGCAGCTGTCGCCCCTCTGTCCCAAGCTGCTGCCGCCCCTCTGTCCCGAGCAGCTGTCCCTCTGTCCCGAGCAGCTGTCCCGAGCAGCTGTCCCTCTGTCCCGAGCAGCTGTCCCTCTGTCCCGAGCAGCCGCCCCTCTGTCCCGAGCAGCTGCCGCCCCTCTGTCCCGAGCTGCTATCGCCCCTCTGTCCCGAGCTGCTATCGCCCCTCTGTCCCGAGCTGCTATCGCCCCTCTGTCCCGAGCAGCTGCCCCTCTGTCCCGAGCAGTTGTTCCTCTGTCCCGAGCAGCTGCTTCACCTCTGTCCCGAGCTGCCCCTCTGTCCCGAGCAGCCCCTCTGTCCAGTGGGGTCATTGAGAGGGGTGGCCATGGTGAGTAAGCCAGGGAGGCGGACAATAAGGCAGACTAAGACAATGGTGAAGTGGGGTCCGCGTCCCGCGCCAGAGCCGCCACCGCGGACAGACGCCCACCCAGACCCTCCCCTATAGGTCAAGGTTTTGCGGCCGGAGTCCGCACCTTTGGGAGGGGGGTACTGTCACGTTCTGACCTCTATTTCTGTTGTTTTGTATTTATTTAGTATGGTCAGGGCGTGAGTTGGGTGGGCAGTCTATGTTTGTTTTTCTATGTTTTGGGGCATTTCTATGTTTTCGGCCTAGTATGGTTCTCAATCAGAGGCAGGTGTCATTAGTTGTCTCTGATTGAGAATCATACTTAGGTAGCCTGGGTTTCACTGTGTGTTTGTGGGTGATTGTTCCTGTCACTGTGTTTGTCGTCACAGGATAGGACTGCTTTGCGTTCTCACATTTCTTGTTTTCGTTAGTTTGTTCATGTGTAGTGATTTATTAAAATATGAACAACCACCACGCTGCGCTTTGGTCCGCTTCTCCTCCTCCTACAGACGAACGCCCTTACAGGAAGCCAGTGTAGAGAGGCTAGCACTGGAGTAATATGATCCAATTTTTTGGTTCTAGTCAGGATTCTAGCAGCCGTATTTAGCACTAACTGAAGTTTATTTAGTGCTTTATCCGGGTAGCCGGAAAGTAGAGCATTGCAGTAGTCTAACCTAGAAGTGACAAAAGCATGGATTAATTTTTCTGCATCATTTTTGGACAGAAAGTTTCTGATTTTTGCAATGTTACGTAGATGGAAAAAAGCTGTCCTTGAAATGGTCTTGATATGTTCTTCAAAAGAGAGATCAGGGTCCAGAGTAATGCCGAGGCCCTTCACAGTTTTATTTGAGACGACTGCACAACCATTAAGATTAATTGTCAGATTCAACAGAAGATCTCTTTGTTTCTTGGGACCTAGAACAAGCATCTCTGTTTTGTCCGAGTTTAAAAGTAGAAAGTTTGCAGCCATCCACTTCCTTATGTCTGAAACACATTCTTCTAGCAAGGGCAATTTTGGGGCTTCACCATGTTTCATTGAAATGTACAGCTGTGTGTCATCCGCATAGCAGTGAAAGTTAACATTATGTTTTCGAATAGCATCCCCAAGAGGTAAAATATATAGTGAAAACAATAGTGGTCCTAAAACGGAACCTTGAGGAACACCGAAATTTACAGTTGATTTGTCAGAGGACAAACCATTCACAGAGACAAACTGATATCTTTCCGACAGATAAGATCTAAACCAGGCCAGAACTTGTCCGTGTAGACCAATTTGGGTTTCCAATCTCTCCAAAAGAATGTGGTGATCGATGGTATCAAAAGCAGCACTAAGGTCTAGGAGCACGAGGACAGATGCAGAGCCTCAGTCCGATGCCATTAAAATGTCATTTACCACCTTCACAAGTGCCGTCTCAGTGCTATGATGGGGTCTAAAACCAGACTGAAGCATTTTGTATACATTGTTTGTCTTCAGGAAGGCAGTGAGTTGTTGCGCAACAGCCTTTTCTAAAATTTTGAGAGGAATGGAAGATTCGATATAGGCCGATAGTTTTTTATATTTTCTGGGTCAAGGTTTGGCTTTTTCAAGAGAGGCTTTATTACTACCACTTTTAGTGAGTTTGGTACACATCCAGTGGATAGAGAGCCGTTTATTATGTTCAACATAGGAGGGCCAAGCACAGGAAGCAGCTCTTTCAGTAGTTTAATTGAAATAGGGTCCAGTATGCAGCTTGAAGGTTTAGAGGCCATGATTATTTTCATCATTGTGTCAAGAGATATAGTACTAAAACACTTGAGAGTCTCTCTTGATCCTAGGTCATGGCAGAGTTGTGCAGACTCAGGACAACTGAGCTTTGAAGGAATAGGCAGATTTAAGGAGGAGTCCGTAATTTGCTTTCTAATAATCATAATCTTTTCCTCAAAGAAGTTCATGAATTTATCACTGCTAAAGTGAAAGTCATCCTCTCTTGGGGAATGCTGCTTTTTAGTTAGCTTTGCGACAGTATCAAAAAGGAATTTCGGATTGTTCTTATTTTCCTCAATTAAGTTAGAAAAATAGGATGATCGAGCAGCAGTGAGGGCTCTTCGGTACTGCACAGTACTGTCTTTCCAAGCTAGTCGGAAGACTTCCAGTTTGGTGTGGCGCCATTTCCGTTCCAATTTTCTGGAAGCTTGCTTCAGAGCTCGGGTATTTTCTGTGTACCAGGGAGCTAGTTTCTTATGAGAAATGTTTTTAGTTTTTAGGGGTGCAACTGCATCTAGGGTATTGTGCAAGGTTAAATTGAGTTCCTCAGTTAGGTGGTTAACTGATTTTTGTCCTCTGGCGTCCTTGGGTAGACAGAGGGAATCTGGAAGGACATCAAGGAATCTTTGTGTTGTCTGTGAATTTATAGCACGACTTTTGATGATCCTTGGTTGGGGTCTGAGCAGATTATTTGTTGCAATTGCAAACGTAATAAAATGGTGGTCCGATAGTCCAGGATTATGAGGAAAAACATTAAGATCCACAACATTTATTCCATGGGACAAAACTAGGTCCAGCGTATGACTGTGACAGTGAGTGGGTCCAGAGACATGTTGGACAAAACCCACTGAGTCGATGATGGCTCCGAAAGCCTTTTGGAGTGGGTCTGTGGACTTTTCCATGTGAATATTAAAGTCACCAAAGATTAGAATATTATCCGCTATGACTACAAGGTCCGATAGGAATTCAGGGAACTCAGTGAGGAACGCTGTATATGGCCCAGGAGGCCTGTAAACAGTAGCTATAAAAAAGTGATTGAGTAGGCTGCATAGATTTCATGACTAGAAGCTCAAAAGACGAAAACGTCATTTTTTTTTTTTGTAAATTGAAATTTGCTATCGTAAATGTTAGCAACACCTCCGCCTTTGCGGGATGCACGGGGGATATGGTCACTAGTGTAGCCAGGAGGTGAGGCCTAATTTAACACAGTAAATTCATCAGGCTTAAGCCATGTTTCAGTCAGACCAATCACATCAAGATTATGATCAGTGATTAGTTCATTGACTATAATTGCCTTTGAAGTAAGGGATATAACATTAAGTAGCCCTATTTTGAGATGTGAGGTATCATGATCTCTTTCAATAATGACAGGAATGGAGGTGGTCTTTATCCTAGTGAGATTGCTAAGGCGAACACCGCCATGTTTAGTTTTGTCCAACCTAGGTCGAGGCACAGACACGGTCTCAATGGTGATAGCTGAGCTGACTACACTGACTGTGCTAGTGGCAGACTCCACTATGCGGGCAGGCTGGCTAACAGCCTGCTGCCTGGCCTGCACCCTATTTCATTGTGGAGCTAGAGGAGTTAGAGCCCTGTCTATGTTGATAGATAAAATGAGAGCACCCCTCCAGCTAGGATGGAGTCCGTCAGTCAATAATCCGTCCGTCAATAATTTTGCACGCCCAATTCTTCAGTTTTTGATTTGTTATAAAAGAAATATGAAATATTTGAATTTGAAATATCCAATAAACGTTGTTCCACTTCATGATTGTGTCCCACTTGTTGTTGATTCTTCACAAAAAAATACAGTTTTATATCTTTATGTTTGAAGCCTGAAATGTGGCAAAAGGTCGCAAAGTTCAAGGGGGCCGAATACTTTCGCAAGGCACTGTATATATTCATTTGAAGATGTATTCTGGAGATAGGTGTTATCTCCATCTCCTTAGTTATCATACTCTAATTCCAAAACTCGGTAATCCAGAAAGTGGAGATCAACACATATATATATCCCGTAGTAGAACTGCATAAGTGTTGATCTCCACTTTCTGGATTACCGAGTTTTGGAATTAGAGTATGATAGCTAAGGAGATAACACCTATCTCCAGAATACATCTTCAAATGAATGGTAACCTTGGCATCTGTGACAGGGAGATGCATCCACCCATGATGTACACGGTTAAGATAGTCTAGCTAGCTACATTTTCAGATATACGTTTCTAATTTTGACAGAAAGTCGTTTTCATTTCAAGTTAAAGTGTACTGTTAGCTAGCTAGCTAACCTTAGCTGGCTGTCTCACTAGCTAACATTACGTGTATGATCTTATTATTTGTATCTCAGAGCCATTTGCTTTGCTTGTTGTAATCCTAATGTTAGCTAGCTAACATTGAACCTGGTTGGTTAGCTATCTGCAGATTCATGCAAGGTAGTAACATCATGAGTTGGAATTATGGTTAATTGTTTACCTAGCTAACTAGCTATGCAAGTAACCATTTCAATGGAATGTTGCTCAAACGCTCACCACACGTTGAATATGGCTGTTGTCAGTAAACATTGGCAAAAAAAGTGGAAATTGTTGCCAGCAGCACAGTTGCTTTCACCAATGCTCTGGATAACATGTAAACAGCATAACGATCTCTGCTAGGGTGAGTAAAATGGTCAGTGATCTGTTCTCTCATTTGTGTATGAAAGTAGCCAGCTAGCCAACGTTAGCCATTTAGCTTGGGTGCTTGACTGCTATTGTTAGGACAGTAACCCAATCAAAATCATCAAGCACTATGATAAAACTGGATCTCATGATGACTGCCACATGAAAGGAAGACCCATAGTTACCTCTGCTGCAGAGGATAAGTTCATTAGAGTTACCAGCCTCAGAAACTGCAGCCCCCACAAAAAAATTCAAAAGAGTCCAAGTAACAGACACATCTCTATCAGAACCAAGGTAAGACCCAGATGCAGACTGTCGAAGTAACACTGTTTATTGTAACAACAGGGGCAGGCAAAGACAGGTCAAAGCAGGCAGGAGTCGATAATCCAGAGTATGGGGGCAAAGGTACAGGACGGCAGGCAGGCTCAGGGTAGACAGAGGTCGATAATCCAGAGGGGGGCAGAGGTACATATCGGCAGGCAGGCTCAGGGACAGGCAGAGTGGTCAGGCACACGGGCTCAGGGTCAAAACAGGAAGGACAACAATAGAGAGACTGGGAAAAAGCAGGAGCTGAGAAACAAAATGCTGGTTGACTCAAACAAACAAGGCGAACTGGCAACAGACAAACAGAAAACACAGGTGACACCTGCAGGGGGGTGGAAACAATCACAAAGAGAGGTGAAACATATCAGTGCGTGACACATTTCAGCTTCAATTGTTCAGAGGAGACTGTGTGAATCAGGCCTTCATGGTTGAATTGCTGCAAAGAAACCACTAATTAAGGACACCAATAAGAGGAAGAGGCTTGCTTGGGCCAACAAACACAAGCAATGGACATTAGACCGGTGGAAATCTGTCCAAATTTAGATTTCTGGTTACAACCGCAGTGTCTTTGTGACAGACAGAGTAGGTGAACGAATGATCTCCGCATGTGTGGTTCCCACCATGAAGCATAGAGGAGGAGGCAGTGGTGGACAAAGTACCCAATAGTCATATTTGAGTAAAAGTAAAGATACCTTAATAGAAAATGACTCAAGTAAGTGAAAGTCACCCAGTGAAATACTACTTGAGTAAAAGTCTAAAAGTATTTGGTTTTACTTATACATAATTATCAAAAGTAAATGTAATTGCTAAAATGTGGTTAAGTATCAAAAGTAAAAGTATAAATCATTTCAAATTCATTATATTAAGCAAAGCAGCTGGCCACATTTTCTTGTTTTTTATTTATTTATGGATAGCCAGTGGCACGCTCCAATTTGGACATAACTTACAAACGAAGCATGTGTTTAGTGAGTCCTCCCGATCAGAGGCAGTAGGGATGACCAGGGATGTTCTCTTGATAAGTCTGTCCTGTCCTGCTAAGCATTCCAAATGTAACTAGTACCTTTGGGTGTCAGGTAAAATGTATGGAGTAAAAAGTACATAATTTTCTTCAGGAATGTAGTGAAGTAAAAGTAAAAGTTGTCAAATATTAATAGTAAAGTAAATTACAGATACCCACAAAAACTACTATTTTTACTTAAGTATTTTACACCACTGGGAGAAGGTGTGATGGTGTGGGGGTGCTTTGCTTGTGACACTGTCAGTGATTTATTTAGAATTCAAGACACACTTAACCAGCATGCTACCACAGCATTCTGTAGTGATACGCCATCCCATCTGGTTTGCACTTAGTGGGACTATAATCTGTTTTTCAACAGGACAATGACCCAACACACCTTGAGGCTGTGTATGGGTTATTTGACCAAGAAGGAGTGTGATGGAGTGCTGCATTACATTTTCTGGCCTCCACAATCACCCAATCTCAACCCAATTGAGATGGTTTGGGATGAGTTGGACCGCATAGACAAGGAAAAGCAGCCAACAAGTGTCCAGCATATGTGGGAACTCCTTCAAGACTGTTGGAAAATCATTCCAGGGGAAACTAGTTGAGAGAATGCTAAGAGTGTGCAAAGCTGTCATCAAGGCAAAGGGTGGCTACTTTGAATAATCTACAATCTTAAATACATTTTGATTTGCTTAACATTTTTTTGGTTACTACATGATTCCATATGTGTTATATCATAGTTTTGATGTCTTCACTATTAATCTACAATGTATAAGATAGTAAACAAAGAAAAATCCTTAAATGAGTAGGTGTGCCCAAACTTTTGACTGGTACTGTACTTGTTCACTTCCTTCAGTTAGGGTTACACATTTTATCCACAACATTCTCCACAACAAAAAGATGTCATCTGAGCAACCACAACTCAAGGAGAAGTTTTGAGATGTAACTTTTAGAAATAGCTACAATGGTAACATGAAAATCTGCTCGCCCTGTGGTATGTTTAAAAATAACGTGTGTTTTCTAAACAAGATGAACTTCAAATAAGACACTCCTCCTGGGTTGAAGAAAACTGAGAAAGATTCAGAGAGAAATTCAGAATGAAATATCAGTTGTTACATTCGAGTGCTTGCCTCTCAAAGACATATTAAAAATAACAACCCCAAATGTAGTAACAATGTTTCATCAACTCCATAAAAAAAAAATCATGCTCATATATGTACTCTGACCTGTGTGCATTACTAAATACCATACTTAGAATATACTTTTTTCCAAAGCAATTTACAGTCATGTATGCATTTTTATGTATGGGTGGCCCTGGGAATTGAACACACACTCCTGGCATTGCAAGCACCATGCTTTACTAACTGAGCCATATAGAACACCAACCTTCTCTGCCCACTAAGCAATATGCAGGAGTGTGTTTTGGAGTGCATCCAAACATCCATTCATCAGACATTCTAAATGGGGGCAGAGACCTCTCACAGAGGAGAGCACGCTGGCTGGCTATCACCCTGACTCTCTCCTTTCACTGTGTTTCCGCTGGTCAGCGCTGGTCAACGGGGAGGTGTTAAAATGCTTGATTGACAGGTGGTGCAGCAGGCAGCTCTAATCCGGAGGGCAATGTGGTCAAAGTCATTAACATCCCTTACTCAATTTCCATTATCTTTCTCTCTCCCTTTCTCTCACCATATCTCTGTCTGTTGTGCTTACTTCCTGACTCATCTTTCTCTCTCTCTCGCTCTCTTTTTAAAGTTAGGGTTTAAGTTCAGGAATGAATTCCAAATTCTTAATGTAAGGCAATAACTCCGAACGGTTACAGTAAGGGTTAAGGTTTACATAGGCTTAAAACAAAAACAACTGTCTATTGCTGGATTCAAACTTGAAACTGTTTGAATCAGAGGCCGCAGCAAATCCTAAACCTACTTGAAGGTAACAGCGCTCACTGTTGGCCCTAGGGGCTGGTTTACACGTAATCTCCCAACGTCCTCAGACATGGATGGATGACGAATACTGACTTGTATCATGGGTGGCCTTGCCGGTGTGATAACCTACCATTCATCCATCCTGTTTTCCTGTTTAACCTCTCACAAAGGGATTTCTATGGGATGTCAGTTTATTGAACAAAGAGTGAAATGACATGCATGTCCAAACAACACAACACGATCTATTGCTGACCATCCTTGCTGCTTTTTAATTTAGCCAGAGTGTCCCGTAGTTATGACGAGAAGCATTTGCAATGGTTTTAGAGGGTACATTATTATGAGTACCTACCTGTTCCTGGAATTTGAAACTGTCACCCCTTTAAACCGGGGACTAAACAACCTTTTCCTGAACAAGTAAATGCTGTTGAACACCACTTTTGGCAGTGAACAACTGCACCTCACTGCTACGGTTACCCCAGTAGGACTGCATCACAGTTTTGTATTTGTATTTATTATGGATCCCCATTAGCTGCTGCCAAGGCAACAGCTAGTCTTCCTGGGGTCCAGCAACATTAAGGCAGTTATTAACAATTTAATATATTGCATGACATAACATTTCATAACACTTTACCCAATACATTTAGTGTGTTCCCTCAGGCCACTACTCCTCTATCACATATTTACAGTACAACATCCATTTGTACATGTGTGTAGAGTGTGTGTCTTTTCATGTGTATGTCTGTGTAACAATTTAGAAATACTGAGAAGTTCAAAAGTTTGCAGACCTAAACAACCTTTCTCTGCACAAGTGAATTCTGTACACTGCTGCTTGGGTAAGGCCTACACACCTAAATGTCTTGGCAATGCAGAAATACACCTTTCTCCCATGTGGAAAAAGGAACATGTCTGCTCTACTATACTCAGCAGGAAATGATCAGTAGAGTTTAATTCAACTGCTCCTCCAAGACCCACTCTGATGATCTCATAGCACCTGGCATGCAAATGCAGGACGCAAAAAAAATTATTATGGCTTCATCGAATACTCACAACTTCAAAAGCTATCTCGGCAGATTCATTTCCATTGGTAAAGGAGGGAGAAGGAGGAAGGGGAGGAGAAGGAGAGTGGAGCCACTCTGTCAGAGAGCTAAATCAAGATATTCTCATTGATCTCAGTTTAAACACCTCTCCAAAGAATGATTACGATTCTGCCGAACTCCCTCTCTCTGCCAGGGGAACTCAATCCAAACTGAATGATGCTGTATTGTGGACGGATGCCTGCACAACATTCAAATGACTTCCGTTGTCCCTCTGCTGCTGCTACTGCTGCTGTGGAACACACACATAATCCTGAAGAGCCTCTCCTTCAAACTGCAGCAGGAGAGCGGCGTCAATACTATTATTGATCACTATGGCTAAGTGTGTGAGGGGGGACTTTAAATTGATCATGTTGTTCGGCAGTAAATATTGCAAGGGAAGGGAGAGGGACTGTTTATTTTATTTATATTGCCCATGTTTATTTATCTGACCACTCAGACAGACACACACACACACACACACACACACACACACACACACACACACACACACACACACACACACACACACACACATACACACACACACAGATCACAATGTATTCCATGGCCTGTCTGTGTCATGCTGCTGTCTCCCACCAGTGGAAGCAAACAGATTAGATTATATTAGACCATGGCGTCATCCTCTGTATTCTATTATAGAGATGTACCTGAGGATTAGGACGCCTAGCTCTCCCACAACAGAACCTCATTTGTATAATCCCTGTGAGTCCCAAATGGCACCCTACTTCCGATTTAGTGCACTACTTTTTAACTTTTGACCTCGGCTCATAGGGCTCTGGTCAAAAGTAGTGCACTATATAGGGAATAGGGTGCCATTTCATTTGGTGACGTAGACATAATACCTGTGTCTCATCCCTTACTGTACAGCAGGTAGCCTAGGAGTTAAGAGCGGACTAGGTGACAAATCTGCCGATGTGCCCTTCAGCAAGGCACTTAACCCTAATTGCTCCTTAAAGTCGGTCTGGATAAGAGTGTCTGCTAAATGACTCAAATGTACATGTGTTCAGTAAATACATGGCTGAAGATGTCTCCAGTATGTTCCTATAATGCATGAGAACTACAGCTGTGGTACACACAGTATATAGGCCTAGTTTAGGGCTTTGAGACAAACCCTCAGTGCCTTATGTCTATTATAGAACAATAGACATAACGTCTGCCTTCCTGGGTGTGTGGTGTGGCCCTAGAACGAGTCCCCTGGGAAGGTCCCCTGCTCCCTAACACCCAGACCCATTCACCAGCCTCTTCCTCTCCTCGCATCTCACCGTCTCAAACCTCAGCCAGCTCTAAATTAATTTTAAGCAATAACTGAGTGTTCATCCGGACACTTTTTGGGGGGGGTGGAGCTAGAGAAAAGTAGCCATCCTCATTTTAATCTATAAGATTAAAATGATAGTTTTAACCATATTTATCAAATCAAATCAATTTGTATTAGTCACATGCCCTGAATACAACAGGTGAAATGCTTACTTACAAGCCCCTAACCATCAATGCAGTTAAAAAAATATGAATAAGAAATAAAAGTAGCAAGTAATTAAAGAGCAGCAGTAAAATAACAATAGCAAGATTATATACAGGGGGTACCGGTACAGAGTCGATGTGCAGGGGCACATCAGTCAGGATGCTCTCGATGGTGCAGCTGTAGAACCTTTTGAGGATCTGAGCACCCATGCCAAATCCTTTCAGTCTCCTGAGGGGCAATAGGTTTTGTTGTGCCCTCTTCACGACTGTCTTGGTGTGCTTGGACCATGTTAGTTTGTTGGTGATGTGGACACCAAGGAATTTGAAGCTCTAAACCTGCTCCACTACAGCACCGTCGATGAGAATGGGGGCATGACCAGTCCTCTTTTTCCTGTAGTCCACAATCATCTCCTTTGTTTTGATCACGTTGAGGGCGAGGTTGTTGTCCTGGCACCACAAGGCCAGGTTTTCTGACCTCGTCATTATAGGCTGTCTCGACGTTGTCGGTGAGCAGGCCTACCACTGTTGTGTCATCGGCAAACTTAATGATGGTGTTGGAATCGTGCCCCGCCGTGCAGTCATGAATGATCAGGGAGTACAGGAGGGGACTGAGCATGCACCCCTGAGAGGACCCTGTGTTGAGAATCAGCGTGGCGGATGTGTTGTTACCTACCCTTACGACCTGGGGGGCGGCCCATCAGGATCCAGTTGCAGAGGGAGGTGTTTAGTCCCAGGGTCTTTAGCTTAGTGATGAGCTTCATGGGCACTATGGTGTTGAATGCTGAGTTATAGTCAATGAATAGCATTCTCACATAGGTGTTCCTTTTGTCCAGGTGGGAAATGGCATCTGCGGATCTGTTAGGGCGGTATTCAAATTGGAGTGGGTTTAGGGTTTCTGGGTCGGTAGTCATTTAGGCAAGTTACATAGTGTTCTTGGGTACAGGGACTATGGTGGTCTGCTTAAAATATGTTGGTATTACAGACTCGGACAGGGAGAGGTTGAAAATGGATGGTAGCTACTAGGTTATTTCAGTCATTTAGTAGTAAGATTCTTCAAGGATCAACAGCTAGGCGATTTATATCATACATTTAAAAGTCCGAAAATTAATGTGCCAATCCCAGATAGCTCCTTAACAGCCCCATCCACGGCTCTCTCCTCCCTGTTCTCTATAGAACTCTGGAAATAACCCAGTAGCTACTATCCACGACTCTCTCCTCCCTGTTCTCTATAGAACGTCCCCATGCTGAACGAGGCACTCTGGAAATAACCGAGTAGCTACCATCCACAGCTCTCTCCTCCCTGTTCTCTATAGAATGTCCCCATGCTGCACGAGGCACTCTGGAAATAACACAGTAGCTACCAGACAGGGACCGGGAACTAGATTGGGATAGCAGGGGACTTTCTGGGACAATTCAGGTCAAGGGTTTGACATCGTTGAGGAAGGGAGGTCCAACTTGGGGTAGTTGATCCAAATAAACGGTCCAAACCCTGCTTCTCAACTGAGCTTTGATTGTGTGTTGTTTACCCAGCTGTGAATACGAGCATATTTATAATCCATTTCTCTCACGTCTACTCCCACTCCGGTGCTCGATGGCGCCGGTTTACTATCCACCGGTCCTGGCTTGTATCGCTCTCTGTTCGTTATTATTAAACTCACCCACTGCACCTGCTTCCTGACTCCCAGCATCATTGTTACAGTGTCACATAGTGTTTCTCCAAGCTGTGTCCCTTATAATAATGTTTAACGTGTGTCATTAAAGATGGTATACATGTTCCTTTCTTTTGCTGTAAATACTATGTGGACCTTCCTAATTGTCCTGTTCATAACATATTATTTTTTGTTCTACACACCACAAATACTATAAGAATCTACAACTAGATGTGCGCTAGTGTTTCCCTTTTCACTACCTATTATGTTTCACAATACTCCATGCAGTTCAGTTGATTGTAAGGTCAGCAATGTTTTTTAATACAGCCAACCTGCTATTCTCTTTTTGAGTAAAATCATACAGCATATTATTTTGCTTTAGCCAATACAGCTACCCCTTACCGACCTGGACTGGGGATCAGAGGTCAAGGGAGTGATAGAGAGATCAGCCCTTCTTAATTTTTCAAAGTGACATATTTCTATTTCAGTCTGTCTTTGAACTCTCTTTGAATTGCATTGCACATTCCCTTTGAACTAATACTGTCTCAATAAAGTATCAGTTGTCAACGCATTCCCTCTGAACTAATACTGTCTCAATAAAGTATCAGTTGTTAACGCATTCACTCTGAACTAATACTGTCTCAATAAAGTATCAGTTGTCAACACATTCCCTCTGAACTAATACTGTCTCAATAAAGCAAAGTATCAGTTGTTAACGCATTCCCTCTGAACTAATACTGTCTCAATAAAGTATCAGTTGTCAACACATTCCCTCTGAACTAATACTGTCTCAATAAAGCAAAGTATCAGTTGTTAACGCATTCCCTCTGAACTAATACTGTCTCAATAAAGTATCAGTTGTCAACACATTCCCTCTGAACTAATACTGTCTCAATAAAGCAAAGTATCAGTTGTCAACGCATTTCCTTTAGTGAAAGAGCACACATTCGGAATACACATTCACATTCATTTTGTCATTCAAATTAAGGCCGGTTTGTGTCAGAAAATTGGGTATCCATTTCTTCTGCATGACCGAACATGCAATTTCCCCACCGTGCTAATTTGAAATAAGCTTGGACGCAGACCTGGGTTCACATACTATTTTAATTATTTCATATATTTTGTTTTATCGTGAAAACAGAACAACAAAACAGCTAAATCCACCCCATCTGATTTGGATGTTTTCAGAGATTTCTATTTGTTCCATTGCAGCAGACAAGCTCAATCAAGCGTATATTTATAAATAATTTCAAATAGTATTTGAACCCATGTCTGCTTGTATGTAATATCCAGCCGCACTCTCTCTGGCAGAGTGAATGGTTGGTAATTGTTGTGAGTTAGTACTCATGTCCCCAGACATCAATATAGCCCTGTAGAGCTGATTTTAATGAATGATCTCAAGGTAATAATTCTGTTTAATCATTACGGCCATTTCAAACTGTTATCCCCAAAATGGAATTAATTAATGTAGTTCACAAATTAATAAACATATTGCCTTGGGATGTCAGTCATTCATCTTTGCTTAGCAGGACACTGTATTGTCACGCTGGCAGATTCCACAGTATTGCATGACTTTATTATCGAATGATGACTTTTTATTATGTAAGCAAGTCACACAGTACAGTATGGCATATATTTAATAGGACTACTCAGCTGTCTCCTTATATCCCCAATTACATTGTTTTAGGTTTGATCCAGTCCACTTCCGTGCCTCATAATCATCTAATTGACAGACCTCAGTTGCCAAAAGCCAGAAGAAAGTATACGTTAAACAGCAACAATGCTCCTCTGCTTCTTTATTACGCCGTTTTCAAGGAGGCTAACTGAATGTGAGACAAATTCTCTAACAGGGCATTTACTGTAAATGAAGTACTGAGACTGACATAAGGGACCGCCACTGAACCTCAGATTCAGATAAAAAGATGAATTGTTTCAAGCTTTTCCTTTACTTTAGATGGAGAAATCAACGGCGGTGTCCCAAATGGCAACCTATTCCCTACATAGTGCACTACTTTTGACCAGAGCATCATGGGCTCTGGTCAAAAGTACTGCACTCTAAGGGGAATAGGATATAATTTGGGCCACAGACAACAGTTGAACTCAGCTTAGAAGCAGAAAGGAATATGGAGAGGTTGGGTTGGTCACCTCTCAGTGTATCAGCCTCCAAAACATTACAACGGCACGTCTCTTCAAATAATGGGTTCACGGCTGTCTTTGTTTTAAAAGCCATCATAAACCTGCATAATATTGCACATCTGCAGAGATTACCCTGTGTTAAGCTATTGGCATTCACTCAACGTATTACATTCTATTCTCCCTGACAGTTTTTTTCTTCTTCTTCTGCGCATAGGAGATGGAAGGTTGGGGGCTCAGGGCGATTCTAGAGGGAAACGAAAAATTAAATGGTAATTAAGTGAGAGATGGAAGTCGTGGTGCTGTCGAAGGAGAAAAATTGAGGAAGTGGGGGCATCAGGTTTCCAAACGTTTTAAACGAATTCTGTTGCTGTGGTGGTGACGAGAGAGTGAGAGAGGAGAGGGGGGGGGAGGGGCTGCAGCACTGAGAGGGAACAGTGGAACCGTTGTATGGCCACTGACAGATCTCAATAAGGCCCTTCTAATTAATTACACGATTCTCATTACTGAGAGACTCCAGCCCTCACAGGAGTTTCTCTATTAAAACGTGACGCATTACCATTACCTCTGCTGAGGAACTAGGTTTACACCCTGTCCAATTGGCTTCATGAAACACTGTAGCAGCATAGAAGGTCCATTAAAAGACATAGGAGGGTTTGGTGCATCCATAGACTAATGGTAGGTCAGCTCAGTCTGGTGGAGACCATTATACAGTTTATTTAAACTTCTCTGTTATCTGTTATCAGAAATGTCTTCTAATCTTATTTTTTTATACTTGAGGAGGCATTGTTTGACTCCTGCCTCCCATACAAGCTTAACACATTCTATGTTCGCTTCAAGGCAGACAACTCCCATCCATCCTGCTCCGGACGACCAGGTGTTTTCACACACCGAGGCTGATGTGAGGAGAACTCTCAAAAGTGTGAATACTCACAAAGCCACGGCCCAGATGGCATCCCTGGCCAAATCCTCAGAGTGTGTGCTGACCAGATGGCGGACGTCATCTCGTACATCTTCAACCTGTCCCTATCACAGGCTGTAGTCCCCATCTGCTTCAAGGAGACCACCAACGTCCCAGTGTCCAAGAAAAACAAGATGACATTCCCAAATGACTGTCACCCCGTCACACCCAAGTCACGAGCTGTTCACTCCCTTACCGTCGGGCAGACGGTAGCGGGGCATGAGGTCTGATACCAACAGGCTCAGAAACAGTTTCTATCCACAAGCCATCAGACTGCTCAACACTTTAACTGGACTGACCACCTGTTATGATTCTCCATAGTTTAGCACACCCACACAGATGTATACACACACACAAACACACACACACATATACATACAGTACAAGTCAAAAGTTTGGACACACTAATTCATTCAAGGGTTATTCTACTTTGTTATTCTACTTTGTAGAATAATAGTGAAGACATCAAAACTATGAAATAACAGATATGGAATCATATCGTAACCAAAAAAGTGTTAAACAAATCAAAATAGAATTCAGATTTCAGATTCTTCAAAGTAGCAACCCTTTGCCTTGATGACAGCTTTGCACAGTCTTCTGATGTCTGATAGAAAAGGGGCTAAATCTGACTCATGAAATGTCCAGAAGGTGACATATCTGAGCATAACTTTTCATCATAGTTAGTAGTAGGCTGTACAAGGCACGCAAAGGCAAACATCGTCACATATAATCCATAATTGCTATTTCTAAACCACATCTTTGCTACTTCTGTTTAAGAAAGGCCGCCTAGCAAATCCAGAGCTCCAATCATAACACATGTTTTCTGTAAATATGAAAATCTTTGCGAAAATGTTATTTTATTTATTTAATAGAAAATAAAAGTTATTTTCCTGTTTGTCTGTGATCCACTCCAAACTCTCAATGCATGAACCAAAATTAATAATACAAAAAACGTAACTTCTTTGAGGTCGTTTCTGAACAGCTTTTCACTTGTTTGTTTCTCCAGTTCTCCAGTCAGTTAAACCATGTTGTTTGTTTCTCCAGTTCTCCAGTCAGTTAAACCACGTTGTTTGCACACTCATTTGTGGATCCCCAAATAAATAAATAAATGACCGTTGGAAAGCCAAAGCAGAAAATACATGATTATTGCTGCTAGGATACCAGTTACAGTGCTTTTAGCTTGGGTTTCCACTAGTTACTACAGACAAAATTGGCTATATCATAAAAATTAATGAAAACAAACATTTGCTTTTTGATCTTAATTTAAGGTTAGGGTTCGATATAAGGTTAGCAGTGTGGTTAAGGTTAGAGTTTAGGTTAGACTTAAAATATTTTTTTTTTTTAGAAATAGGCAGAGTTTATGACTTTGTGACTGTAATAACTAGTGAGGTTTAACTTGAGGTTAAACTTTAACTTGAGGTTTGTGCGCCTTTATCCAGAGGGAATAGACGGATTAGCTGAGAATGTCACGAAAATGATGCACACACTTCAATGGGGCAGAAGGCCGTGTGTTGTGATTCTGGATGTCCAGATAGCTACAGTAGCAACAATGACTGCCACGCGGAGAATCGTAAGTGGCTCGTTTCTAGTTTTATCTTGTTCTTGATACCATGTCTGGTTTTAGGTGATTTGACTGCTGTCACATCTATGCTAATATGGGAAAAATGTGCTAGCTAGCTAGCTAACCATCAACTGTAACCATGTCCATGAGAGACAACAAGTGCTCATTAGGCAACATTATTTATGTTTTCCAAAAATATTGGAGATTAAATATAGTTTCAGTGTTGTCAACAATTCAAGCCAACTCCGTCTGTTTTGCAGCACATTTGCACAGACGTCGGTTTTGTTGCTAAATACAAAAATTATAGTGTCTGAAAGAATTATATGGATTTAATATTTGTCAAATTATTGAGCATGTGCTGAAAACTCAGAAATGCATTAAAAAATGTCCTTATTTTCAGCATATCAAAAAGCATATCAAGATCCACATATGGACCTCTGCCAAGAGAAGTATATCTGTACTCTGGATATACAGTATGCTTAGCTTTCTATCTTGAATATGCTGAGAAAACACAGATATACTACGTGTACAGTCAGTATTTGACAACATGAAGAGAGAAAATAGGATGTCACATATCAGGATATTGAATGAATCCCTATCTGGCCATAGGAAATGTCCATGTGTGATATTCGGAGTAATCCAACTACCATAACTGTCTAAAATACACATCTGGATTCAGAATTAGTCAGGGTATGATGCATATCCACAAAACCCCAAATATGCATTGGACATGGTCTGTATTCTCTAGAATATCAACGGGTCATGTAAAGATATCCCCTGATATGGACCCTAAACCCCAGTGTAATAAAACCTGAAACTCCTGCCCTTGTATGGACCTTGTGAAGTCAGTCAAAAGCTTTATACAGCGCACCGCTGAGGGTGCGTCATAACCTCCACATGAAAAGAGCTGCCTTTCTCCCCATTCATACACCGTACACCATCTGTATGTACCCCACATGATCATTTCTGTCTTGAAATAGCTGCTTTTGCCACGTGTGTTTAGGGGATAATGGTGGTGATGATTGGCTTTTGCAATGCAGAGTGTAAATATAATGATGGCTTACAGTACTGTTTGCTTCCAACTGATGGCACCCATCTAAATCTGTGAGCATACGAAGTCTTTTGGAAATGGTTGTGATGATGGTTGTGATGAGGAGATAGTGTGCATTCTAAATGCCACCCCAGTGCATTACATTTGACAAGAGCCTTTGGGGCCTATCAGGCTCTCGTCAAAAGTAATGCAGAGCATAAGGAATAGGGTGCCATTTGGGATGTAGAATAATGCATAGAGACATTGGTAGGAAGTATATTTTTTGCGGGGTGGGGGGGGGGGTGATGATGAGATAACACAAGGCATGAAGAACAGGTCTCGGGTCTCTTTGCAGTGCAGTGGTAGTGAGTGACTTGTTTGTGAGCTGTGGGGTAATGCAATGGGGTAATGCAGCAGCAGCAGTGGCCTCTCTAACCAGGCATCACTAGGTCATTCATAGACTGTGACAGAAGGAGTCCGGGAGGAAGGTAATAGCTTGGGTGGATGACTTGCTGATTGCACAGCCCATTCCACACATCTTCTTCTGTCACAACACTGTGACACTGGGATGGGGATGCACACAACAACAAAACACACACACACACACATGCACACACGCATACATGCACACACACCTACACACTCACAGCGTTGAGGTAAAATAGATGTATGGTATCAGTCATCCCCTCTCCTCCCCTGGCCTCTCTGGACATCAGTGGAATGAAACTGGATCAGACATTCAATGGATTATTTATCTCTCATTGCAGCACTATGAATTACCACCTGAGAGAAACTGTGACGGTAAACCAAATGGGAAACATTTGCAGATGAATCTCTTATGAGCTTCTCAATGTAATGATCACATTGTAAAAAATGCAAACAATTTTGGCCATTGTTCATATCCAGCCTGAAGGACCATTTGCTCCAAATTGGGACAATTAAACACATATCACGATTAAATTATGTATTTTTCTTGGGCAGTTAAAACAAAATGTTGTTTTTCAGATATTGTTTTGTAACACCTAGCTACTTGATGAGACCTGTTATAATTTATTCTTTATATTATCCTTTATATTATTTAGATGTGTATTATATATATATTCTTTATATTAGTATTGGTAGAAGGAATGCAAATATCTCCCAGGGATAAAAACTTACCCCATGGATATATGTGTACTGACTTATCCCTGGGAGATATTTGTATTCCATTTACCCATACGTTTTGTAGTATTTCCCTTTTATAGTGAAATAAAAGGATATGATCAGTCTTTCTTTCCATTCTTCCTCCCCTTTCCAGTCTTTCACAGTCTCTCCGTAGAGATAAGCCTCTGCACTCTTCCGCCCTCCCCTCCCTTCCCTCACTCCAGATTGCTTTCCATTGTGGAGGGGCCCCTCTGGTGCAAGCCAGTGTCTGAAGCAAAGATGAATTGAGGGAGAGCAAAGGAAGGGAAGAATAAAATATTGATAAAGTGAGAAAAGCGAGCCAGGCTGGTTATAAATTGTGGCAAGAGAAGGATGAGGGGTGAGGGATGAGGGATGCCCGTATTTATATTCCCCAGCATAGGCAGGAAGTGATGAAAGCATTAAAGGAGCGTTCTTCCACTGTTGACTGCATCTCTACCTCCTTCCATGGCTGAACCTCAAGTAGCTCCCTATTCTCTATGTAGTGCACTACTTTTTAATTAATGCCCTATGGAAATATACAGGGAATAGGGGGCCATTTGAGATGCACCCTTTATTCTCTGGAAGCTTTCAGCTCAGCGGCAAATGATGTAAGAGCATTTCATACAGCAGCTGAGATTCTGAGAGACAACACCACTCTATAACCTCAGGGCATGGAACATGGATTTCAGAGAAAGTCTAACTTAATTTGTTTGTGCTGCAAACAAAGTTGACTCCAATGCTTCCCACTGCTGTGTCATGTTGGCTGGATTTCCTTTGGGTGGTGGACCATTCTTGATACACACAGGAAAATGTTGACAGGCACAGCTGGCATATACTACTACTATCCTGTTCAAAGGCACTTAAATTTTTTGCATTTTTTGCAATTTTTTTTGTCTTGCCTATTCACCCTCTAAATGGCACACATATGCAATCCATGTCTCAAGGATTAAAAATCCTGTTTTGTATACTGAGTGTATACTTCCTCTTTCTATTCTAAGACCAGGGAATCTGTAAGATAATAGTACTGTTAATCCATGTACAGTGTCTTGCAAAAGTATTCACCCCCTTGGCATTTTTCCTATTTTGTTTCATTACAACCTGTAATTTAAATATAATTTTGTTTGGATTTCATGTCATGGACATACACTAAATAGTCCAAATTGGTGAAGTGAAATTAAAAAAAAATATTAATCAAAAAAATAATCCTTCAGAAGTCACATAATTAGTTAAATAAGTCCACCTGTGTGCCATCTAAGTGTCACATGATCTGTCACATGATCTCAGTATATATACAGCTGTTCTGAAAGACCCCAGAGTCTGCCACACCACTAAGCAAGGGGCACCACCAAGCAATTGGTACCATGAAGACCAAGGAGCTCTCCAAACAGGTCAGGGACAATGTTGTGGAGAAGTACAGATCAGGGTTGGGTTAGAAAAAAATATCTTAAACTTTGAACATCCTTTGAACTTTGAATGGAGCACCATTAAATCCATTATTAAAAAATGGAAAGAATATGGCACCACAACAAACCTGCCAAGAGTGGACCACCTACAGACCAGGCAAGGAGGGCATTAATCAGAGAGGCAACAAAGAGACCAAAGATACCCCTGAAGGATCTGCAAAGCTCCAAAGCGGAGATTGGAGTATCCACTTTAAGATGTACACTCCACAGAGCTGGAATTTAGGGAAGAGTGGCCAGCAAAAAAGCCTTTGCTTAAAGAAATAAATAAGCAAACACATTTGGTGCTCGCCAAAAGGCATGTGGGAGACTCCCCAAACATATGGCCAAGATGAAAAACGCTATGTCTGAGGCAAACCCAACACCTACCATCACCCCGAGGTCACCATCCCCACAGTGGTGGCAGCATCATGCTGTGGGGATGTTTTCCATCGGCAGGGACTGGGAAACTGGTCAGAATTGAAGGAATGATGGATGCCGCTAAATACTGGGAAATTCCTGAGGGAAACCTATTTCAGTCTTCCAGAGATTTGAGACTGGGACAGGTTCACGTTCCAGCAGGACAATGCCCCTAAGCGTATTGCTAAAGCAGCACTCTGGTGGTTTAAGGGGAAACATTTAAAATCTTGGAATGGCCTAGCCAAAGCCCAGACCTCAATCCAGTTGAGAATCTGTGGTATGACTTAAAGATTGCTGTACGCAAGCGGAACCCATCCAACTTGAAAGAGCTGGAGCAGTTTTGCCTTGAAGATTGGGCAAAAAAGCCCAGTGGCTAGATGTGCCAAGCTTAAAGAGACATACCCCAAGAGACTTGCAGCTGTAATTGCCTCAAAAGGTGGCTCTACAAAGTATTGATTTTTTTGGGGGGGTAAATAGGTATCTACACACAAGTTTTCAGTTGTTGGTCTTATTTCTTGTTTGTTTCACAATAAATAATATTTTGCATCTTCAAAGTGGTAGTCAGGTTGTGTAAATAAAAATATACAAACCCCCAAAAATCAATTTTAATTCCAGGTTGTAAGGCAAAAAACTTGGGAAAATGCCAAGGGGGGTGAATGCTTTCGCAAGCCACTGTATAATACTGAATATCCCTGTAAATTCAGATATCATACTGTATATCCAGATATGAATCTGTCTATCCCTATAGAATCCTGTATATCCAGATATAATACTGTATATCATACAGAATACTGTACATCCATGTATAATACTGTATATCCAGATATAATACTGTATATCCTGATAAAATACTGTATATCCAGATATAATAGTCTATATCCCTATAGAATACTGTCTTCCATTTATAATGCTATATATTGAGAAATAATAATGTCTATCCCTATAGAATACTGCATATCCATATAGAATACTGTAGATCCAGATGTAATACTGTATATCCTTATAGAATACTGTATTCCATATATAATCATGTATATTGCGTTATAATACTGTATATTAATATGTAATACTGTATATCCCTATAGAATACTGTCTATCCAAATCAATTATTACTTCGTTAGGAGCCTCTCAGTATTAACACACATAGAGGAAAATTATTTCCCAGGCACAGAGGAGATCTCTGTGACTGCAGAGCAGATATTGTGATGATCACTTTTCATCACACCTCTCATCTTAATAAATGGAGAAGAGGAGAGGTTTTAATGTCGTTCTCATCAGCAGGCCTCTAGACCACTAGACAGCTAAGGGAATGAAATACATGGAGGAGAGGAAGGGAGGTATTAATGCTGTGCTGGAGAGTTCAGGCCTATAGACCACTAGACAGCTAGGGGAATGAAACCCAATGAGTGTGTATTAAATTTCTTGTCTCCCTGACTGTACTACTGGGAACAAGAGGGCCTGAATCAGAGGAACAGGATGTGTTCAGGATTAAATAAATCCAGACTGTGACCCAAGGAAACATAGCATGTGTCCCAAATGGCACCCTATTCCCTATACAGTGCACTGCTTTTGATCAGGGCCCATAGGGGGATATAGGGGCCCATAGGGGGACACAGGGGCCCATAGGGGGACATAGGTGACATAGGGACCCATAGGGGGACATAGGACTCTAATGAAAAATAGTGCACTATTTAGGTAATAAGGTACCATTTAAGGTGCAACAATAATGTAGGCTGCTTTCAGACTTAGAATGTAATAAAATCATGTCAGATAGTGGATTTTCTGAACTGAACTATGTACGATGATTGAATTCTAGCAGTTAGTTATTATTTTGCGCTCTCTCAATTCAATTCAATTCAATTCAATTCAATTCAAGGGGCTTTATTGGCATGGGAAACATGTGTTAACATTGCCAAAGCAAGTGAGGTAGATAATATATAAAGTGAATATATAAAGTGAAATAAACAATAAAAATTAACAGTAAACATTACACATACAGAAGTTTCAAAACAATAAAGACAATCCAAATGTCATATTATATATATACAGTGTTTTAACAATGTACAAATGGTTAAAGGACACAAGATAAAATAAATAAGCATAAATATGGGTTGTCTTTACAATGGTGTATACCATTGGGCAGGAGGTTAGGAAGTGCAGCTCAGTTTCCACCTCATTTTGTGGGCAGTGAGCACATAGCCTGTCTTCTCTTGAGAGCCATGTCTGCCTACGGCGGCCTTTCTCAATAGCAAGGCTATGCTCACTGAGTCTGTACATAGTCAAAGCTTTCCTTAATTTTGGGTCAGTCACAGTGGTCAGGTATTCTGCCGCTGTGTACTCTCTGTTTAGGGCCAAATAGCATTCTAGTTTGCTCTGTTTTTTTGTTAATTCTTTCCAATGTGTCAAGTAATTATCTTTTTGCTTTCTCATGATTTGGTTGGATCTAATTGTGCTGCTATCCTGGGGCTCTGTAGGGTGTGTTTGTGTTTGTCAACAGAGCCCCAGGACCAGCTTGCTTAGAGGACTCTTCTCCAGGTTCATCTCTCTGTAGGTGATGGCTTTGTTATGGAAGGTTTGGGAATCACTTCCTTTTAGGTGGTTAACGTCTATTTTCTGGATTTTGATAATTAGTAGGTATCGGCCTAATTCTGCTCTGCATGCATTATTTGGTGTTCTACGTTGTACACGGAGGATATTTTTTGCAGAATTCTGCGTGCAGAGTCTCAATTTGGTGTTTGTTCCATTTTGTGAAGTCTTGGTTGGTAAGCGGACCCCAGACCTCACAACCATAAAGGGCAATGGGCTCTATGACTGATTCAAGTATTTTTAGCCAAATCCTAATTGGTATGTTGAAATTTATGTTCCTTTTGATGGCATAGAATGCCCTTCTTGCCTTGGCTCTCAGATCGTTCACAGCTTTGTGGAAGTTACCTGTGGCGCTGATGTTTAGGCCAAGGTATGTCTAGTTTTTTGTGTGCTCTAGGGCAACAGTGTCTAGATGGAATTTGTATTTGTGATCCTGGTGACTGGACTTTTTTTGGAACACCATTATTTTGGTCTTACTGAGATTTACTGTCAGGGCCCAGGTCTGACAGAATCTGTGCATAAGATCTAGGTGCTGCTGTAGGCCCTCCTTGGTTGGTGACAGAAGCACCAGATCATCAGCAAACAGCAGACATTTGACTTTGGATTCTAGTAGGGTGAGGCCGGGTGCTGCAGACTTTTCTAGTGCTCGCGCCAATTCGTTGATATATATGTTGAAGAGGGTGGGGCTTAAGCTGCATCCCTGTCTCACCCCACGACCCTGTGTGAAGAAATGTGTGTGTTTTTTGCCAATTTTAACCACACACTTGTTGTTTGTGTACATGGATTTTATAATGTCGTATGTTTTACCCCCAACACTACTTTCCATCAGTTAGTATAGCAGACCCTCATGCCAAATTGAGTCAAAGGCTTTTTTTAAATCAACAAAGCATGAGAAGACTTTGCCTTTGTTTTGGTGTGTTTGGTTGTCAATTAGGGTGTGCAGGGTGAATACATGGTCTGTTGTACGGTAATTTGCTAAAAAGCCAATTTGACATTTGCTCAGTACATTGTTTTCATTGAGGAAATGTACGAGTCTGCTGTTAATGATAATGCAGAGGATTTTCCCAAGGTTACTGTTGACGCATATTCCACTGTAGTTATTGGGGTCAAATTTGTCTCCACTTTTGTGGATTGGGGTGATCAGTCCTTGGTTCCAAATATTGGGGAAGATGCCAGAGCTAAGGATGATGTTAAAGAGTTTTAGTATAGCCAATTGGAATTTGTTGTCTGTATATTTGATCATTTCATTGAGGATACCATCAACACCACAGGCCTTTTTGGGTTGGATGGTTTTTATTTTGTCCTGTAACTTTGTCCTGTAATTGGAGAATCCAGTGGGTTCTGGTAGTCTTTAATAGTTGATTCTAAGATCTGTATTTGATCATGTATATGTTTTTGCTCTTTATTATTTGTTATAGAGCCAAAAAATATTGGAGAAGTGGTTTGCCCATACATCTCCATTTTGGATAGATAATTATTCGAGTTGTTGTTTGTTTATTGTTTTCCAATTTTCCCAGAAGTGGTTAGAGTCTATGGATTCTTCATTTACATTGAGCTGATTTCTGACATGCTGTTCCTTCTTATTCTGTAGTGTATTTCTGTATTGTTTTAGTGATTCACCATAGTGAAGGTGTAGACTCAGGTTTTCCGGGTCTCTATGTTTTTGGTTGGACAGGTTTCTCAATTTCTTTCTTAGATTTTTGCATTCTTCATCAAACCATTTGTCATTGTTGTTCATTTTCTTCGGTTTTCTATTTGAGATTTTTAGATTGATAGGGAAGCTGAGAGGTCAAATATACTGTTAAGATTTTCTACTGCCAAGTTTACACCTTCACTATTACAGTGGAACGTTTTACCCAGGAAATTGTCTAAAAGGGATTGAATTTGTTGTTGCCTAATTGTTTTTTGGTAGGTTTCCAAACTGCATTCCTTCCATCTATAGCATTTCTTAATGTTACTCAGTTCCTTTGGCTTTGATGCCTCATGACTGAGTATTGTTCTGTTTAAGTAGACTGTGATTTTGCTGTGGTCTGATAGGGGTGTCAGTGGGCTGACTGTGAAAGCTCTGAGAGACTCTGGGTTGAGGTCAGTGATAAAGTAGTCTACAGTACTACTGCCAAGAGATGAGCTATAGGTGTACCTACCATAGGAGTCCCCTCGAAGCGTACCATTGACTATGTACATACCCAGCGTGCGACAGAGCTGCAGGAGTTGTGACCCGTTTTTGTTGGTTATGTTGTCATAGTTGTGCCTAGGGGGGCATATGTGGGAGGGAATGCTGTCACCTCCAGGCAGGTGTTTGTCCCCCTGTGTGCTGAGGGTGTCAGGTTCTTGTCCGGTTCTGGCATTTAGGTCGCCACAGACTAGTACATGTCCCTGGGCCTGGAAATGATTGATTTCCCCGTCCAGGATGGAGAAGCTGTCTTCATTAAAGTATGGGGATTCTAGTGGGGGGATATAGGTAGCACACAGGGGGACATTTTTCTCTGTTAGGATAATTTCCTTTTGAATTTCTAGCCAAATGTAGAATGTTCCTGTTTTGATTAATTTAATGGAGTGAGTTAGGTCTGCTCTATACCAAATTAGCATACCCTTCCCTGTTTCACACCTGGTAGTTTGGTGGATGGGACTACCAGCTCTCTGTAACCTAGAGGGCAACCAGTGGGTCCGTCTCCTCTATACCAGGTTTCTTGCAGGATGACAATGTCTGTATTACCGATTTCTTTGGTGAAGTCTGGTATGGTTCCCAATCAGAGGCAGCTGGATTTCGTTGTCTCTGATTGAGAACCATACTTAGGCAGCCTGTTCTCCCACTATGGGTTGTGGGTAGTTATTTTCTGTTTAGTGTTTTTGTTGCACCTTACAGAACTGTTCGTTTGTCGGTTTGTTGTTTTTGTTCAGTATTCATCTTTATTAAAATGATTATGAATACGTACCACGCTGCACTTTGGTCCTCTTCTCCTTCTCCCGATGACAATCGTTACACTCTGTCTCTCTCTGCCTCTCTGTCTCCTCCTTCTCTTTCACTCTCTATATTTCTCTGAATTGATTGATTATCCTCATCAGTGAGTCATTTGTGTTAAAAACACCCTCAATTATTTATATCACAAGAAGAATTTAACTCTAGCATGCTAGCAGATACCCACAGACTTTCAGTCATTCACTAAAGCTAGTTAGCATTGACTTGCGAAACAACCTCTAACTTCCTTCAAACTGGACACTAGTTCATATGACTCATGGGAAGTAGATACACAATCCTGAAGTATCCCTTTAACAGTAAAGTTGAAAAATGTCTTCACCAATGGCAGCGTTCTGGTACATGGAATGGTCAGTGCTGCCAGAGCTGCATCCGTCTGATACCGAGGAGTGTTGTCCTGGATGTAGGATGAGACGTTCCATCATGGGTGACAGAAGCCTCCGCGACAACACAGGGGTCTGCCACAACTGCATCACAAGCAATCACTGGCTCAGTCTGCGTGTCAGTCCGTGTCCATCTGAGCTCCCAAACACACACACACACATATACACAAACATACACACATATACACACACACACGCATGTATACACACACCTGGATAGACTCAACTGTATTCCCAATAAGTCACATTATGAAATAGTATCAAACCACCCACTTTCGTGAGCAATGATCCCTCAAAAAAAATGGCAGGTCTGCTGGGTGCAAACTTGAACAAATTGCAACTTCCAGTGTGCGTTTACTGTGAACACTGAGACTGTACCCGCTTTAAGTTACAGTTTTAACAGTGGCCAAGTTGGCTACTGTGGCTATTTGATAATAATGTAGGCCTACCTGAGTGGCCTACCATCAAAAACAATGGAGAAAATGCATCACATAACATTTGAACATTGAAAAGCTGTTCTGTCAGTCAATGTAGGCCTACATTCCATGAGACTCTTGAAAAAAACATGCAGGGTTGACATGAACCTGTTTATCCACTTGTCCTACAGACAAGGATGTGACTGAAAATGTTGTTGTGTTGTTTGATGCAAGAAACCACTTTACAAAATAAAATGCATTATTATTCCCATACATTATTACAGAGAATCAGACAAATCATGCTACGCTCTGCCTATTGGCTACTTAAGTTTTTCAAACCTGTCTCAAACTAAACACCTGTTAGTATTTATCAGGTCCCAGATCAGAGAAATACAGAACATGGAGAACTGTATTGTGATCTCATAATGAAACTCTGGTAACTTCAATGGTTAGAGCGCTGATGATAATTTATTTATTTAGGGTCTCAACATAACATCATACAATTTTGTGTAGTTGGCCCACTTCAAGAAAGTAAGGAGCACAGTTTAACATCTATTTCAACAACATTGCGAAATGCAGCAAGGACACCGCAAAATGTGCCGAAATGCCATTCATATGAAATGCTGTGCATCAAGCTAAAGATCTATTGTAGCTGGTTAGTATTTGTGCTGTGTTGTAAGGTCATAGGCCTCAGTGTCTCTACAGGGCCCTGGCTTCAGCTCCGACAGGGAAAGAGCAATAGCAGCCAGAGAGAGGGAGCTGGTTCCAGCAGTTCTCTGGTCAAGTGCTAGCTACCATGGAGTTACCATGATAACTTGGTGCTGTAGCACTTTAAACCAGCATGCAACTGTTTTTTGTTCGAATGAAAAAAACAGAATAGACAGTAATTGTGAAAAGCAGCAAGAGAGCAGCTACTTACCTGGCGACCAGAGGAGATTTGATGCTATAAAGTTTGGTTTACTTCACCGGAGGTCTACATTGTGAAATGTATTACATGTTCACAAAATTACAAAAGCACATTGATTTCTAGCCGTGAATGCTTTCTACTCTCTCTGTGTTACCACAAAGGCTTCTTGGACTAAAGCACAGCAAAGATAGTTATCATACAGTAACTGCCTGTGGCAGTTCTCTATCATTCTCATCCCTCGGTTCTCTCCCTCCCTCATACTACATATGTTTTTATGTTTCGTTACATAGTGACCTGCAGATAGCGTGAAGACAGAGCTCTGGGCGGTAACTTCATTGCTGTAGATTATCACCATTGCACACTGTAGTGAAAGGGGGTTTCTGTCCAAACTTCTTTCCGCTTGCACTTTAGTGAATTGGTGTTAATCACCTTTTTACAAATCTCACACCTCTCCCTAGGACTCCTGACAGAGAGAAGCAATGACAGAATCAGATTGCCATTTATTTTTTATGAAGAAACTTTTCTCTTTCTCTCTCTCCATTCCTCTCTTTCTCTTCCCCCTCTCTCTCGCTATCTCTCTCACTCATCAAACAACGTAAAATCAGTAAGATAATCTTTGATGGAAGATTTCGGCTTCCCTGTGGACTGAGCTAAAATGGCTTTGAAGTCACAGGAATGTGTTCTAATTTCTTGCTTTGTTCCAACATCTACAAAAAAACAAATCCTGTTCATCAATGGGTTGTTATGTCGTCAAAGATAAATATTCCAGTTTCTGATTGTTGTTGACTTCAACACATTAAACTTGTCATCTTTTAACTGCATAATTGACTCCGTGTGTATGCATTTGAATGAATTCTGTGTTCGTTCCCGTTCCAAAATGACCGCCCCATTATAGCTGATTATAAATCCATAATAATACAAATATTATCACCTAATGTTGTGTTAGATATTTTTTATCAGCTTAAGATATTGTGAACATTACAAGTTTTGAACTTCTATTTGCTATTTATGGTCTGTAGGCCTCACTGACCTGAGTTCATACAACTCGTAAAAATAAAAATAAAAAGCATAATGGTTGGATTATTTTGACTATAACAAAAACTCAGATGAAACATATTGTGCTATTTATCACTGACTACTTTGTGTCAAAGTTTAACAAGGACTCTCTCCTCCTCACCAGTGTCATGATCAAAGATATGATCATGAGCCTCACATACAGTACATCATTTGGTCATTGTGCTGCCACAGAATGAATTGTGAGCATGGCCTCGAAAAAGCTTTATATACCAGATCTGCGAGAAAAGTTCTATATATTATTTAAACCATTTTGCGATTATTTGTGAGAATGCCAATAGGTGTGGTTCCCGTGGGGGAAAGATTCTATTGGGGAAAGGTTCCCGTGGGGGTTGCCATGGAAGCCAAGAAGGAGAGTGAGGTGTGTGTGTGTGAGTGTGTGCTCAAACACACATACATGTGGGGGTCTGGGAGAGGAAGTGTGTCCATCTGATGAATGGGCATGTGCCTGACCTCAATTTTATACACTAATTGTATTCTGACCCATTAATTTCTAATGACAAGTCATTTTTGACCGGGAACACCACAGGTGTACAAAAGTTAAACAAAACATGCAAAATGTAATGAAAATCATCCAAATGTATTTGTGTGTTCAGATGCCCTGTGTGGACAAAGTCATGGGACCTTATGACAATCAGATTAAATTAACTACATTTTTCATAGAGAACTTGTAAATCGGTCCAATTCAACCGGAACACAGCAGGAGGGTCAAACATAACTGAAGGACTTTTCTCAAGTGTTTGAATAACATAAGAATTAACCAAAATATTTATTGAAATGAATTATTGGATGTGTCTCAAATGGAAACCTATTCCCTATGTAATGCATTACTTTTAACCAGGGCCCATAGGTGCCATTTTGGACCCTAAGTCCACTACTGCAGTGTCCATATCCTCCAACCTCCCCCATGCTATGAGATGGAGGTCTCTTTCCTATCATACTACAACTAAATTAGCCTACTGGTTACTTAATCGACAGTGGGTGTGTGTGTGTGTGTGTGTGTGTTTCCTGATCATTAGCAGTGATCACAGGAAATTCAATACTGTAAACAAGAAAAATACAAATTAAGACAATAGAATGGGTCAATATGGCTCTTGTTCTGACTTGATGGGATGTTTACCTCAGGCATAAATCAGCAGGTCGTCTTTAACTTTGTTTGTTTTTGTTCAGTAATTATTCTCTACCTATACTAATTTATGAATATCGTTTAGAGTGTGGTCTTTGGTGAGGGACAACAGACCCAGAACCATGGATACTCTCCAATTGGCAACCTATTCCATATTTATGGTCAAACGCAGTGCACTAAATAGGCAATAGGGTGGAATTTGGTTTGTGCACCATCACACTTCAGCTACTTATGTAACCACATTTACCTGAGCCACTGAGTCTAATGTACTGTGATACTAGCAGGTAAAATAATGTTTGCAATATACCTACTTCTTACATTAAGCTTCATTAATAATTCTGTTCCTTCAAACCACCTATTGTTATTCAAAGACAAATTGCACATATATATACATTTGAGTGTATACTGAGTGAATACAGTACATCCCTGGTTGGAGAAAGCTACTGGGTGGAGATGTAGTAAAGCTTAGAGGAACTCTCAAAACGTTTATCTGAATCCCTGTTCATTTTAGCAGTAAGTAACAGTGCCTTGCGAAATTATTCATACCCTTGGAGTTTTTCCTATTTTGTTGCATTACAACCTTAAATTTAAAGGTATTTTGGGGGGGATTTAATGTAATGGGCATACACAAAATAGTTAATTAGTGAAGCGAAAAAAAATTATAATACTTGTTTCAAACAATTATACAAAATTAAAAACGGAAAAGTGGTGCGTACCAATGTATTCACGTCATTTGCTATGAAGCCCCTAAATAAGATCTGGTGCAACCAATTAACTTCAGAAGTCACATAATTTGTGAAATAAAGTCCACCTGTGTGCAATCTTAGTGTCACATGATCTGTCACATGATATCAGTATATATACACCTGTTCTGAAAGGCCCCAGAGTCTGCAACACCACTAAGCAAGGGGCACCACCAAGCAAGCAGCACCATGAAGACCAAGGAGCTCTCCAAACAGGTCAGGGACAAAGTTGTGGAGAAGTACAGATCAGGGCTGGGTTATAAAAAAATATCAGAAACTTTGAACATCACACGGAGCACCATTAAATCCTTTATTTAAAAAATGAAAGAATATGGCACCACAACAAACCTGCCAAGAGAGGGCTGCCCACCAAAATTCACAGACTAGGCAAGGAGGGCATTAATCAGAGAGGCAACAAAGAGACCAAAGATAACCCTGAAGGAGCTGCAAAGCTCCACAGCGGAGATTGGAGTATCTGTCCATTGGACCACTTTAAGCCGTGCACTTCACAGAGCTGTGCTTTATCGAAGAGTGGCCTGAAAAAAAGCCATTTCTTAAAGAAAGAAATAAGCAAACATGTCTGGTGTTTGCCAAAAGGCATGTGGGAGACTACCCAAACATATGGAAGAAGGTATTCTGGTCAGATGAGACTAAATTTAAGTTTTTTGGCAATCAAGGAAAACGCTATGTCTGGCGCAAACCCAACACCTCTCATCACCCCGAGAACACCATCCCTGTTCTCATGCTGTGGGGATGTTTTTCATTGGCTGGCACTGGGAAACTGGTCAGAATTGAAGGAATGATGGATGCCGCTAAATACTGGGAAATTCTTTCAGTCTTCCAGAAATTTGAGACTGGGATGCAGGTTCACCTTCCAGCAGGACGCATGACCCTAAGTATACTGCTAAAACATCACTAGAGTGGCTTAAGGGGACACATTTAAATGTCTTGGGATGGCCTAGTCAACGCCCAGACCTCAATCCAAGTAAGAATATGTGGTATGACTTAAAGATTGCTGTACACTTGATGGAGCTGGAGCAATTTTGCCTTGAAGAATGGGCAAAAATCCCAGTGGCTAGAGACTTGCGGCTGTAATTGCTGCAAAAGGTGGCTCTACAAAGTATTGACTTTGGGGGGGGGGGGGGGTGAATAGTTATGTACGCTCACGTTTTCTGTTTTTTTGTTGTCTTATTTGTTGTTTGTTTCACAATAAAAAATCTTCAAAGTGGTAGGCATGTTGTGTAAATCAAATGATACAAATCCCCCCCAAAATCTATTTTAATTCCAGGTTGTAAGGCAACAAAATAGGTGAAATACAAAGGGGGGGTGAATACTTTCGCAAGCCACTGTATGTCCTTTTTAATTTTGCAATATGAATGAACAGGCTTGATATTATATTTAAGCAATAAGGCCCGATGAGGTGTGGTATATGGCCAATATTCCACAGCTAATGGCTATTCTTAAGCACGGCGGAAAGCTGAGTGCCTGGACACAGCCCTTAGCCGTGGTATATTGGCCATATATTACAAACCACACCAAGTTGCCTTATTGCTAGTATAAACTGGTTGCCAACATAATTAGAGCAGTAAAAATAACTGTTTTATCACCACGGCTGTTAGCCAATCAGCATTCAGGGCTTGACCCACCCAGTTTATAATATAATTTATTCTATATGCTATATTTTCATTTAAACTTTTGACAAAACATCTGAGCATTTCTTCCCCTTAGTTAACACTGCCCATGTCTGTTTATCATAGTACACGCTGAGAAACAAAGGGTTCCAAAAGGGTTCTTCGGCTGTCCCCATAGAATAAAAAATTTGGTTCCAGGTTGAACCCTTCTGGTTTCCATGTAGAACCCTCTATAGAAAGGGTTCTACATGGAACCCAACATAGTTTTACTTGAAAACAAAAAGGGTTCTTTAAAGGGTTATCCTATGGGGACAGCCCATAATCCTACACAAAAATCGTGCTAACTCCTCAGCCTGGAAACAGTTGTCTGGAGTTTCTAAACATATTGTAGTTGTATGCTTCTAATTGCATTCCGATTCCGGTCCACTCTCCCCATCCAGTCTCTATTGTGGATGCAGGAGTGAGCTCTATGAGCTGGCAGTAGAACACTAAATGCCATTCTATGTGCTGATTGGTATTAACATGTCCTACTGGGGAACAGACAGCTGCTGGGTAACATTAGCCATCCCATACATAAACCTCCCTTCACATTAACGCTGTTCCTCTCTCCACTATGAGCCCAAGCCAGGGGCTGAGCCAGGCGTCTGTCTGGCAGACTACACGCCTGAGTGAATCGAAGGCCCAAGACCTACGCTTGCTCCCCGTTTGTCTTGATGGGAGTGCAAACACAAGCTTCGGCTCAATAGGAGGAAATTGATACAGCGGCTAGACTGACGCACCACTGCACTGCTGTCTAAATCATTACGGCATCATGGGAATTGGGTGGTGTTGCTCACGACTTGTTTCAAAGCGAGGAAGGCAATAGACCTAACCCAGGAGCCCCAACGGTAGTTGAAGAAACATACAAGCATTTTAATGGTTTAGCAATCCTCCTATGAGTTTCAGAATATGGATACTTTTTTCTTCATCTTCCTTTTTAATACTGTTTCTTTTCATGTTCGTTTTCAGCACATGTATACCACACTGTTTCTTTGTCACAATCACTTGCTTTATTTAATTCCTCTTCCTCCATTACTTACAAAGCCCATCCCGGCTGACAGCTCCCAAATGGCAGAAATATGTGCCGACAAAGCAACATGATTCATTTTGTCTGACAGCCCTCCCAGGAGCCAGCTAAGGAGTAGGCTGCTATACTGATTGAACGAGCTAGGGTGTCACTGTGTTTCCCTCGTCCCCCATCTTTCTCTCGCCCTCCCTCCCTCAACCCTCTTCTTTCTCTCTCCGTCCTTCCCTCTTTTTGAAATTGATCTATCTTATTGTTTTGTTATGAGACTCCGATGAGCGTCCTGATTGCGCACTCGGATTCTGATACATTCGTCACTTCCATGACTCCATGGGGAGGGGATACGATAGCTCCAGATCTGACACAACCTGGAATCAGGAGTAGACGTAACATAGTAAACGTAAATCCGGAACACTCCAATTAGTGTGATGTGTTATATTTCGTATGGCATGTATTAATTTGTGGATGTCCATCATCCATTTCCTAGGATATGTTACAAACTGCAATTCGTACAATATGCTGCAAAATGTATGATATGTTAGGAATTCCAATTTGTTGTGGCTAACATTAACTAGATGGCTGGTCTAACACTAACTAGGTGGCTATTGTTAGGGGTTAAGGTTACGGTTAAGGTCAAGGTTAGAGTTAGGGTTAGGAGTGAGGTTTAAGGAGTGAGGTTTAAGGGTTAAGGAAGGGTTAGCCAAGTTGTTAATTAGCTAAAATGCTGAAGTTGTCCATGATGAGATTCGAACACAGAACCTTCAGGTTGCTAGACGTTTGCGTTATACACTCACCCATCCACTCCGACCAACAACCCTACTTTTGTTTTTGCCTTATGTAACCATCCCAAACATAACATATACTAATTTGAGTGTCCCAGATTTAAATGTATTGTGTTACATCTAGTCTTTGAGACCAGGCTGGACATCCTCATCTTAGGGAGAGAATATAAGTATTTTTCCGTCTGTAGCAGGCAGGGCGTAATAGCAAGGGGCCTGCTGGCTCCTCTTTTCCTCTACTCTTGTATCCAGGCTTGTGATTAATTAGACCATATGTCTGGATCTGGCCTGGCACCCTGGGGGAGGAGAGCTCTCAGCCCCCTAAAACAGTCACTATTCCTGGGCTGAGGTGTTGAGTTTTATCCCTCGACAGAACCAGAAGCACACTTTGCTTCTAGGTGCCTGTCCTATATATCTCAGATTGTGATTTTTTTTGTTCCCATGCGTGTATTCCTATTTGAATTGAATGAGGTGGTGCACATATAAGAGCACAGTGACCCAGGTCATGTAGCAAAGGACCTTAGCTGTAATGGTGGAGGGCTCCAGTGGAGGGCTTCGGAATGAGGTGGATTATTGTCAAGTAAGGAAGGAAGGGATGGGTGGGCCTTAGCTGTGTGCTGTAGGTTTCCATGTACCATTAGTCTAAAAGAAGATTTCTACTCTCTTAAAACTCCAGTTATAGAAAACATAAATCAAAGCAGAAAAAGTTGTAGTATTGATTTACATCGCGTAGATATCGACAGTAAAATCACATGTCTAAATCTAAATTCCCACTTATGTCGCTCCATCAAACATATTCTGAGACAGGTAAAAATGATTGTCACAGCCTACCAAACTTCACTGTCACAGCCTACAGAATCAAAATAAAAAATCACACCACAGGCTCTTTATGAGGAATCACACCACAGGCTCTTAATGAGGATTCACACCACAGGCTCATAATAAGGAATCGCACCATAGACTAAAAATAATGAATCACAACACAGGCTCTTAATGCGTATTCACACCTCAGGCTTACAGTAAGGAATCACACCGATAGCTCTTTATGAGGGATCAAACCACAGGCTCTTAATGAGGAGTCACACCACAGGCTCATAATAAGGAATCACACCACAGGCACTTAGTAAGGAATCACAACATAGGATTTTAATGAGAATTCACACCACAAGCTCAAATTAAGGAACCAAACCATAGGCTCTTAATGACAATTAATACCACATGTTCATAATAAGGAATAACACCACCGGATCTCAATGAGGATTCACACCACAGGATTGTAATGAAGATTCACACCACATGCTCTTCATGGAGATTCACACCTCAGGCTCACAGTTAGGAATCACACTACCAGCTCTTTATGAGGTATCACACCACAGGCTCTTAATGAGGTTTCACACCACAGGCTCTTTATGAAGTATCACACCACAGGCTCTTAATGAGGATTCACACCACAGGCTCATAATAAGGAATCACATCACAGGCTCATAATAAGGAATCACAACACAGTATCTTAATGAGGATTCACACCACAGGCTCTTAATGAGGGTGAATTACAAATAACCTCCTCTGATGTAGATCAGACAGAGCTGTTAGTGTGCATCCTAAATTGCACCATATTCCATTTATAGTGCAGTGCTTTTAACCAGGCCTCTTGTCAAAAGTAGTGCACTATAAAGGGAATGGGGTATCATTTTGGATTCGCCTTACTCTGAGTTTCACTCCAACACCCTTGTCTCTGTAGTGAGATAGTGTCGTCTCTGAAATGAAATTCCCTTGATCTCTTATTTAGCTGACAAGCCAACCCATGGATTTTCCGATAATGTGACAGAGATCCTCTGGCAAAGAAATGTATGTTGAAACTGCATACAATTTTCTCTAGCCTATGCAGGTACTCTTCATCAACATAGTTCCTTCCTTTCTCCATTTAAAAAAGGAAAAGGTTCCTCTAACTACAACCAAAAATTAAATCAGGTAGTAAGTCATCATAGAGATTGTATGTCATCAAAGATGAATTACAAAACAAACATTCCCATACATTTTCAGCAGATTCATTAGTAGAGGGTTCACACACAATATATGAATCTGATGGTTTAAAGATATTCTACTGTACTTTGTATACTTTTTAGCCCGTAGTTCTGAATGTAGCGCTCACAAGCCAAAAGTGGTCCACAAAAATGGTGTACTATGTCACATATGCTCAGTAGTGAAAATGGCACAGCTTCCAGAAAAAACATTGCTTTCAAACTAATTAAAAACTATTGCTTTCGTGGCTAATTGAGGTAAGACAGTAATTCTGCTCATAGATTATGCATGTACTATATGAACTACACATTGACACAGTAAGCCCAAAGTGGGAGGTTTAAAAAATACTCAGTAGTCTCCAAAGATCCGGAGCATGTCTTTAAGCATTCTCCATCAACACAGCCATGCTACATCAGCCAAGCGGTTTGCTCCTCCAAAGGGAAGTAGTGGCCACTTGTAATAAAGAGACGGACATAAAGGTCACAGCTACTGAGATCTCTGTCATTGTCACACGACCCCATCATGCCACCATCACCTTAAGGAGGGAAGACATGTGGCCTAGTATTGCATCCCAGATGCACCCTACTCCCTATATAGTGCACTACACTCTTAGAAAAAAAGGTGCTGTCTAGAACCTGAAAGGATTATTCAGCAGTCCCAATATACTTCTCATAGGGTTCTACATGGAACCCAACAGGGTTCTAGCTAGAACCAAAACAAGGTTATAGGGTTCTCCTTTGGGGACAATTGAACCCTTTTTTCTAAAAGTTTAGAAAGGGATCTGGTCAGTAGTGCAACTATATAGGGAAAACAGTGCCAATTATGATGGAACCCTAGTCTTTTGGTGGAGGGACCGTGGATAGTAGAAACTGTAGATACTTCACTCGCTCCACTACTCTTCTGTCAGCTGACCATAGCAAGAGGATTGTGGGTAATAAGGTGAAAAGATCAAATGTGAAGTGCGTGGCTCAAAGTATCGTCCTAGTCTCCATGGTTACAAGCCCGCCATTGATAGGCTGGTAAAGGTAATTGGTGAAGCAGAGAGACAGAGAGAGAGACAGAGAGAGAGACAGAGAAAGAGACAGACAGAGAAACAGAGAGACAGGAATAGAGATGGAACTGAAGGAACAGATACTGCCCACAGGACCTGTAGCAGCCTTTGAAGGTCAGTTATGTGTCTGCAAGATGACTGATACATGGTGAGGAGAAAAATAGAGATATCACAACAAGAGGACTGACTATTTACCTAACCACATCTGGAGTTATTCACACAATAACTATCACTGTGCTGCAATGCTTCCATCCAAACCCAATAGGTCAATTCTCAACAATGTTCATAGTGTTGAATGAGTCATTATGTGGCCATTACTTATCCCCACTGAAATGTCACCGGTCACCAGGTTCCTTTAATCTTGATAATTCACTCTGTATCGTCTTTGCCTCGTCCTATCAGAGGGCAGGGATAATTTATCAGACTGCACTCAGAACCTGAATACTTTACTGTAGCAATAAAGGGGCAATCTGTGGTTTTTATCTCAATTTTTGGATATATAAATGAATGATGTGTACCCATTGATTCTTTAACTTGTAAATGCCATATGAGCTTAAGTTAACTGTCATACCCCATCAGAACCCAAAATATACGCTTATATTACTCAAATGCTGGTAAACAAAGTAAATGTAAACAAACACTAAATAGCCTCAAAACATGACTCAAACTATTATGTTGATAGCATGGAGGGTCAGTCCTTGCATCCATAGCTCTGTCTATGAATTTAAGAGTGGTTACATTTCTCCAACCACTTCCCTCAGCTTTTTACCGAAACAGGAACGAGAGGAAATACTTTGCTATTATTTCAACGTGGATTGTCCTTTTAAAACAGATATAACAACAGTCAGCCAAGGAAACATCACCGTCATTGTAAATAAGAATTTGTTCTTAACTGACTTGCCTAGTTAAATGAAAAATAAATTAAAGCACCGAGAAGAAACAGTGAAGAGATCATTATCAAGAACCATTACCTGTATCCTTATAGGCCCTGCAACAGACTAGTGTCCTGTCTAAGCTGCCTCACACTACAGAAAGACAAGATAGGCTCCTTGCCTATGGGATGTTCTGAGTAGTGCAAGGCTACTTACTTATGTACCCTAACAAGCCATTCTAATAGCCGTAAATGTATTAATAATATTTTAACTAAGGACAAGTACTGACCCAGTATCTCCAATGAACTCTGCTGGTTTTGAAGTCTTCATGAAATGTGATGAGTGATCTCCGTGTTACGTCTGCCAGCTAAGGGGCTTTCGCAGCTAGTGTCACAGAACGTGTTGGTGTAAGGGGAAAAACCAGAGGCTATTGTTTATCAAATAAGGCACTACACGACAAAAGACCAAAAAGGATTCAGTTAATCAATTTGCATCCATTTGTTCCGCTTTTGGAGAAATGATGAATGCTCAGTGTAGATGAAGTCAATTATAAACTCCATCCATCAACATGACATTGGGTTCTGTTAGGAGTTCTTGAGGTGAAAAATATGCCATCATCTTAAAGCAGTTTCCCAACCCTGGTCCTCCATTACCCCCAATGGTACAGTTCCAACCCTGGTCCTCCATTACCCCTAATGGTACAGTTTCAACCCTGGTCCTCCATTACCCCCAATGGTACAGTTTCAACCCTGGTCCTCCATTACCCCCAATGGTACAGTTTCAACCCTGGTCCTCCATTACCCCCAATGGTACAGTTTCATTGTATCCCTTGACAAACACACCTTATTCAACTCATTGAGGGCTTGATGATTAGTTGACAAGTTGAGTCAGGTGTGCTTGTCCAGGGTTACACTGAAAATGTGTACTGTTGCGGGTACTTGAGGACCAGTGTTGGGAAACACTGTCTTAACGGCTGATTCCCAAATGTCACCCCATTCCCTTTCTTGTGTACTACTTTTGGCCAGGACCCACAGGAGGAATAGGGTGTCAATTGGGATGCAGAGAGAGTCTCTGCTGCTGATGAGAATGTGTTACCTATCATATTTTTGGTGGTCCTGAGTCGCACAGCGGTCTATGGCACTGCATCTTAGTGCAAGACGCATCACTACAGACCCTGGTTCGATTCCAGACTGTATCACAACCGGCCGTGATTGGGAGTCCCATAGGGCGGCGCACAATTGGCCCAGCATCGTCCGGGTTAGGGTTTGGCAGGTGTAGGCTGTCATTGTAAATAAGAATTTGTTCTTAACTGACTTGCCTAGTTAATAGGGATAGGCATCCCGTCAACAGAACAGTTGTAAATCATGCAGCGCCGTGTGTCACGATCGCAGATTTTAGAGAAACAACAAATGTCAGTACATGTAAGTGTCTTATATCTGCTGAAAGCATAAATTATTGTTAATATAACTGCACTGTACAATTTACAGTAGCTATTAATGCAAAAAAAATGCCATGCTTTTGTTTGAGGAGAGCTCCTAACAACAAAACACTTTTTTCACCTCGATAGGTTTGAAATGTGTACGTACATTCTGAAATATAGCTCCGACCCTCATCCAAAGGGTCCCAGAGATAACATGAAGTGTCATTTTGTTAGATAAAAATATTTTCATATCCTAAAAAGGTCAATATAGCATGCACAATCTATTTTGTATTTCCACTCATTCAATTTGCAAATAAAGGAATCTGGGAAAATCTAACCCTAAACATTGTTTCAACCAGTCAAATCACGTTTGTATTTATTCCTCAGAGATCCTAGAACGTAACCAGACTTCACTATGTCATTAGGGGTGTAGTATATCCTATAGGACACCAAATTTGGTCAGAGAGCGCGATGATGACGCGGGCAGTCTTCACTTAATTGACTGTAACTTTGTCAAATAAGCACCAATCGGTGTCAAACAAAGCTAGCTAGATAGCCAATGAGCTTGGCTTCACGGGGAAACCCCGTATCTGTCGCAAAATGTAGCGGCTAACCTTGTGCGACAGCAAGCCTGTTCCTTTTGGACAAAAATTACAAGAATATGGAGATTTATGAAGTTATGAAAACTGGGTGTTTTGCAAATGTTCAACTTATAATATGGCTACTAATACTGTAAAAGCTAAATCAAAGTCCAAGTATACAGATTTGATGATATTCTTGCAGAAAGATGTAATGAATGTAAATGTCTCGATTTGCCCAAATGTACCTGGATGACTTCACACTAAATGTCATGTAGTTTGCTCATACTTCAAGTTATCCGTCTTTGCACATACACTGCTACCATATTGTGGACACCATCTGAATTACAACCAGAGTGATGGCTAGAACAGGGACCTTTTCTGTTGCATTTCAAAGATGGTGTTAGAAAAAAACTGTTGTTTTTTTCTTTGTATTTTCTTCTACCAGATCTATTGTGTTATATTCTCCTACATTCAATTCACATTTCCACAAACTGTGGTGTTTCCTTTCAAATGAAAGCATATCCTTGCTTCAGAGCCTGAGCTAGAGGCAGTTAGATTTGGGTTTGTCATTTAGGCGAAAACTGCAAAAAAGGGGGCTATCCCTAAGAAGTTTTAAATAAAAAATACTATTGTTCGGAGATTCAGCATCCAGTAGCCTTGATGAAAGCACGGAGATAAGATGTATCTACATGTTGTTCAGCACAGATTGTTTTCTTACCAAGGATTTTCACATTTTAGTTTTGCAGTGCCGTATTTCAGGACCACACTATTTACATGTAGGGTTAGGGACATTCAATAAGGGATAATGTTATTCTGAACACTATCATCGCCGTGAAATCTTCCTTCTGGTCAGGGCTCCCTTTTTTTAATCTAAATGGGACTTCTGATCTGAGGATGTTAAAATCAACATGTCTCCTCTACATGATATGAAGAAAAAATGCATTTAAACCTAATCAACAGCTCTCGCTGACTATGGGAGCTATACAGATGTAGGATCTTAATTTGAGCCAGTAACAGGAAATGTGGATTATAATAATGGACATTTTTGTATGGGTTGATAAATATTTTGTTAGGGCAAATCAAGTCTGAAATTACAAACTTTAGGAACCTAATTAAAACTCAAATACACTACATGTTTGCATGTCTTGCTTTGTAGCAACAATTTTTTAAAATCAAATTAAGATCCTATATCTGTAGTCGGTTACGTTAAATCATAGTCTGACAACTTGATGAAATCCCATTTAAAATAAACGCACGTTTTAAAAACGCAATACGGAGTCTAAACGCGGAGTGTTTTAATACAGGGCGAAGGTGCATTTATATGTAAAACAGCTTGCCTTCTCCCTGGCGCTTCTGTCAGACAAGTATCCAAATCACTAAAAGTTGCTGTGATTACTAGAGGCAAGGGCACGGACAGCTGTGCTGTCTTAGGCAGAATCACAACAGAGCTATCCATAACAGTTAGAGCACAGCTAACCGCTCCAAGGCAGAGAATGTAGAAGCCAGCGCTATAGAATAGAGGAGTCACTTTGAGAAAAGTTGCAGCTTGGATACTCTTACACCCTCACACACCACTCAGAATGCGTGTGCTTGTAAGAACAGAAGCACACACACACACACACACACACACACACACACACACACACACACACACACACACACACACACACACACACACACACACACACACACACCACACACACACCACACACACACATACATACATACATACATACATACACACACACTATTTAATACAGATTTTCACAAACAATATACATTTTTTGGATACAGGTTCTGGAAATGTTCTACTCATTGGCTGTGTCCCAAATGGCACCCTACTCCTAAACATTCAATAGGTGCTCTGGTCAAAAATAGTGCACTTTGAAGGCAATAGTAAACATTAGTAAACATTGGCTCATATAAACAGTGCTAGTGTCATTTTTGTCTCACTATCCATGATAAACAATCCTGAACAGTTGATATACATTCTTATCTACGTGTCCATTCTCTTGTTGAAAGGACAGTTGAATGGATCCTAATTTGTTGAATTTCATGAAGATATGCATAGTATGACTGTACTACTGTCCAGTCAGTGTAGAGGAAGTTAGTTAGCTGGGAAGATTTCCACTAATTAAAATCAAGCATGTAGTGTCTAACTGTCTTCCAGAGGTGTTCTTCTGACTCGTACGGAGATGAAAATTAACATTATTTCAGGTTGCGACCAGAATCTAAAAACCCATTTCCATTTGCATGTAAAACCCATTGTCCAGGGATAACCACGGGTCATATGAATTGGATGTACTGTAGAGTTAATGCACGTAAACACTGTTTCTGCACCTTTTGTTACAGTGAAAGAAACACACTCACTACTGAACTACCTACATGCCACAATGAGCTCATTGTTTCAGATTTATACATGATTAATTACCCTATATGTTTATTTACAGTAAACAAAAATATAAATTTCAACGACTATCCTGAGTTACAGTTCATATAAGGAAATTTAAATAAATAAATTAGGCCCTAATCTGTGGATTTCACATGACTGGGCAGGGGCGCAGCCATGGGTGGCCCACCCACTGAGGAGCCAGGCCCAGCCAATCAGAATGAGTTTTTCACCACAAAAGGGCTTTACAGACAGAAATACTCCTCAGAAATTAAATGTGTGTATGGAACATTTCTGGGATCTTTTATTTCAGCTCATGAAACATGGGACCAACACTACGTACATGTTGCGTTTATATTTTTGTTCAGTGTAGTTTACTCATCAAAGCAGAATTATTTTTAGATTATCACATTAACATAACTATATTTTTTAAATGTGTGTTTTTTTTCCTCAACACTTTTACTATTGGGCAATTCTAAAGTAACAGAATTGTGCTGACACTCAAATGTTTCACATTAAAATGTATTCCAAACAAAAAAACATTGATTTCAAAGTTGAACAAACATTCAACTCTATGCACAAGGACTACTTTTAACAATTGATACTGAACATTTTACAAAAACACATTTTTTGGTAGATATCATCATTTTGACCCCAATCTATTTGTATTTTGTTTTACTACTTGTTAAACATCATCTCTATCTCTGAGCAATTGTATTAGTATAAAATAATATCATTTAGGAACATGATGTTTTTGCATACAATAAACAGTCTATTTTGCTCATCTTTATCAAGTATTCAAGTATCAAGTATTCAGACCCCTTCACATTTTCCACATTTTGTTATGTCACAGCCTTATTCTAAAATGTTTTTGCTTTTTTATCCTCATCAATCTACACACAATACCCCATAATGACATCACAATACCCCATAACGACATCACAATACCCCATAACGACATCACAATACCCCATAATGACATCACAATACCCCATAACGACATCACAATACCCCATAATGACAAAGCAAAAACCGGTTAGATTTTTAAACAGAAAAATGTAATAAGTATTCGGACCCTTTACTCAGTACTTCGCTGAACCACCTTTGGCAGCGATTACAGCCTTGAGTTTTCTTGGGTATGACTCTACAAGTTTGGCACACCTGTATTGGGGAGTTTCTCCGATTCTTCTCTGCAGATCCTCTCAAGCTCTGTCAGCTTGGATGGGGAGCGTCCCCGCACGCCGATTTTCAGGTCGATCCAGAGATATTCTATCAGGTTCAAGTCCAGGCTCTGGCTGGGCCAATCAAGGACATTCAGAGACTTGTCCCGATCCCTTTCCTGCGTTGTCTTGGCTGTGTGCTTAGGGTCATTGTCCTGTTGGAAGGTGAACCTTTGCCCCAGTCTGAGGTCCTGAACGCTCTAGAGTAGGTTTTCATCAAGGATCTCTCCGTACTTTTCCCCTTTCATCTTTGCCTCAATCCTGACTAGTCTCCCAGTCTCTGCCACTGAAAAACATCCCTACAACATGATGCTGCCATCACTATGTTTCACAGTAGGGGAGGTGCCATGTTTCCTCCAGATATGACGCTTGGCATTCAGGCCAAAGAGTTCAATATTGGATTCATCAGACCAATTTGGCCGGGCAGACAACTCTAGGAAGAGTCTCAGTGGTTCAAAGGGGCAGCCAAGATTTGGAGGCCACTGTGTTCTTGGGGACCTTCAATGCTGCAGAAATGTTTTGGTACACTTCCCCAGATCTGTGTCTCGACACAATCCTGTCTCGGAGCTCTACGGACAATTCCTTCGACCTCATGACTTGTATAGACAGGTGTGTGCCTTTCCAAATCATGTCCAATCAATTGAATTTACCACAGGTGGACTCCAAACAAGTTGTAGAAACATCTCAAGGATGACCAATGGAAACAGAATGCACCTGAGCTCAATTTCGAGTCTCATAGCAAAGGCTCTGAAAATGTATGCAAATAAGGTATTTAAGTTTTTTATATTTAATACATTTACAAAAATTTATAAAAACCTGTTTTCACTTTGTAATTATGGGGTATTGTGTGTAGATTGATGAGGGCAAAAATAAATGTTATCAATTTTAAATACTTTCCGAATGCACTGTATATAATAAAAGCCTTTGAACACCGGAAAAACTTTAACACTTCCATAGGATAACCATAAACTGTCAGTGTAAAGTGAAAAGGACTTCATGCTTTTGATCAGTACTAACACTCTATATCTAACACTGAACGCAGTCTGATGTGAATCTATGGTGGCTTCCTTTTGACTGTAATTATGTTCCCGACGTTCTTCTTACACGTGGCAATCTGTATGATGGAGTAAGATTGTGCCTTCACTTACCCAAATAAACAGAGACAAAGTCATTACCGTAACTGAACTGAACTGTCACAAGCAGACGGGGAGACGAGCTGAGTGGCTCGCAGCTCATCCCCGTCAAATTAGGGCCTAGCCGTGTTCTTCATTACGAAGACTGGAAAACGAGGCAGGACTGGAAAGACACAGCGTTCCTTATCTAATTGTGTAATCAGATTGTTAGTGTGTGTGAGAGAGATAGAGATATATATATATATATATATGAGAGAGAGCAGACAAATGAAGAACCCCAAGCCCAGCGATTCTCACCCCCTCTGAGCACCCCCCCCCCCCTGTCAGCCACCCTGATAGCCCTTCTGACAACCCCCCCACGCCCACTGAGGACAAACACAAGACACAGATTGTACTCCTTATGGACTCAAATGGGAAATATAGAAGAAAACACAGTGTGTCTAAACTCTGGTGTCCAAACACCCAGCGCTCCCTTGACCTTCTGTCTGAGGACCAACTAGGTTCACCTAGCCACATAATAATACACACAGGCACAAACGACTTGAGAGCACAGCAGGAAAGGGTGGCCACAGCACTGAAGGGAGTGATTGGAAAAGCTTCTTCTACTTTCCCCAACGCACAAGTGGTTATCTCCACCCTGCTACCCCAAAAATACTTCCACCCTGCCACAATACAGCGGGTAAACGCAAGTATTTCCCATGACTGTGCCTCAAAACCAAATGTTTTCCTGGCCCACCACTCCACCCTGGACTTGAACAGCCTCTATGACCAGGTCCACCTCTACAAGGCAGCATTGACCACCTTCACCCGGAATCTAAAGGACATCGCTTTCAAACGTATCCCCAACACTTCACACAGGAGCAACAGATCAATAGACACCCCACCCAGACCAGTGAGACACCCTCCCAGACCTGCGGGACCCCCCCCCCTGGACCTACACATAGAGGACCCACGCCAAGAGGACTCACATCCAGACCACAGCACCCCCAGACGCATCCACACCCCCACCCCAACCAATCAACACACCGCCACGTCAACCATGCCCACACCCCATTTAAATACTTTTTTTTTGCCCCACTGTATATATATATATATATATATATATAGCGAAAGATACAATTTTATTGTTATTATTTGTACTGTATTATTTTTGTATTTAATTTTGTATTATTATTTACTACCATTTTATATTATTATTTGTTATCGTTTATAATTTTATGACAATGTATATTGTATACATTGTTGCTTTGGCAATATTGACACAATGTTTTTCACGCCAATAAAGCAGCTTAAATTTGAGAGAGAGAGAGAGAGAGAGAGAGAGATGGAAAATAAAGAGTGAGATGGAAAAGAGAGAGAGAGAGAGAGAGATGGAAGAGAGAGAGAGAGAGTGAGATGGAAAAGAGAGAGAGAGAGAGAGAGAGAGAGATGGAAAAGAGAGAGAGAGAGAGAGATGGAAAAGAGAGAGAGAGAGAGAGATGGAAAAGAGAGAGAGAGAGAGAGAGAGAGTGAGATGGAAAAGAGAGAGAGAGAGAGTGAGATGAAAAAGAGAGAGAGAGATGGAAAAGAGAGAGAGAGAGAGATAGATGGAAAAGAGAGAGAGAGAGAGATGGAAAAGAGAGAGAGAGAGAGAGAGAGAGAGAGAGAGAGAGAGATGGAAAAGAGAGAGAGAGAGAGAGAGAGAGAGAGAGAGAAATGGAAAAGAGAGAGAGAGAGAGATAGATGGAAAAGAGAGAGAGAGAGATATGGAAAAGAGAGAGAGAGAGAGAGAGATGGAAAAGAGAGAGAGAGAGAGTGAGATGGAAAAGACAGAGAGAGTGAGATGGAAAAGAGAGAGAGAGAGAGAGAGATGGAAAAGAGAGAGAGAGAGAGAGAGATGGAAAAGAGAGAGAGAGAGAGAGAGAGATGGAAAAGAGAGAGAGAGTGAGATGAAAAAGAGAGAGAGAGAGAGAGAGATGGAAAAGAGAGAGAGAGAGAGAGAGAGAGAGAGATGGAAAAGAGAGAGAGAGAGAGAGAGAGAGAGATGGAAAAGAGAGAGAGGGAGAGAGAGAGAGAGAGAGAGTGAGATGACATCCAATGTCAATATCTTGAAGGGTTGACTGTGAACATGATTTAATTCACTGGATTAACACCAGGAGAAGCATAAACCAAATACCCACTGTAATGTATATAAATATCTCTAATCTCTTAAAACTGGAGGTACTTGAAATGTGTGCTACTGCAGCCATTGTGCTGTTCCAATAATCGGCTTTTTGGATAATCTTCATCCTACAAGTTTAACCTTCTATTCTTTCGTTAATTCCTTTTGGCAAATATTAGTTGTTTAGATATCCAGTGCATCTAAACCTTCTAAATGTGTAGATGTTACAGAGTAATGGTGCTTAATCGCTGGCATAAGCATATCCATGTCACAACAGAGATCTCATTCCCATGTACCATCTTGACTAATATGTGCGTCCCAAATGGCATTCTATTCCCTATAGAGCTCTATCAGTCGTAAACACATGTTGTGGTAAATATCTTCATCTCCCACACTCACTGTATATCATTGTTCAGAGTCCCCAATACCAGTCTGGCTGTCATCACTTCAATGGAGCCTAGCTGTAACAACAATGTGTTGTTTAGACAATTCTATTTTATTTCAGTCATTTAGTCAAATTGAAATATTGCCAACGGTTTTCATATGAGAAGTGTTCACAAACAACCTTTGTGAGAAAAACAACAATTAGCAGAAATGCACAGTTTATATAATAATTTGTAAAGTGTTGACAAAAATATTCTGTCTTGCACTTGCACTATTGTTTTGTTACTGTGTGAGACCAAGCCTTGTGTCAACTATCATGTTACAATATTAATAGACCTGTGACCATGTCATGTCAACAGCACATGAGCCAGTTTGCTACAGCAGGAAAATGATCCTGCAGCAACAGGAAATATGAAATATTATATGGATTATAATTCATGGGTATTATTGTACGGGTTGATCATTTTTTTCAAGGAAAATCAAGTCTGACATTTCAAAGTGGAAATTAAAAACTTCAGAAGCTTTTCTAAACCTCAAATACACCACAAGTTCTCCTGCAGCAAAAGGGTGATCAAATGAAGATCCTACATCTGTACATCATGACGACAGGTCTAATGTCACATTGACATATGGCAGCTGACTTGACACGATTGAGGTTAGACCTTTGACAGAAAACATCAAGGACGTGCAAAGCTTTGGGGTGTTTTGGGCCTGAACCTGAGAGATCAGAATTGTGTTTTGGGTCAATTGTGTCAACTTCTCTTTCTGTTTGCACAGCAAACATTATTTTGTAAAATTTTTTAACCAGGCAAGTCAGTTCAAAAAAAAATCTTATTTAGAATGACAGGTTACCAGGAAACAGTGGGTTAACTGTCTTGTTCAGGGGGAGAACGACAAATGTTTACCTTGTCAGTTCAGGGATTCGATCCAGCAACCTTTCGGTTTACTGGCCCAATGCTCGAATTACTAGGCTACCTGCTGGTTACTGGCCGAACGCTCTAACCACTAGGCTACCTGCTGGTTACTGACCCAACGCTCTAACCACCTAGGCTACCTGCTGGTTACTGGCCCAACGCTCTAACCCCTAGGCTACCTGCTGGTTACTGGCCCAACGCTCTAACCCCTAGACTACCTGCTGGTTACTGGCCCAACGCTCTAACCCCTAGACTACCTGCTGGTGACTGGCCCAACGCTCTAACCACTAGACTACCTGCTGGTTACTGGAACAACGCGCTAACCACTAGACTACCTGCTGGTTACTGGCACAACGCTCTAACCACTAGACTACCTGCTGGTTACTGGCCCAACGCTTTAACCACTAGACTACCTGCTGGTTACTGGCCCAACGCTCTAACCACTAGACTACCTGCTGGTTACTGGCCCAACGCTCTAACCACTAGACTACCTGCTGGTTACTGGCCAAACGCTCTAACCACTAGGCTACCTGCTGGTTACTGGCCCAACGCTCTAACCACTAGAGTACCTGCTGCACCTTAATCATGTATGCCCCTTAACCAAGTAATGTTGGAGAAAATGTCTGAGAACTGACTCAGTTAAACAAATCAATTTAATATTCACATATCTGGAATGTTACCTGACCTTTTACAGTTGTACTGTATAGATGCTTTCATTTAGAAATGTGTGAAAGCTACCATTTGTCTTTGCTAGCTTAGACACTTGACAGTGAGTGCTTAGCCACAAATCCATATAGTGCTGAAGAATGTAATAAGCTCCTAATCATCAACAGCACTCATCCTTAATAAGCCAGGAATCTCCTGAGCCTTATGAGATAAGCTTTCATAACTACCAAACAATTATGGCTTTTACAAGTGCAATTCACACATGGGGATAATGAGCAAGGCAGACGGAGACAACATCAAAGCAGAGAGAGGAGAACCAAGACACCAGAATACTGTGTGGTTAGCGCACCGTTGATAGTACTGTAAGTGCAGTCAAATAAATTTGCACTGATGTGACTACTGGATAAGTAGTCTCTCTCTCTCTATCTTTCTCCTTCCTTCTTTCTTTTTTCCTTCCTTCCTTCCTTCTTTCCTTCCTTCCTTCCTTCCTTCCTTCCTTCCTTCCTTCCTTCCTTCGTTTTCTCTCTCTCTCTCTCTCTCTCTCTCTCTCTTTCTTTCCCTCTCTCTATCTCCCTCTCTCTCTCTCTCTCTCTCTCTCTCACTCCCCCTCTCTCTCTTTCCCTCCCTCTCTTTCACTCCCGCTCTTCCTTTCCCTTTCGCTCTTTCCCTCTCGCTCTCCCTCTCTCTCATGCCCTCTCAATTCAATTAATTTCAATTCAATTCAAGGGCTTTATTGGCATGGGAAACATGTGTTAACATTGCCAAAGCAAGTGAGGTAGATAATATACAAAAGTGAAATAAACAATAAAAATTAACAGTAAACATTACACATACAGAAGTTTCAAAACAATGAAGACATTACAAATGTCATATTATATATATACAGTGTTTTAACAATGTACAAATGGTTAAAGGACACAAGATAAAATAAATAAGCATAAATATGGGTTGTCTTTACAATGGTGTTTGTTCTTCACTGGTTGCCCTTTTCTCGTGGCAACAGGTCACAAATCTTGCTGCTGTGATGGCACACTGTGGAATTTCACCCAGTAGATATGGGAGTTTATCAAAATTGGATTTGTTTTCGAATTCTTTGTGGATCTGTGTAATCTGAGGGAAATATGTCTCTCTAATATGGTCATACATTGGGCAGGAGGTTAGGAAGTGCAGCTCAGTTTCCACCTCATTTTGTGGGCAGTGAGCACATAGCCTGTCTTCTCTTGAGAGCCATGTCTGCCTACGGCGGCCTTTCTCAATAGCAAGGCTATGCTCACTGAGTCTGTACATAGTCAAAGCTTTCCTTAATTTTGGGTCAGTCACAGTGGTCAGGTATTCTGCCGCTGTGTACTCTCTGTTTAGGGCCAAATAGCATTCTAGTTTGCTCTGTTTTTTTGTTAATTCTTTCCAATGTGTCAAGTAATTATCTTTTTGCTTTCTCATGATTTGGTTGGGTCTAATTGTGCTGCTGTCCTGAGGCTCTGTAGGGTGTGTTTGTGTTTGTGAACAGAGCCCCAGGACCAGCTTGCTTAGGGGACTCTTCTCCAGGTTCATCTCTCTGTAGGTGATGGCTTTGTTATGGAAGGTTTGGGAATCGCTTCCTTTTAGGTGGTTATAGAATTTAACGTCTCTTTTCTGGATTTTGATAATTAGTGGGTATCGGCTTAATTCTGCTCTGCATGCATTATTTGGTGTTCTACGTTGTACACGGAGGATATTTTTGCAGAATTCTGCATGCAGAGTCTCAATTTTTTGTGTTTGTCCCATTTTTTGAAGTCTTGGTTGGTGAGCGGACCCCAGACCTCACAACTATAAAGGGCAATGGGCTCTATGACTGATTCAAGTATTTTTAGCCAAATCCTAATTAGTATGTTGAAATTTATGTTCCTTTTGATGGCATAGAATGCCCTTCTTGCCTTGGCTCTCAGATCGTTCACAGCTTTGTGGAAGTTACCTGTGGCGCTGATGTTTAGGCCAAGGTATGTATAGTTTTTTGTGAGCACTAGGGCAACAGTGTCTAGATGGAATTTGTATTCGTGGTCCTGGTGACTGGACCTTTTTTGGAACACCATTATTTTGGTCTTACTGAGATTTACTGTCAGGGCCCAGGTCTGACAGAATCTGTGCAGAAGATCTAGTTGCTGCTGTAGGCCCTCCTTGGTTGGTGACAGAAGCACCAGATCATCAGCAAACAGCAGACATTTGACTTTGGATTCTAGTAGGGTGAGGCCGGATGCTGCAGAGTTTTCTAGTGCCCACGCCAATTCGTTGTTGTTTTAGTACATGGATTTTATAATGTTGTATGTTTTACCCCCAACACCACTTTCCATCAGTTTGTATAGCAGACCCTCATGCCAAATTGAGTCGAAGGCTTTTTTGAAATCAACAAAGCATGAGAAGACTTTGCCTTTGTTTTGGTTTGTTTGGTTGTCAATTAGGGTGTGCAGACGCCCTCTCTCTTTCTTTCCCTCTCTCTCTCTCTCTCTCGCTCTCACTCCTTCTCTCTCTCTTTCCCTCCCTCTCTTTCACTCCCTCCCTCTCTTTCCCTCTCGCTCTCCCTCTCTCTCTTGCCCTCTCTCTCTTTCCCTCTCTCTCTTGCACTATATAATGAATAGGGTTCCATTTGAGGCACATCCTATAGGCTAAAGACAGGCATCTGACCCTGTGCCAAAGAGATTAATCCACCTGTTCATTAATCCACCTGTCAAATCTACCTCATGCCGCAACCATATCAATTCATCCCACATATCAAAGTGCCAAGATCAATACCGTGGCGGAAAAAAGAGATGTGACGAGCACTTTGTCACACGCCACACGCTAACTGATACTGTCTAATTCCCCTTCTACAAAGGATATAGGGGATAGGATATAGGGGATAGGATAATGGCGGTTGGAGTGGCGGTTGGTAGAATTAAAATAAAGTTGATGCCATTCGCACATAAAATGTGTCTCCTGCCTGCCTGCCTGGCTGTCTGCCCTGATGTCATAACTCTGAAATGAATTCATACAAAGGAAAGAGAGTGAGAGAGTGCAGAGTGGAGTGGAGTGGAGTGCAGAGAGAGAGGAGAGGGAGGAGAGAAAGAGGGCAAGAGAGAGGGGGAGAGAGGGGAGAAGGAGTGGAGTGCAGAGATGGAGGAGACGGAGGAGAGAGAGAGCAAGAGAGAGAGGGAGAGAGAGAGGGAAGACTTGTCTTCAGCCTTGACATCTGTCAGTAACATGTCTGCCATGTCAGCCAATGCCAGAGATGACAGGTCCTTAAAAGATACATCAGCAGCACAGAGACCCTGTAGCCCCATGCAGAGAGGAAGCAGCACAGAGTCCCTGTAGCTCCATGCAGAGAGGAAACAGCACAGAGTACCTGTAGACCCATGCAGAGAGGAAACAGCACAGAGTCCCTGTTGCCCCATGCAGAGAGGCTGCGGCACAGAGTCCCTGTAGCTCCATGCAGAGAGGCTGCAGCACAGAGTCCATGTAGCTCCATGCAGAGAGGAAACAGCACAGAGTCCCTGTAGCTCCATGCAGAGAGGAAACAGCACAGAGTCACTGTAGCTCCATGCAGAGAGGAAACAGGGACAAGGATCAGTTCTGTGATTTTTTGGGGCTTATCTGTTCATGTTAGATACTGGAGGGATATCTTTTATCGAGACATATGTTTCCATGCTTAATCTTGTACATAGTTGTGTTTCATCATGTCTCAGTCTTGTAACAACCATGTTAGACACCCTAGTTTTGTGCCAAGTACAGCATAGGTAGCACCTAGCATCTATCTGCATCAATAGTGTTGTTCATTTGTTGGTTTACATTTCAAAACAATTGCAAAGGTCATTAAGCTGCATAGAGAGAGAGAGAGAGAGAGAGAGAGAGAGAGAGAGAGAGAGAGAGAGAGAGAGAGAGAGAGAGAGAGAGAGAGAGAGAGAGAGAGAGAGAGAGAGAGAGAGAGAGAGAGAGAGAGAGAGAGAGAGAGAGAGAGAGAGAGAGCGAGAGAGAGAGAGAGAGAGAGAGAGAGAGAGAGAGAGAGAGAGAACGGTTTAGTACCATATCTCTTGACACAATGATGAAAATAATCATGGCCTCTAAACCTTCAAGCTGCATATTGGACCCTATTCCAACTAAACTACTGAAAGAGCTGCTTCCTGTGCTTGGCCCTCCTATGTTGAACATAATAAACGGATCTCTATCCACCGGATGTGTACCAAACTCACTAAAAGTGGCAGTAATAAAGCCTCTCTTGAAAAAGCCAAACCTTGACCCAGAAAATCTAAAAAACTATCGGCCTATATCGAATCTTTCATTCCTCTCAAACATTTTGGAAAAGGCTGTTGCGCAGCAACTCACTGCCTTCCTGAAGACAAACAAAGTATACAAAATGCTTCAGTCTGGTTTTGGACCCCATCATAGCACTGAGACTGCACTTGTGAAGGTGGTAAATGACCTTTTAATGGCATCAGACCGAGGTTCTGCATCTGTCCTTGTGCTCCTAGACCTTAGTGCTGCTTTTGATAGCATCGATCACCACATTCTTTTGGAGAGATTGGAAACCCAAATTGGTCTACACGGACAAGTTCTGGCCTGGTTTAGATCTCATCTGTCAGAGAGATATCAGTTTGTCTCTGTGAATGGTTTGTCCTCTGACAAATCAACTGTAAATGTCAGTGTTCCTCAAGGTTCCGTTTTAGGACCACTATTGTTTTCACTATATATGTTACCTCTTGGGGATGTCATTCGAAAACATAATGTTAACTTTCACTGCTATGCGGATGACACACAGCTGTGCATTTCAATGAAACATGGTGAAGCCCTAAAATTGCCCTCGCTAGAAGCCTGTGTTTCAGACATAAGGAAGTGGATGGCTGCAAACTTTCTACTTTTAAACTCGGACAAAACAGAGATGCTTGTTCTAGGTACCAAGAAACAAAGATATCTTCTGTTGAATCTGACAATTAATCTTAATGGTTGTACAGTCGTCTCAAATAAAACTGTGAAGGACCTCGGCGTTACTCTGGACCCTGATCTCTCTTTTGACAAAAATATCAAGACTATTTCAAGGACAGCTTTTTTCCATCTACGTAACATTGCAAAAATCAGAAACATTCTGTCCAAAAATGATGCAGAAAAATGAATCCATGCTTTAATGCATTAAATAAACTTCAGTTAGTGCTAAATACGGCTGCTAGAATCCTGACTAGAACCCAAAAATGTGATCATATTACTCCAGTGCTAGCCTCCCTACACTGGCTTCCTGTCAAGGCAAGGGCTGATTTCAAGGTTTTACTGCTAACCTACAAAGCATTACATGGGCTTGCTCCTACCTATCTCTCTGATTTGGTCCTGCCGTACATACCTACACGTATGCTACGGTCACAAGACGCAGGCCTCCTAATTGTCCCTAGAATTCCTAAGCAAACAGCAGCTGGAGGCAGGGCTTTCTCCTATAGAGCTCCATTTTTATGGAATGGTCTGCCTACCCATGTGAGACACCCAAACTCGGTCTCAACCTTTAAGTGTTTACTGAAGACTCATCTCTTCAGTGGGTCATATGCTTGAGTATAGTCTGGCCCAGGAGTGTGAAGGTGAACGGAAAGGCTCTGGAGCTACGAACCGCCCTTGCTGTCTCTGCCTGGCCGGTTCCCCTCTTTCCAATGGGATTCTCTGCCTCAACCCTATTACAGGGGCTGAGTCACTGGCTTACTGGTGCTCTTTCATGCCATCCCTAGGAGGGGTGCGTCACTTGAGTGGGTTGAGTCACTGATGTGATCTTCATGTCTGGGTTGGCACCCCCCTTGAGTTGTGCCGTGGCGGAGATCTTTGTGGGCTATACTCGACCTTGTCTCAAGATGGTAAGTTGGTGGTTGAAGATATCCCTCTAGTGGTGTGGGGGCTGTGCTTTGGCAAAGTGGGTGGGGTTATATCCTTCCTGTTTGGCCCTGTCTGGAGGTATCATCGGATGGGGCCACAGTGTCTCCTGACCCCTCCTGTCTCAGCCTCCAGTATATATGCTGCAGTAGTTTATGTGTCGGGGGGCTAGGGTCAGTTTGTTATATGTGGAGTACTGCTCCTGTCCTGTCCAGTGTCCTGTGTGAATTTAAGTATGCTCTCTCTAATTCTCTCTTTCTCTCTTTCTTTCTCTCTCTCGGAGGACCTGAACCCTAGGACCATGCCTCAGGACTACCTGGCATGATGACTCCTTGCTGTCCCCAGTCCACCTGGCCGTGCTGCTGCTCCAGTTTCAACTGTTCTGCCTGTGATTATTATTATTTGACGATGCTGGTCATTTATGAACATTTGAACATCTTGGCCATATTCTGTTATAATCTCCACCCGACACAGCCAGAAGAGGACTGAACACCCCACATAGCCTGGTTCCTCTCTAGGTTTCTTCCTAGGTTTTGGCCTTTCTAGGGAGTGTTTCCTAGCCACCGTGCTTCTACACCTGCATTGCTTGCTGTTTGGGGTTTTAGGCTGGGTTTCTGTACACCACTTTGAGATATCAGCTGATGTACGAAGGGCTATATAAATACATTTGATTTTATTTGATTTTTCATTTGATTTTGATTTGAGAGAGAGAGAGAGAGAGAGAGAGAGAGAGAGAGAGAGAGAGAGAGAGAGAGAGAGAGAGAGAGAGAGGGAGAGCTGAAGGATAATTGTTGTTGTCTTGGGACGTGCAGAGCAGCACAGAACAGAGCAGAACAGAACAGAACAGAGCAGAACAGACCAGCACAGAGCAGCACAGCACAGAGCAGAGCAGAGGAGAACAGAGCAGAGCAGTGGTCTGGGCTGGCTCTGTACACTGGTTTGTTGTTGAAAGCCTGACACTACACTGCACTGCTTTGTCCTTCTCCTACTCGACATCCGTTCGTTTGTCTATAGACTCTAGCTTTGTAGACTTTGTCCCTGAAACTCAACTAGGCAGAAAATAGCATACCTCACTGTACTGTTTGGTTTCAAGATCAGGGGGAGTTTTCTGTGGGTTTTCTGTGGTACAGCAAACATATGATCTCTTTCTCTATCCCTCTCTCTCTAAAAAGTATTTCAGTTCATTTCTTTCTCTATCCCTCTCTCTCATTTGCCCCTACTGCCCCCTATTGATGTTTGAACATAGTGCCGCTTGTACCTGGCTTCTAAGAAAACCAAACCACGCAGATGATAAATATATCGTCCATCACTGAAAGCATGTCAAACCAATACAGATGGAACACTCCAGGGCATATAGGTACCTGTATACGCACACAGTATATCCAACACTGACGCCGACACACGCATCCTCATCTGTTTTCCTACCACTTCGGCTTTAATGAGTAAATGTGTTAGTAATTGTGTGTAATCTCCTCAACCCCTGGCTCTCTCTCGCCAGTAGCTAACATTATGTGGAATCATTAACTTGAGGTGCATTGACAGCCAGTGTAGTCTCTTGTCAGCCACATTAATTAATGAGAAAGATGTCTCGGTGGGAACATTCATAGTACAAAATGAATCATTTGGCGAGAGCTGTGTGGACGCATCATGCTTCAGAAGAATGTACGTGGTTAATTATGCAACACTGGTGTTAATTGTTGTCAACACAACACTGGTGTTAATTGTTGTTTCTCACAGTTATTCTGTACACCTTCTGTTCAAAATACAGTGAAGCTATTGCCGAGGTCAGACAGGGGAGAAACAAAACGAACAACAGACAACACGTACACAATAATTGTAATGGTCAAAACAACAACTTTAATGAGTCACCACATTCAACAAGTAGACTGATAAATATAATGGTATAATTCAGCTGCAGTATTCAAGATCCAAAGTTCAACAAGACTCGAAAACCCAGTCCTGATTCTGTTTGTCAATATTTATATTATCTCTTTCAGCACTCTTAAACAGCTTTGTTAAATCTTGTTTGACTCCAACACCATAATTAAGTTTACTGACGACACGACGGTGGTAGAACTGATTACCGTTGATGAGAAAGCCTGTAGCGAGGAGGTCAGAGACCTGGCAGACAACCTCTCCCTCAACGTCAGTAAGACAAAGGAGGTGATCGTGGACGACAGGAAATGGAGGGCTGAGCCCTACCCCATTCACATCAACGAGGCTGTAGTGGAGCGGGTCGAGAGCTTCAAGTTCCCCTGTGTCCACATCACTAAGGATCTATCATGGTCCAATCACACCAACACAGTCGTTAAGAGGGCATATGACAACGTCTATTTCCCCTCAGGAGGGTGAAAAGATTTGGCATGGGCTCTCAACTCCTCAAAAAGTTCTACAGCTGCACCATCAAGAACATCTTGACAGGCTGCATCACCACTTGGTATGGCAACTGCTTGGCATCCAACCACAAGGCGCTACAAAGGGTAGTGCGCATGGCCCAGTACATCTCTGGGACCGAGATCCCAGCCATCCAGGACCTCTATACCAGGCGGTGTCAGAAGAAGGCAAAAAACAAAGACTAGACACCCAAGCCAGAGACTGTTCTCTCTGCTATCACATGGCAACCGGTACCAATGCAGGAACGCTGGAATCAACAGGATCCTGAACAGCTTTTACCCTCAAGCCATAAGTCTTCAAAAAAACACTGCAGAATAGCTCATCAAACAGCTACCTGGTCTACCTGCATTGAGCCTTTTTTGCACTAACTCTCTTGCACTGACTCTATGCACACTCTACCCACACAACAACCACATAGTTTAATTTCTATCCTGTGCCTAGTCACTTTACCCCTACATATATGTACAGCACATAGCTACCTAAATGACCTCATACACCTGCACAGTACTGGTAATCCCTGTACAGAGCATTTGGAAAGTTTTCAGACCCCTTGACCTATTGCCACATTTTGTTACGTTACAGCCTTATTCTAATTTATTCCCTCGTCACTATACACATAACACCCCATAATGACTAAGCAAAGAAAAAAATGGAAATATCACATTAGCATCAGTATTCAGACCCTTTTGAAGCACCTTTGACAGCGATTACAGCATTGAGGCTTCTTGGATATGACGCTACAAGCTTGGCACAGTTCCCTGCAGATCCTCTCAAGCTCTGTCAGGTTGGATGGGGAGCGTCGCTGCATAGCTATTTTCAGGTCTCTCCAGAGATTTTATTTATTTACCTTTATTTTTATGTTCGATCAGGTTCACGTCCGGGCTCTGGCTGGGCCACTCAAGGACATTCAGAGACTTGTCACGAAACGTCTGCGATGTCTTGGCTGTGTACTTACAGTTCAACTTACAGTTGAAGTCAGAAGTTTACATACACGTTAGCCAAATACATTTAAACTCAGTTTTTCACAAATCCTGACATTTAATCCAAGTAACAATTCCCTGTCTTAGGTCAGTTAAGATCACTACTTTATTTTAAGAATGTGAAATGTCAGGATAATAGTAGAGAGAATGATTTATTTCAGCTTTTATTTCTTTCATCACATGAGAAGTTTGCATATACTCAATTGGGATTTGGTAGCATTGCCTTTAAATTGTTTAACTTGAGTCTAACGTTTTGGGTAGCCTTCCACAAGCTTCCCACCCATAAGTTGGGTGAATTTTGGCCCATTCCTCCTGACAAAGCTGGTGTCAGGTTTGTAGGTCACCTTGCTCGCACACACTTTTCAAAAAATGTGTTCTTCCCACAAATGTTCTATAGGATTGAGGTCAGGCCTTTGTGTTGGCCACTCCAATACCTTAACTTTGTTGTCCTTAAGCCATTTTGCCACAACTTTGGAAGTAGGCTTTGGGTCATTGTCCATTTGGAAGAACCATTTGCGACCAAGCTTTAACTTCCTGACTGAGGTCTTCCTCAAAATGCCATCTATTTTGTGAAGTGCACCAGTCCATCCTGCAGCAAAGCTCCCCCACAACGTGATGCTTGCAACATGATGATCCCCACAGCACGTGCGCCACGGTTGGGATGGTGTTCTTCGGATTGCAAGCCTCCCCCTTTTAACTCCAAACATAACAATGGTTATTATGGCCAAACAGTTATATTTTTGTTTCCTCAGACCAGAGGAGATTTCTCCAAAAAGGTATGATCTTTGTCTCCATGTGCAGTTGGAAACCGTAGTCTGGCTTTTTTATGGTGGTTTTGGAGCAGTGGCTTCTTCCTTGCTGAGCGGCCTTTCAGGTTATGTCAATATAGGACTCTTTTTACTGTCGATATAGATACTTTTGTACCTGTTTCCTCCAGCATCTTCACTAGGTCCTTTGCTGTTCTTCTGGGATTAATTTGCACCTTTTGCACCAAAGTATATTCATCTCTAGGAGACAGAAAGCGTCTCCTTCCTGAGCGGTGTGACGGCTGCGTGGTCCCATGGCGTTTATACTTGCGTACTATTGTTTGTACAGATTAATGTGGTACCTTCAGGCGTTTTGGAAATTGCTCCCAAGGATGAAACAGAATTGTTTTCTAAGGTCTTGACTGATATTTTGGGATTTTCCCATGATGTCAAGCAAAGAGGCACTGAGTTTGAAGGTAGGCCTTGAAACACATCCACAGGTACACCTCCTATTGACTCAAATTATGTCAATTTGCCTATCAGAAGCTTCTAAAGCCATGACATCATTGTCTGTAATTTTCCAAGCTGTTTAAAGACACAGTCAACTTAGTGTGTGTAAACTTCTGACCCACTGGATTTGTGATACAATTAATTATAAGTGAAATAATCTGTCTGTAAACAAATGTTGGGAAAATTAATTGTGTCATGCACAAAGTAGATGTCCTAACCAACTTGCCAAAACAAATTTCTTGTTAACAAGAAATGTGTAGAATAGTTGAAAATCAAGTTTTAATGACACCTAAGTGTTTGTAAACTTCAGACTTCAACTGTAGATATATATTTTTGTAATTTTGCAAACAATTCTAAAAAACAGTTTTCGCTTTGTCAGTATGTGTGTAGATTGACGAGGAAAACAAATATGTTAATACATTTTTGAATGAGGCTGTAACGTAATAAAATGTGTAAAAAGTCAAGGGGTCTGAATACTTTCCGAATACACTGTATATAACCATGTTATTTTCAAAACTTTTTTTCTCTACTCTGAATAGCTACTCCAAATAGCTCGTATGGGTACTTGGGCACCAATGTTGTACTGCACTGTCAGTTGCCTAACCTTACCCCATCTGTTGCTCTGCACATTTTGTGTCAGCCTCCTTTGTCATTTTTCATCAAAGACCTGTTTTCAACCACTGGCCTGCCTTTGGCTGGATGTCATTTGGCTGGTGGACCATTCTTGATACTACAGGAAACTGTTGAGCGTGAAAAAGCCAGCAGCGTTGCAGTTCTTGACACTTTCAAACTGGTGCGCCTGGCACCTACTACATACCCTGTTCAAAGGCACTTAAATCTTTTGTCTTTCCCATTCTCCCTATGGCGGAATAATTGTCTAAATACTCTTAGCCTGACAGTAGAGTTAGAGTCGTGTTTAAACCCTGGATATTTAGCTAATTAACAGCTTACATAGCGCAAGGGACCATTCCTTCCCCTTAACGGCGACATGGCAAGAAATCTACACAAATACTTTTTTTTTCTGTTTGAGTATGGCCATGGTGTGACCTCAGCAGCAATCTGTGGTGTGCTGAGTCCTTGGGCTAAAGAGAGCTAGCCTAGCACTGTGGGAAATAAAAGGGCGGTAGCCTTTTCCTGCAGTCAAATGGCCAAATCGCCCTCTAGTGGCCTCATGGGTGGAACGTTATTAATATTTTTCAGAATTTCATTATTAAGAAACATTATGTACATTTTTTAACTGCCGAAAATCTGGTGTTGTTATATTTCAGACTTCTGTGATGTATATAAAGTGAAACGGAATACATTTCAACTCTATGTCTGACATAGTACAGGTGTCTTCATTTTTAAGACCATGACAATGTGTGTGGGGTGTATACTTTTGTTTCAAAGTAGATTTGTTTAAAACTACCAAGAAAAACCCTGTGTGACCCTGATTTAGCCCACTGCAGTAAAAGGTTATTAAATATCAACTGGTTGTGGTCCAGCTAGCTGAATGAAATCGCATTACAAAAGAAAAATTTAATTCCTTTGCCTCAGATGAGGCCCGATGGCCACTTTAATAGGAAGAGCAAAGAAGCAATTATTAGAGTGGTTCTGTCAGCCCTATAGGCACCGGAGAGGAGAGGAGAGGAGAGGAGAGGAGAGGAGAGGAGAGGAGAGGAGAGGAGAGGAGAGGAGAGGAGAGGAGAGGAGAGGAGAGGAGAGGAGAGTCGACCAAGCTCATTCATGGTACCAATTCCTCTTCAGACACGTCCTCTGTTTTAGAATGTGTGGCATTCAAAAAATGAAGTGTTCAGAAATTCCTTTTTCATCAGTGTGTATTAATTAGAGGCATTAGTATTTCACGTGCTTTATTCTTGTCGCAATGTAATTTTTGTGCTGAGGTGTTTATATTAAGATTTATACAAAAATGATGCACACATTCTTTTTGAAAGCATAATTCAGTCTAAGTGAGCAGTGTATGTATCAACTTACCTACAGTGATTCAAAAAAGCCTCATAACCTGTCAATGAAGAAAAGGACCAGTAATACAGTAATTCGATCACAATACGGTGTCGTTCTTATTCTAAAACCACGTATCCAATTGATGGTATTGCCAGAAATGTAACATGAATTTAAATGTATGTAGTGGTCTCTCAGAAGCCACATTGGGATGTAATTCTATTCACAAAAGGTTTTAACCAAATCCCAATTTATTTAGTAGGTTTAGGATAGGTTTCAGAGGCCAATGTAAACCCATTTCTCATGCCAAATCTTAAAGCAGACAAAGATGGCCTTACTGTTAACATTTGCTCTTCTCACCCCAATTAAAATCCAAGAGAGTCAAAACAAAGTACAGTTGCTCATTGCTCATCACTTGAAAGCAGGATTTTCAATCGACTTTTGAGAGTCAGAATTAAATCAAAGGAGTATAAATTACTGAACTGTTTACTCGTCAACATCTGTTAAAATCCCTAGTTGCTATGTCAACTTGGATGCAAGAAAACATGCATAAAATGTCCATATGTGCGTCCAAAATGGCACCCTATTTATCATATAATGTACTGCTTGGTGCACTTAGTAGTGCACTAAAAAGGCAATAGGCTGACATTTGGGACGCATGCCAAGTGTCAGCAAGAACAACCCAAAGTACATTAGTTCAATAAAACCCGACCGCGGCCCAACCATCTGGACTAGAAGCTAACTTCACTTTTTTCCTTTGTTTAATTTGAAATTGATTCAATATGCTACAGTAATAAAGCCCTCTGCTATCTGAAACCCAGAGGTGTAAAGTGGAGTGATTTATAGTCTGCTCTGCCGTAGCTAGCGCTATTGTATAATAGCTACTGGGTTAATTGTTAAGGTGTACCGCTACGAGGATCAATCATACACAGCTGTAATAACGACTTTCTAAAGTTCCGTCAAGCCTGCCTACCCTGCCCTGCAGGGAGAAAGAGAGACTGGTCCCATCCCAAATGGCACACTATTCCCTATGTAGTGCACTTCTCCTGACCAGAGCCGATAGCATGATAGGGCTACTAGCAAATGGGGTGCCATTTGGGCCCAGCCACACATCATGGCAGTCCGGGACCAGGCCTAATGTTTCTATGTCCTCCTGTAAGAGGAAGGGCGTATTTGTGTGTGTGTTCCGATTTTATTTATGATCTGAGGGAGGTAGTTTATTAATCATGGTGATGAGACTGGAGGAGTGCTCTAGAGGAAGGGAGTGAATTAAGAAGTTAGGGAGGGAGGACAGTACATGTGCTAAATCAACTGTTCAGTGACCTTAGAAGTGTGTGCGCCTTGCTAAAAGTAGAAATTGTAAATGAGGAGCGAAAGCCAGAATTTACAAGAGGTGAGGAGATTGGCTAAGGGAGAGAGGAGAGATGAGAGAAGAGGGAGGTTACAAGGCTCTGCTTTCAGTCTCTCACAGGGTTTCAGATCTTTCAGCTCGTTTGGAGAAATTCAAACTCACTGAAGCCCGGGGCACAGATACCCAGTGATCACACTTGAAAGTCTTTGGTCACTTTGTCCACAAAGTGAGCTAGTATAAAAGTCACTTTGTGAACAAAGTGACCAAAGAGTCTCAAGGTCGAGCTACAGACAGCTCTGACGTTTTTATCTCAACCCCGAACACACCATTGGGAAATATTTGTTGAAAACTGGCAAATATTTCCTTCATTAGTGTATTCTCTTCCTTTCACACCCTGATGTTACAAACCCATTGAGATACGTCTTGGGGAATTTGTTCATAATGTGAGGCCAGGTCAGTTTTTGGTCAACATCTCACTTGAGCATTTTTCTCTGTGGAAGATAGCTATTGACAGTGAAACACCTTCTAATCTGAAGGTTCAGACTGTAAGACCTGCTTTGATATTCCTCATTGATTTGTAAAAAAGGTTGTCAATATGTGTGTGTGGGAGAAATAGAGAGAGAGAGAGAGGCAGAGACAGAGAGAGGCAGAGAGAGAGAGAGAGAGAGAGAGGCAGAGAGTGCAAGCGAGAGAGAGGCAGAGGCCCAAGTGCCTATCATCTTCAAGAGAGGCCACATCCACTCTGAGAAAATTATCCAATCTAAACTTCACTCAAAATTGTAATCTAATTTCATGTAAAGTGAAGCAGTGGACAGCCATTGGCAATGCCATTAAAAATAATTTCCACAACACTAGCCCTAACCAGGGGTGTAAAGTACTTATGTAAAAATACTTTCAAGGACTACTTAAGTAGTTTTGTTGGGTATCTGTACTTTACTTTACTATTTATATTTTTGACTACTTTTACTTTTACTTCACTACATTCCTAAAGAAAATAATGTACTTTTTACTCCATATATTTTCCCTGACATCCAAAAGTACTAGTTACATTTTTAATGCTTAGCAAAACAGGAAGATGGTCCAATTCATGCACTTATCAAGAGAACACCACTGGCTTCTCTACTGCCTATCTGACAGACTCACTAAACACAAATGCTTCGTTTGTAAATTATGTCTGAGTGTAGGAGTTTGCCCCTGGCTATCCGTAAATTTAAAAAAACTGAAAATGGTGCCGGCTGGTTTGCTTAATATAAGGAATTTGAAATGATTTATACTTTTATTAAGTATATTTTAGCAATTACATTTACTTTTGATAATTAAGTATATTTAAACTGTCAGATTCTCCCCAATGAGATGTGGGTGTGGAGTCAGGCGCAGGAGAAAGCAAGTTCCCCCCCCCCCCCAATAAACCAAAGAGAACACAGGTGAAACACAAAACAGACAAAACCAAAATAAAAGGCAGCTAGTAGACCTGCGATGACGACCGCCCCCCCGAACAGGGAGAGGAGCCACCTTCGGTGGAAGTCGTGACAAAACCCAAATGCTTTTACTCAAGTAGCATTTTACTGGATGACTTTTACTTTAACTTGAGTCCTTTTATATTAAGGTACCTATACTTTTACTCAAGTAGCATTTTACTGGATGACTTTTACTTTAACTTGAGTCCTTTTATATTAAGGTACCTATACTTTTACTCAAGTAGCATTTTACTGGATGACTTTTACTTTAACTTGAGTCCTTTTATATTAAGGTACCTATACTTTTACTCAAGTAGCATTTTACTGGATGACTTTTACTTTAACTTGAGTCCTTTTATATTAAGGTACCTATACTTTTACTCAAGTAGCATTTTACTGGATGACTTTTACTTTAACTTGAGTCCTTTTATATTAAGGTACCTATACTTTTACTCAAGTAGCATTTTACTGGATGACTTTTACTTTAACTTGAGTCCTTTTATATTAAGGTACCTATACTTTTACTCAAGTAGCATTTTACTGGATGACTTTTACTCAAGTATGGCACTTGAGTACTTTGAACACCACTGGCCCTAACCCATGAATGCAAGCATGTGAATTTGCATATATAGCATTAGTATTCACAGCAATGTTGAAGCCATTGCTTCATCCATCCATGCTGTGGTTGCACCCACAATATCGCAAAATCTTAAAGGTTTACTGTTTTTATCGCTTTTCCTTAGTGCAGAGAACAGAGAAGGAAGCCATGTTCTTACATCCGTGGCTAATTATGTTGATGTGGGGCTCCAGAGACGCGCTCTGCCTTGTTAAACTGATAATTGCTCTCAGAGTTTTGATCAAATCACAAGCCCCTGCGAAAACAAAATTATCTCCTGTTTTCTTTCATTTAGTAGTTCAGTAGTTCAGAGGTCAAACGCTAAAAATATCTCAATCCTCTATGGAAGTTCTATCTTAATAACTGCACATCTTACAATGTTTTAGTTAGATTGTGCTTTTCAATTGAATTCAGCACATAGAATGTATATTCTCTCAATATAATGTACACTTCTGTTTTTGCAGTCCAGATCATCTTTTCAGCCTCATTAGATTGTTGAAGAGGGTTCCACAAACTGTCATATTGGCACAAAATGTACCTGTTCTGTCCTCCTGAGTGTAATTCAACAGGCAGTTAAACACCCTCATCAAGACTCTGGAGACAGTATATCCATTTGTCCTCCGATTGTTTGACTGGGAGAGACAATAATCACTTAAACTGTCCCATATCCACACTGTTAGTAGTACCATAATAGTATGGTACAAAGAGAGCTGAACATGTAACTATGTCAAAAGTTTTACAACACCTACTCATCAAGAGTTTTTCTTTATTTTTAGTATTTCTACGTTACCATTTTCTAGAATAAAAGTGAAGACATCCTAACTATGAAATAACACTTATGGAATCATGTAGTAACCAAAAAGAGTGTTAAACAAATCAAAATATATTTTATATTTGAGATTCTTCAGATAGCTACCCTTTGCCTTGATGACAGCTTTGCACGCTTGGCTTGGTCCGAGGTGAGAAGTTTGTCCTGCGCTGATGGGAAAAAAAGTTCCAATCAGTGAAAAAAAAAAAAAAAAAATAGCAGAATTGTTCCGGAGCCTGTCAAAAAGGTCGCTATAGATTCCAGTGCCATTCCACTCGACATTCCATTCCAGCTAACATGTTTCACTATAATCATCAATCTTAACAAAGTTAGAAAGTTATGTATCAAAGTTCACTAAAATAACCACCCACAGCATCAGGTAGTTAAGTAGTTAAATAATATAGTACATACCAACAATGCAATCAAAGGCATAAAACGCTTGCAGATTGACATTACATTATATGTATGTGGAACATAGAGATAGATAGAGGACTCTTGGGCAGCGCCATTGAGGAACTTTGCCATTTTGAAGTAGTCAACTGGGTGGGACATCCTATGGGTTAAGGAAAGGTCACATAATTCCATCCAGGTCATCAGGAGGGATCAGCCAGTGACTTATATTTGTGAGTAAACATTACATAACTGCAGGTAACAGTATTTCACCACCCTTGTCTTTATACCTGTTCAAATAACACACTCCGGGTGGCAGTGTGCACCCTTTGTGTGTGTGGCAGCACCTAGGCACCTGTCCCAGATGTGACTGTCACTCCGCCCCCATGGCTGAAGCCTCACAGCTTACTCCCCTGGGTCATTACTCACTTCACACGTACACACACACACACACACACACACTCAGATTCATTCAGACACACACACGAACACACACTCAAAGCACATACACACAAACGCACGCAAACACATACACAAATAAATTGGAACACACAGACACACACACACACACACACACACACACACACAAACACAAACACAAACACACACACACAAACACAAACACAAACACACACACACACACACACACACACACACACACACACACACACACACACACACACACCACTAGCTACTCTCACAAACCTGGATCCCAGTAAAGACAACAGAGACTGTTTGACATCAGATCATCAATCAGCAGAAGCAAGGCATCTGACCGTAAGACGTTACAGAGAGTTGTGCGTACGACCCAGTGCATCACTGGGGCCAAGCTTCCTGCAATCCAGGACCTATATAATAGGCGGTGTCAGAGGAAAGCCCATAAAATTGTCAGAGACTCCAGTCACCCAAGTTATAAAGTGTTTTCTTTGCTACCACATGGCAAGTGGTACCGGAGCGCCAAGTCTAGGACCAAAAGGCTCCTTAACAGCTTTCCCTTAAGCCATAAGATGTCTAAACAATGAATCAAATGGCTATCGGACTATTACATTGACCCCCCCCCCCCCCTCCCCCCATTTGTTTTGTACACTGCTGCTGCTCGCTGTTTATTATCTATGCATAGTCACTTCACCCCTACCTACATGTACAAATTACCTCGACTAACCTGTGCCCCCGCACACTGACTCGGTACCGGTACCCCTGTATAAAGCCTCGTTATTGTGTTACTTTTTATTATTTTTTACTTTCGTTTATTTGATAAATATTTTCTTAACTCTTCTTGAAATGCACTGTTAGTTAAGGGCTTGTAAGTAAGCATTTCACGGTAAGGTCTACACTTGTTGTATTCGTCGCCTGTGACAAATAACGTTTGATTTGACTTGAGATTCTGTCCCTTGGCCTGGTTCTAAATGAACTGAACCTGTGTCTTACTCAAAGAAACTATTGTCTGGTAAAAAGTGACACCAAAGACATTACTCTTCCTCCATTTCCCTTACAGAACGCTGAACCGTGTGTGTGTGTGTGTGTGTGTGTGTGCATCAGGGTCAGAGATGGATGCTCACTGTCTGCTGTATAGAAGGATCCACCTGCAGCTCATCATCCCGGCCCGTTCAGTACATCTGAAATAACGTAATCTCTCTCATCAAGGTAATAGCCCATAAAACTGTCCCCTTTATTTCTCTGTCTGTAATTATACAAGTTTCCTTTTGAGATTTTGCGGGTATAAATCTTTTTGAAATGTCCCACTAGATTATTTAGCTTGAGGCTTTGTGTAAGGAATGAGAAATAATCTTACGCAATTACTGTAGTATGAAGGGAATTCAAATGGAGATGAAAATCACCAGTGTGCGGACAGGAAAAGAACAAATGGGTTATGTCCCAAACGGCACACTATTCCCTATATCGTGCCCATAGCTCTGGTCAAAAGTAGTGTGTGACATAGAAAATAGGGTGCCATTTGGAATGCATACAGTACATGGCCACCATATTCTATGATGGTTTTTAAAAAACAAAACAATTATAGGACTGTAATGAACAGTGGATATTGGGACCTGTAGCTCTCTAGGTCATGAATGTCTCATATATTACAAGTAGGAGATTCAGGGACCTTGTGAAGATCATGGAAACAGTTCATCTCTGGGTCCCAAATGACACCCTATTCCCTACACAGTGCACTACTTTTGACCAGAGCTATGGGCACTATAGCACACTAAAACACTATATAGGGAACAAGGTGTAATTTGGGACGCAACCGATGCATGGAGATGTGTTTCATATTAAGTAAGCCTGCGGTAAAGGACAGGTTATTTTTGGAACACTGAGAAGGTATTTCAGTCACAACATGCTGTTCAAGGAGGAGGTTGATGCATGCCTGCCTGTCTTGCCATCAGTCTTGGTAACACACACACTGACACATGCGCACACACACACACACACACACACAATTAAGCACGGGCACACACATATGGGTACATACAGACATACGCATGTACACACACACACACACACACACATGTACAGGCACAAACAGGCACACACAGACACACACACACATATATGCATGCACATGCAACCACACATAAGCACGGGCACATACACAAACACATGATGACTTCTTGTCACTTCCTGTCTTCCTGCTTCCAGGACATCAGTACCATCACTGGCTGCAACATGTACAGTATGTACCAACGTGACAAATGGAAAATACTGGCTAATACATCAACGGGAATAATCATTCTAGACAGCTAGTGGGGCAGGATCTCCCACCATTATTGCCAAATTACCCCGAAGCCAGATAAGCTAGTGACGATAGCTCCCTGACAGCTGATTGGAGGCTCTAGGTGAGAGGTGGAATCTCAGGTCAGAGGTCAGGGATAGTCAGAGGTCTTTCTTTGTTTCTTTCAAAGTGTTGGACTGCCACGAGGGGGGGGGGGGGGGGGTTGCCCTTTCGGAATTAGCTATTGCATTGGTTCCATTGAGCCAGGCAAGCTCAAGATTACTCAAGTATTTGAAAGACAACTAAATACTATTTGAACCCAGGGCCTGATCAAGTTTAAGCATACTGTGATCAGCCTTATCAGTTTTACCGAGCCCATCCAGTTAGCACCTATCTCAGGCCCAGGTTGACAGTGCCCAGGGGCATGTGGAGAGAAAGTTGACACAAAGAATTTAACCAGCTCATGTCAAACACACTGAGACCCTGAGGTCAGACCAGTAAATTTGATGAACCACAGAGTGTCTGGGACTGGTCTGCTAATGTCCTGATATAAAGGATCAATATGTGGTTAATGATACTGTCAAGTTTTTAAGATAACACAGTGCTTTGATATCACTAACGTGCAGTCATCGATTATTTCCTGGAGCAGATTGATATGAGCCTCTCATTAAATTTATTCCAGCGAAACAGCCTCCGACTGAATTTACCCCCATCACAACACGTCAAAGCTACCAAATACATGTGTTATGAGATTTTAACTTTGTGGTTTAACTATTAGATCAACAACAGGCAGTGATTGTATGAATGTAAAACACCATGTTTGGGGGGAGAGTCAGTGTGTTGTTGTTGTTGTTGTGTGTGTGTGTGTGTGTTCGTGTGTGTGGGCGCGCGTGTGTGTGTTGTGTTTGTGAGCACCACCAGGTCTGCATTGTGAGCAGTGTAATTGAGTCCGTAGGGAACAGCATCATGTTCTGATTAAAAGGAATAGAAAATGAGGAATCCAAATACCAGATGCAACTCAAAACAGTTCTTGGGTTTTGAAGTCTATATCCAGGCTGTAATGATTGTAAATAAACGTTCATATGTTTGATAAACCTAGTTCATCTTTCATTTGCATCTTGGCTGTGAATCATCCTTCCCTATTCGTCTAATTCTGACACGTACATTCCAATGCTCTTGTTTGTCAAAACTCCTGTTTTTATGCTGTTTCAGAATCTCTTTCTGTCTGTGTGTGTGTGTGTGTGTGTGTGTGTGTGTGTGTGTGTGTGTGTGTGTGTGTGTGTGTGTGTGTGTGTGTGTGTGTGTGTGTGTGTGTGTGTGTGTGTGTGTTGGCATCATGTTGTCACCTGCAAGGTTTGCTATGACTGTTGTACATTGTAATTAGGCTACTCTGTTCTTTCATGTTGTTTCTTTATGGATGAACTTCATTGTTTGTGTTAAAGAGAAGCTGAAGAAATGTTATTCATGATTTGTTTGGGAATTGAAGTGCCCATGTCATCAGGCTTCTATAAGAGCCTCATATTTTATTGATGCAGGCCTCTCACATGAAATATCATGGACAATAAAGGCCCTTAATGTTTGTGGGGAGAATGAGACTGGATTCAAGCAACATGTTAATTATTAATGGTGTTGTTGGGGTTAAACTCTTTATCTGTGACAGTCAGTGATGTATACACTTCCCTTTGGGCTTTAGAAGAACACCCATTGTCTTTGCATTTCAACTATAATGATGGCAAATTGTGATTATACTATAAAAGATTAATAAGGTGGAATGTATAAATGAATATTAATGGTTGTGTATAATTGGGTCTTTTCTGTTTGTGAAATGCCAGAGGAAGGCAGATCATTAAGGTAATGAGTCAATGGTAATTTCTCTGGTGGCTGGCCAGACAAGCAGAATGTCACGAGTGAAGATGAATAATCAGCAGAGCGAGCTGGTAATACGTGTAATGTAGTGTCATAATTACAGCCAAGTGAAGCTCATGACCTGTGAAATACAACATGAAGTCAATGTATAGAATGTGAGGGGATGAATATGCAACGATGGAATGGAAAAATGCATCCTAATGAGTACATTCCTCTATTTCTCTCTCTCTTTCTCCCTTCCTCTCAGTCCCGCTCTCGCTCTCTCTGTGTCTGTCTGTCTGTCAGTCTGTTTGTATCTCTCTCTCTCTCCCTTTCTCTTTCTCTCTCCATCTCTCTCTCTCTCTCTTTCCCTTTCTCTCTCTCTCGCTATCTCCTGTCATACACACACTATTTCTCTCCTCTCGTTCTCTTTTCCTTCTCTTCCTTCCTCCCTCCTCTCTCTATTCCCCTCCTTTTCTCTCCCTCCTGTAATAGCAGATGATGCAGTGTCCTCTTTCCTCTCCCTGCTAGCTGTCCAGTCTCTCCACCTGATGCAAGTGACAGACCATGTCTGGCACAGTGAGTCTGAGACGTTACTGCTAGCTGCTGGCAGTGGCATGTGACTGGGGCTGCCTACCAAATGGCACCCTATTCCCAATGAAGTGCACTACTTTTGACCAGAGCCATATGGGCCCTGGTCAATAGTCGTACTCTACATAGGAAATAGGGGGCAATTTGGGACACACATGGGTCTTCCTGGTTCTCTACACTCATCTGTCCAGACTCCTTCTGGAGTAACACTTTTCCAATCCGCAGCACTGATAGGACATGTCCACAACTTTCAATGAGCCAGTCCATCCTGTCTGGTAATGAGCTGGGAAATGAGCTTGTGTGTGTGTGTGTGTGTGTGTGTGTGTGTTTGTTTGTGTGTGTGTGTGTGTGTGTGTGTGTGTGTGTGTGTGTGTGTGTGTGTGTGTGTGTGTGTGTGTGTGTGTGTGTGTGTGTGTGTGTGCGTGTGTGTGTGTGTGTCTGTATCTCTGTGCGTATGTGTGCATGTTTGTCTGTGATTCTAATCCTCCTTGACTGTTGTTCACACACTTCCATTGTGTGTGAACCTGCGGTGGAGGGGATGGCTTTCGTTTTAATGGCTGCTAACCAATTTTGCTATTCTATGTGTCACGTTGTTTGTAACTACATTTGAAGTCGGAAGTTTACAAACACTTAGGTTGGAGTCATTAAAACTCGTTTTCAACCACTCCACAAATGTCTTGTTAGCAAACTATAGTTTTGACAAGTCGGTTAGGATATCTACTTTGTGCATGACACAAGTAATCTTTACAACAATTGTTTACAGACAGATTATTTATCTTATAATTCACTGTATCACAACTACAGTGGGTCAGAAATTAGCCTTTAAACAGCTTGGAAAATTACAGAAAATGATGTCATGGCTTTAGAAGCTTCTGATAGGCTAATTAACATCATCAGAGTCAATTGGAGGTGTACCTGTAGATGTATTTCAAGGCCTACCTTCAAACTCAGTGCCTCTTTGCTTGACATCATGGGAAAATCAAAAGATATCAGCCAAGACTTCAGAAAAAAAATTGGAGACCTCCACAAGTCTGGTTCATCCTTGGGAGCAATTTCCAAATGCCTGAAGGTACCACGTTTATCTGTACAAACAATAGTACGCAAGTTTAACACGATGGGATCCCCCAGCCGTCATACTGCACAGGAAGGAGACGCGTTCTGTCTCCTAGAGATGAACGTACTTAGGTGCGAAAAGTGCAAATCAATCCCAGAACAAAAGCAATGGACCTTTTGAAGATGCTGGAGGAAACAGGTACAAAATTATCTATATCCACAGTCAAATTTGTCCTATATCGACATAACCTGAAAGGCCGTTCAGCAAGGAAGAAGCCACTGCTCCAAAACCGCCATAAAAAGCCAGACTACAGTTTCCAACTGCACATGGGGACAAAGACTGTGCTTTTTGGAAAAATGTCCTCTGGTCTGATGAAACAAAAATAGAACTGTTTGGCCATAATGACCATCATTATATTTGGAGGAAAAAGGGGGAGGCTTGCAAGCCGAAGAACACCATCCCAACCATGATGCACGGGGGTGGCAGCACCATGTTGTGGGGGTGCTTTGCTGCAGGAGGGACTGGTGCACTTCACAAACTAGATGGCATCATGAGGAAAGAAAACTATGTGGATATATTGAAGCAACATCTCAAGACATCAGTCAAGACATTAAAGCTTGGTCGCAAATGAATCTTCCAAATGAACAATGACCCCAAGCATACTTCCAAAGTTGTGGCAAAATGGCTTAAGAACAACAAAGTCAAGGTATTAGAGTGGCCATCACAAAGCCCTGACCTCAATCCTATAGAAAATCTGTGGGCAGAACTGAAAAAGTGTTTGCGAGCAAGAAGGCCTACAAACCTGCCTCAGTTACACCAGTTCTGCCAGGGGGAATGGGCCAAAATTCACCAACTTATTGTGGGAAGCTTGTGGAAGGCTACCCAAAACATTTGACAAAATGTAAAAAATGTAAAGGCAATGCTAACAAATACTAAATGAGTGTATGTAAACTTCTGACCCACTGGGAATGTGATCAAAGAAATAAAAGCTGAAATAAATAATTCTCTCTACTATTATTCTGACATTTCACAATCTTAAAATAAAGTGGTGATCCTAACCGACCTAAAACAGGGAATTTTTACTGGGATTAAATATCAGGAATTGTGAAAAGCTGAGTTTAAATGTATTTGGCTAAGGTGAATGTAAACTTTCGACTTCAACTGTATTTTTGTATATAATGTTTCTGCCACCATCTCTTATGACCAAAATTAGCTTCTGGACATCAAAACAGTGATTACTCACCTCTGGCTAGATAATGATTTGTTCTTTAAAACCTCTTAGGGATAGGCGGGACGCAAATGTCTCAACTGGCCAATTGCCAGGGAAAATGCAGAGCGCCAGATTCAAATAAAATACTATAAAATTCAAACTTTCATTAAATCACACATGTAAGATACTCAATTAAAGCTACACTCATTGTGAATCCAGCCAACGTGTCAGATTTTTAAAATGCTTTTCAGCGAAAGCATAAGAATCTGATTGCCTGCACCATTTGCACCAGCAGTGAACAAAGGAGTTAGCATATTTCAACCCTGCAGGCGCTACACAAAAGGCAGAAATAAAATATAAAACATGCATTATCTTTGACGAGCTTCTTATGTTGGCACTCCAATATGTCCCATAAACATCACAATATGTCCTTTTGTTCGATTAATTCCGTCCATATATATCCAAAATGTCCATTTATAAACGTGTTTGATCCAGAAAAAAAACAGCTTACAAAAACGCAACGTCACTACAAAATATTTCAAAAGTTGCCTATAAACTTTGCCAAAATATTTCAAACTACTTTTGTAATACAACTTTGGGTATTTTTAAACGTTAATAATAGATCAAATTGTAGACGGGGCAATCTGTATTCAATACATTAAAGAAAACAAACCAGTGCTGCTTTTCACGTCTTGCACAACTCACAAACGTGTCCCCAGTTCCTAGTTGGCCTACTTCTTCATTGCACAAAGGAATAACCTCAACCAAATTCCAAAAACTGGTGACATCCAGTGGAAGCGGCAGGAACTCAAAATAGGTTCTTATGAAATATCCCTTGGCAAAGACAATGCAGGGAACAGAGGTGGGAAAAAATTCTGAACAGTTAGTCCTCGGGGTTTTGCCTGCTACATAAGTTCTGTTATACTCACAGACATGATTCAAACAGTTTTAGAAACTTCAGAGTGTTTTCTATCCAAAGCTATGAATAATATGCATATCTTATATTCTTGGCATGAGTTGCAAGAAGTTGAAATTGGGCACGCTATTTATCCAAAAGTGAAAATTCTGCCCCCTAGCCCCAAGAGGTTTTAATGGATTGGCAGTGAAAAATGTATGGCTCCTCTCGGACTAGGCCCAAATCCCTGTCATTCGCATGAAGAGGAGACAACGATACAGTGCGATGAGAATTAGTTAGATAATCTACCTTTACCACCTGTCCTACTGAAGAACAATCACTGGAGAATAAACTGGATGAGCTCCATTCAAGACTATCCTACCAACGGGACATAAAAAACTGTAACATCCTGTGTTTCACCGAGTCGTGGCTGAACATGGACATGGTTAATATACAGTTGGCTGGGTTTTCCCTCCATTGGCAAAACAGAACAGCAACCTCCGCTAAGACGTGGGGTGGTGGTCTGTGTCTATTTGTCAATAACAACTAGTGCACCATCTCTAATATTGAGAAAGTCTTGAGGCTATGCTCGCCAGAGGTAGAGTACCTCATGATAAGCTGTAGACACTATTTACCAAGAGAGTTTTAATCAATATTTTTTGGAGTTGTCTGTTTACCACCACAAACCGATGCAGGCACTAAGATCCCACTCAGCGAGTTGTATAAGTCCATAAGCAAACAAGAAAATGCTCCACACACAGAGATGCATACAAAGCTCTCCCTCGCAGCAGCGCCTCTTCAACCTCAGGAAGCTGAAGAAATTCGGCTTGTCACCAAAAACTTCTACAGATGCACAATCGAGAGCATCCTGTCGGGCTGTATCACCGCCTGGTACGGCAACTGCTCCGCCCACAACCGTAAGACTCTCCAGAGGGTAGTGAGGTCTGCAGAACGCATCACCGGGGGCAAACTACCTGCCCTCCAAGACACCTACACCACCCGATGTCACAAGAAGGCCATAAAGATCATCAAGGACAACAACCACCCGAGCCACTGCCTGTTCACCCCGCCTTCATCCAGAAAGCAAGGTCAGTACAGGTGCATCAAAGCAGGGACCGAGAGACTGAAAAACAGCTTCTATCTCAAGGCCATCAGACTGTTAAACACCCACCACTAACATTGAGTGGCAGCTGCCAACACACTGACTCAACTCCAGCCACTTTAATAATGGAAATTGATGGAAATTGATGTAAAAATATATCACTAGCCACTTTAAACAATGCTACTTAATATAATGTTTACATACCCTACATTACACGTCTCACATGTATATGTATATACTGTACTCTATATCATCTACTGCATCTTTATGTAATACATGTATCACTAGCCACTTTAAACTATGCCACTTTGTTTACATAACCTACATTACTCATCTCATATGTATGTACTGTACTCAATACCATCTACTGCATCTTGCATTCCGTTCTGTACCATCACTCATTCATATATCTTTATGTACATATTATTTATCCCTTTACACTTGTGTGTATATGATAGTAGTTTTGGAATAGTTAGGTTAGATTACTCGTTGGTTATTACTGCATTGTCGGAACTAGAAGCACAAGCATTTCGCAACACTCGCATTTACATCTGCTAACCATGTGTATGTGACAAATATATTTTATTTTTGATTTGATGACACAATCTCTGTTGCACTCCACACTGCCCTTTCCCACCTGGAGAAAAGGAAAACCTACGTGAGAATGCTGTTAGTTGACTACAGCTCAGCGTTCAACACAATAGTGCCCTCAAAGCTCATCACTAAGCTAAGGACCCTGGAACTAAACACCTCCCTCTGCAGCTGGATCCTGGACTTACTGACAGGCTGCCCCAGGGGTGCATGATTAGTCCCCGCCTGTACTCTTTGTTCATCCAGGACTGTGTGGCCACTCGACTCCAACACCACCATTTACTTTGCCGACAACCAACAGTGGTAGTCCTGATCACCGACAATGATGAGCCTATAGGGAGGAGGTCAGAGACCTGACAGTCAATGGAGGCTGGTGGGAGGAGCTATAGGAGGACGGGCTCATTGTAATGGCTGGAATGGAATACATGGAACGGAATCAAGCATGTGGTTTCCATATGTTTGATGTGTTTGATACCGTTCAATTTATTCAGTTTCTTCCGTCCTCCTAAAGCTCCTTCCACCAGCCGCCACTGCTGGAAGTGTGGTGCCAGGGCAACAACCTCTCCCTCAATGTGAGCAAGATAAATGAGCTGTTCGTGGACTACAGGAAAAGAAGGGCAGAGTTGACCCCCATTCACATCGATGGGCTGTACCTTGGTGTCCACATCACTAACAAGCTATCATGGTCCAAACACACCAAGACAGTCGTGACGAGGGCACGACAACTCCAATTCCCCCTCAGGAGACTAAAAGGATTTGTCATGTGTCCTCAAATCCTCAAAAATGTTTACAGCTACACCATCGAGAGCATCCTCACTGGTTGCATCACTGCTTGGTATGGCAACTGCTCGCCATCTGACTGCAAGGCGCTACAGAGGGTATTGTTTACAGCCCAGTACATCACTGGGGCCAGGCTTCCTGCCATCTAGGACCTCTATACCTATGCATCCTAATGAATCTCTCTCACACACACACACACACACACACACACACACACAGCAAGTCTAGGTCTACCTGGCTCCTGAACATCTTCTACCCCCAAGCCATAAGACTGCTGAACTGCTTCTATCCCTAAGCCATAAGACTGCTGAACAGCTTCTACCTCCAAGCCATAAGACTGCTGAACAGCTTCTACCCCCCAAAGCCATAAGACTGCTGAACAGCTTCTACCCCCAAGCCATAAGACTGCTGAACAGCTTCTACCCCCAAGCCATAATACTGCTGAACAGCTTCTACCCCCAAGCCATAATACTGCTGAACAGCTTCTACCCCCAAGCCATAAGACTGCTGAACAGCTTCTACCCCCAAGCCATAATACTGCTGAACAGCTTCTACCCCCCAAGCCATAATACTGCTGAACAGCTTCTACCCCCCAAGCCATAAGACTGCTGAACAGCTTCTACCCCCAAGCCATAAGACTGCTGAACAGCTTCTACCCCCAAGCCATAATACTGCTGAACAGCTTCTACCCTCAAGCCATAAGACTGCTGAACAGCTTCTACCCCCAAGCCATAAGACTGCTGAACAGCTTCTACCCCCAAGCCATAATACTGCTGAACAGCTTCTACCCTCAAGCCATAAGACTGCTGAACAGCTTCTACCCCCAAGCCATAAGACTGCTGAACAGCTTCTACCCCCAAGCCATAAGACTGCTGAACAGCTTCTACCCCCAAGCCATAATACTGCTGAACAGCTTCTAACCCCAAGCCATAATACTGCTGAACAGCTTCTACCTCCAAGCCATAATACTGCTGAACAGCTTCTACCCCCAAGCCATAATACTGCTGAACAGCTTCTACCCCCAAGCCATAATACTGCTGAACAGCTTCTACACCCAAGCCATAATACTGCTGAACAGCTTCTACCCCCAAGCCATAAGACTGCTGAACAGCTTCTACCCCCAAGCCATAATACTGCTGAACAGCTTCTAACCCCAAGCCATAATACTGCTGAACAGCTTCTACCCCCAAGCCATAATACTGCTGAACAGCTTCTACCCCCAAGCCATAATACTGCTGAACAGCTTCTACCCCCAAGCCATAATACTGCTAAACAGATGGATATCCGGACTGTTGGCATTGACCCCCTTTTTTACATTGCTGCTACTCGCTGTTTATTATCTATGCATAGTCACTTTACCCTTTCCTATATGTACATTATTACCTCTACCTTGACTACTGGTACCCCCTGTATAGAGCTTCGTTATTGTTATTTGAATTAATGTGTTTTGTTTTTTTTTACTTACTTTTTTTTTAAAAAACTCAGTATTGTTGGTTAAGGGCTTGTAAGTAAGCATTTCACCGTAAGATCTGCACCTGTTGTATTCTGTGCATGTGACAAATAACATTTGATTTCATTTGATTTGGTCTTACTGTGCTCCCTGCATACCACACTGCAGAGCTGGGCCATTGGTCTATTTGGTTATCAGCTGTGTCTAGCAGCTAGCCCTGCGGCTCTGCATTAGTCCTTCCACACACAACCTAGACAGCAGGGTATATCTGTCTCAACACCTGAACCCAACTCCACCTCAATATACAGTTTCCCAATGATCACACAGCCACACTGCACAGAGAGGGGAAGATGAAGGGAGGGAAGGAGAGGGGGGGGGGGACAGAAAGTGGGGAAGAGGGCAGAGAGAGAGAGAGAGAGGTAAAAGAAAGAGGGCAGAGGAGACTACATCATCTATACAGTAATTATAGGAGAATGAGAGAGAAAGGGCAAGAGAGAGAAGCAAAAGAAAACAGGGGGAGAAGGATAATGTCAAGCTTTACAAAGGATCATATAGTGTCAGTGTTCATGTCTGAAAACCTCAGGGCTCATATTCGTACAAGTAGCCCAGAGTAGGAGTGATGATCTAGGATCAGGTCCCCCCTGTTCATGTTATTTCCTTCAGTATGATACAAATGGCAAAACTGGATCAGCACACCCGCTCTGGGACGTATATTGTGTTGGTAATGGATCACAGTAGGTTCACGTGAAAATACTAGACCTCTTCTTTTCTTTTGTTTTCCACTTATTGGACCCCCTGGGATAAGAAGCTAAATACAATAATTATAATATTCAACATCTTTGTATCGCTGCTCTGGGCTCCAACCATGCTATCCTGATTGGGGTTGGAAAAAGGTTGATCTGAAGTTGAGGTGCGCTACATGGAATCCTATTAGTGTCTGTTGTTCCCAATATTACCTTCTTAGAGTTTGTACTTTGGTATGTGTTCCAAATGGAATACTATTCAGTTTTGACCCAAAGTAGTCCACTGAGAAGGAATCAGGGTGTTATTTGGGACAAAGCCTTCCTCTCAGAGTAACTGTGCAGGCTAGTCCATGAAGTAGAGTATGATTATCAAAATAATTAAAGGATTACGCCTTGCTCTCCACTACAAAAACAAGTACAGTTATTTCCAGTCCACTGGACTATGGCTAAGTCCCAAATGACACTATATTCCCTATATAGTGCACTGCTTCTGACCAGAGCTCATTGTGCCGTTTGGGACACAAACCATCTATACATTCTGATTTTCTTATTTTATATTATATTTATCTATCTTTTACTTCAGTTTATTTGAGTAAATACAGTTGAAGTCGGAAGTTTACATACACTTAGGTTGGAGTCATTAAAACTAGTTTCTCAACCACGCCACACATTTCTTGTTAACAAACTATAGTTTTGGCAAGTCGGTTAGGAAATCTACTTTAGACATGACACAAGTCATTTTTCCAACAATTGTTTACAGACAGACTATTTCACTTATAATTCACTGTATCACAAATCGAGTGGGTCAGAAGTTAAAATACACTAAGTTGTGCCTTTAAACAGCTTGGAAAATTCCAGAAAATTATGTCATGGCTGTAGAAGCTTCTGATAGGCTAATTGGGTCATCATTTGAGTCAATAGGAGGTGTACCCGTGGATGTATTTCAAGGCCTACCTTCAAACTCAGTGCCTCTTTGCTTGACATCATGCAAGTATGAACACCATGGGATCACGCAGCCGTCAAACCGCTCAGGAAGGAGATATCCTAGAGATTAATGTACTTTTGGTGAGAAAAGTACAAATCAATCCCAGAACAACAGCAAAGGACCTTGTGAAGATGCTGGAAGAATCAGGTACAAAAGTATCTATATCCACAGTAAAACGAGTCCTATATCGACATAACCTGAAAGGCTGCTCAGCAAGGAAGAAGCCACTGCTCCAAAACCGCCATTAAAAAGCCAGTGCAATATTTTCTGAGGTCTTGACTGATTTATTTTGATTTTCCCAAGGTGTCAAGTGTTGAGGCACAGAGTTAGAAGGGAGGCCTTGAAATACATCCACAGGTACACCTCCAATTGACTCAAATGATGTCAATTTGCCAATCAAGCATCAAAACTATAGTTTGTGAAACTCACTTAGACAATCCCTTTGATGATACAGTGGTAGCAATACAGAAACCAGTGGTGGAGGTGTTGCTGTTAATATTAAGAACCACATTCCTGTAAAGATTAGAGAGGATCTCATGTTAAATACTGTTGAAGAATTATGGCTGCAGGTTAATCTGTCTCCTAAAGCCTGTTCTTGCGGTTAACTGCTATAGACCACCAAGTGCTAACAGTCAGTATCTGGATAACGTGTGAAATGCTTGATAATGTATGTGTCATCAACAAAGAGGTATATTTTCGGGTGATTAAAAAATATATATATTTCACCTTTATTTAACCAGGTAGGCCAGTTAAGAACAGGTTCTCATTTACAACTGCGACCTGGCCAAGATAATGCAAAGAAGTTGGACAAAAACAACAACACAGAGTTAAACATAAACGAACATAGAGTCAAAAACATAATAGAAAATAAAGGAAAAATGTATGTACAGTGTGTGCAAATGTAGAGAGGTAGGCAGTAAATAGGCCATAGAGGTGAAATAATTACAATTTAGCATTAATACTGGAGTGATTGATGTGCAGATGAAGATGTGCAAGTAGATATACTGGGGTGCAAAAGAGCAAGAGGGTAAGTAATAATATGGGGATGAGGTAGTTGGGTGTGCTACTTACAGATTGGCTGCGTAAGATGCTTTGCCAGCTAATGCTTAAAGTTAAAGAGGACCAGCTTCAGAGATTTTTGCAATTCATTCCAGTCATTGGCAGCAGACAACTGGAAGGAAAGGGGGCCAAAGGAAGTGTTGGCTTTGGGGATGACCAGTGCAATATACCTGCTGGAGCGCGTGCTACAGGTGGGTTTGCTATGGTGAACAGTGAGCTGAAATAAGGTGGGCTTTACCTAGCAAAGACTTATAGATGACCTGGAGGAGGTGGGTTTGGCGATGGATTTGTAGTGAGGGCCAGCCAACGAGAGCATACAGGTCGCAGTGGTGGGTAGTATGTGGGGCTTTGGTGAAAAAATGGATGGCAATGTGATAGACTACATCACATTTGCTGAGTAGAGTGTTGGGGGCTATTTTGTAAATGACATTGCCGAAGTCAAGGATCGGTAGGATAGTCAGTTTTACGAGGGTATGTTTGGCAGCATGAGTGAAGGAGGTTTTTTTTGCAAAATAGGAGGCGGATAGCGGTGGATCAGAGAATCACCAGCAGCAAGAGCGACATCATTGATATATACAAATAAAAGATTCAGCCCGGCAATTGAACCCTGTGATACCCCCATAGAGACTGCCAGAGGTCCGTACAACAGGACCTCCGATTTGACGTTGCTGCAGGGGGTGCTGAGATGTTGGCCAGGTTATGGGTAGCCAGGTGGAAAGCATGGCCAGCCATTGATTTATTGGTGGTGAGTGTTTCCTATCCTCAGTGCAGTGGGCAGCTGGGCAGATGTGCTCTTATTCTCCATGGACTTTACAGTGTCCCAAAAGTTTTTGGAATTAGTGCTACAGGAAGCAAATTTCTGTTTGAAAAAGCTAGCCTTAGCTTTCCTAACTGACTGAGTATATTGGTTCCTGACTTTCCTAAAAAGTTGCACATCGCGGGGGATATTCAATGCTAATGCAGAACGCCACAGGATGTTTTTGTGCAGGTCAAGGACAGTCAAGTCTGGGGTGAACCAAGGGCTTAATATTTTCTTAGTTATACATTTTTTGAATGGGACATGCTTATTTAAGATGAAGATGAAAGGACTTTTGAAGAGCAACCAGGCATCCTCAACTGAAGGGATGAGGTCAATATCCTTCCAGGATACTCGGGCCAGGTCGATTAGAAAGGCCTGCTCACTGAAGTGTTTTAGGGAGCGTTTGACAGTGATGAGGTGTGGTCGTTTGACCGCGGACCCATTACGCATGCAGGCAATAAGGCAGTGATCGCTGAGATCCTGGTTGAAGACATTAAAGGTGTATTTAGAGGGCACGTGGTCAGGATGATAACTAAGAGGGTGCCCATGGTTGCGGATTTAGGGTTGTACCTGTTAGGTTCCTTGATAATTTATGAGATTGAGGGCTTCTGGCTGAGATTGTAGGACGGCCGGGGTGTTGAGCATGTCCCAGTTTGTCACCTAACAGTGCGAACTCTGAAGATAGATGGGGGGCCATCAATTCACGTATGGTGTCCAGGGCACAGCTGGGGGCTGAAGGGGGTCTATAACAAGTTGCAACGGTGAGAGACTTGTTTCTGGAAAGGTGGATTTTTAAAAGTAGAAGCTTGAATTGTTTGGGCACAGATCTGGATAGTATGACAGAATTCTGCAGGCTATTTCTGCAATAGATTCAACTCCGCCCCTTTGGCAGTTCTATCTTGTCGGAAAATGTTATAGTTAGGGATGGAAATTTCTGGATTTTTGTTGGCCTTCCTAAACCAGGATTCAGACACGGCTAAGACATCCGGAATGACTGATTGTGCTAAAGCAGTGAATAAAACAAACTTAGGGAGGAGGCTTCTAAGGTTAACATGCATGAAACCCATACTTTTACAAATAAAGTGCATGGGGAATGGGAGTAATGTTGGGAGCTGCAGAGCCTGGGTTAACCTCTACATCACCAGAGGAACAGAGGAGGAGTAGGATAAGAGTATGGCTAAAGGCTAAAAGAACTGGTCATCTAGTGCGATTGGAAGGAACAGAGAGTAAAAGGAGCAGGTTTCTGGGCACGGAAGAATAGATTCAAGGCATAATATACAGACAAGGGTATGATAGGATGTGAGTGCAGTGGAGGTAAACCTAGGCATCGAGTGACGATGAAAGAGGTTTTGTCTCTAGAGGCACCATTTAAGCCAGGCGCGACCACTGCATGTGTGGAACAAAAGGGCTAGTTAAGGCATATTGAACAGGGCTGGAGGCTCTACAGTGAAATAAAACAAAAATTACCAACCAAAATAGCAATAGACAAGGCATGTTGACATTAGGGAGAGGCATGTGTAGGCGAGTGATCATAGGGTCCAGTGAGTAGCTAGGCGAGCTGGAGGCACGGCGATTCAGACAGCTAGCAGGCCGGGGATAGCAGGCTAGCAGATGGACCTAAGGGGGACGTCGCAACAGGAGATCCTGTTGAAACCCCCTTGGACGGTTACGTCGGCAGACCAGTCATGATTGATCGGCAGGACTCCTTGTCTTTAGCAAAGGATCCAGCCCAATTGGCAAAAGAGGTATTGAAGCCCAGGAGTTGTCTGACGGATCTCTTCGGCTAGCCGGGAGATGGGCCTAGATTTGAGGCTAGCTCCAGGCTAACTGGTGCTTGCTTCGGACAGAGACGTTAGCCAGGAGTAGCCACTCGGATAGCAGCTAGCTAGCTGCGATGATCCGGAGTAGAGGTTCAGTGCTTGCGGTAGGAATCCGGAGATGTGGTAGAGAAAAGCAGTCCGATATGCTCTGGGTTGATATTGCGCTGTGCAGACTGGCAGGAATTGACCAGGCTGAGGCTGGCAGATGTCCGAGTTAGCGGTGATGACCACTAGCAGTGGCTAACTGACTACTAGCTAGTAGCTAGTTAGCTGGCTAGCTGCTGAAGGGGGTTCCGGCTCTAGTATAAAAAATTGCAGATCCAAACTGTAATCAGTGCCTGCAATCTGGTTCAGGTTATCAGTCAACCTACCAGGGTGGTTACAAACAGTATAGGAATGAAATCATCAACATGTATTGATCACATCTTTACTAATGCTGCAGAAATGTGCTTCAAAGCAGTATCCAGACCGATCGTATGTAATGATCACTATCAACATATTAGCGTTATGTAGGAAAACCAAAGTTCCAAAGGCTGGGCCTAATATAGTGTATAAGAGGTCATACAAGAAGTTTTGTAGTGATTCCTATGTTGTTGATGTAAATAATATTTGTTGATCCGTGGTGTGTAATGAGGAGCAAACAGCCGCTTAACTTAACACATTGATGAAATTGCTTATCCCAGTTACTGATAAGCATGCACCCATCTATAAAATGACTGTAAAAACTGTTAAATCCCTGTGGATTAATGAGGAATTGAAAAAGGATATGGTTGAGATGAGGCAAAAGGAATGGCAAAACATTCTGTCTGCACAACCGATTGACAAAAGTAATGCAAATTCAGAAATCATGTGACTAAACTGAATAAAAAGAAGAAGAAACTACAAAGATAAATGACATAAAGAATGATAGAGATACTGTCATTTCTGGTAGACTTGTAGACTTGCTTACGTGCTACTGTGCGTTTTGTTGCGAACCTTACTTTGTTACCTGCCAACTTTACAGTTTTTACTTTTTAATTACGTTTACATTTTTAGTTTTTCCCTCGCTTGGCTATTTTCATTCAACTTTTTCACTCCGGACGCTTTATCTGGAAGTGGTTCGTCAGGACCTCCACCAGCCGAAGCTAAGTAGTAACATTAACATGATGTACTCATAATACACAGGAGAACGATAATTTAAGGTAATTTAAGTGTAGGAAAGGATGAAACTGCGTCTGTACCACAAGTAAGTACAGATAGTAGTATAAATCACCTCGCACAGTCCCTGCAGACGAACAATTTTCTCATGGCTTCTGGAAGGAAATTCTGTAGGAATGCTCAACCGGTGTCGCTCATTCAGCCGACAGAAACTTTCAACCGATTCTCCCCATTAACTTCTTGGTGACAGGGCGCAGTATTTTCACGTCCGAATGAAATGCATGCCCAAATTCAACTGCCTGCTACTCATCCCCAGACGATAAGATATGTATTAGTAGATTTGGATAGAAAACACTCTGAAGTTTCTAAATCTGTTTGAATCATGTCTGTGAACATAACAGAACTTATTTAGCAGGCGAAACTCCGAGGACAAACCATTCAGATGTATTTTTTTGAGGTCACTCTCTTTTCAAGGGGATTTCATTGGGAATCCAGATTTCTAAGGGACCTTCTTGCAGTTCCTATCGCTTCCACTAGATGTCAACAGTCTTTAGAAATTGTTTGAGGTTATTCCTTTGTGTAATGAAGAAGTACGACCACCTTGAACGAGGGTCACTTGAAGTGTACTGTTAGATAGAGGCGCATGACCAGAAAGCATGCTTCAGTTTGTTTTCTTCCTGTATTGAACACAGATCATCCTGTTTTCAATTTTATCGATTATTTACGTTAGAAGATACATAAAGTTCTATTACAAAAGTAGTTTGAAATGTTTTGGCAAAGTTTACAGGTAACTTTTGAGATATTTTGTAGTCACGTTGCTCAAGTTGGAACCGGTGTTTTTCTGGATCATACGCGCCAAATAAATTGACATTTTGGATGTATATCGACAGAATTAATCGAACAAAATTACCATTTGTGATGTTTATGGGACATATTGGAGTGCCAACAAAAGAAGCTTGTCAAAGGTAAGGCATGAATTATATTTTTATTTCTGCGTTTTGTGTCGCGCCTACAGGGTTGAAATACGCTTCCTCTCTTTTGTTAAAGGAGGTGCTATCCTCAGAAAATAGCATCGTTTGCTTTCGCCGAAATGCCTTTTTGAAATCTGACACGTTGGCTGGATTCACAACAAGTTTAGCTTTAATTTGCTATCTTACATGTGTGATTTATTGAAAGTTTGATTTTTATAGTAAGTTATTTGAATTTGGAGCTCTGCATTTACCCTGGCTTTTGGCCAGGTGAGACGCTAGCGTCCCACATATCCCAGAGAGGTTAACCACCTAACTGAGGAACTCAATTTAACCTTGCACAATACCGTAGATGCAGTCGCACCCCTAAAAACAAAAAACATTTGTCATAAGAAACTAGCTCCCTGGTATACAGAAAATACCCGAGCTCTGAAGCAAGCTTCCAGAAAATTGGAACAGAAATGGAGCTACACCAAACTGGAAGTCTTCCGACTAGCTTGGAAAGACAGTACCGTGCAGTATCGAAGAGCCCTCACTGCTGCTTGATCACCCTATTTTTTCCAACTTAATTGAGGAAAATAAGAACAATCAATTTTTTGATGCTGTTGCAAGGCTAACTAAAAAGCAGCATTCCCCAAGAGAGGGTGGCTTTCTCTTCAGCAGTGATAAATTACTGAACTTCTTTGAGGAAAAGATCATGATCATTAGAAAGCAAATTACAGACTCCTCTTTAAATCTGCGTATTCCTCCAATGCTCAGTTGTCCTGACTCTGCACAACTCTGCCAGGACCTAGGATCAAGGGAGAAAAACGTTTTTTAGTACTATATCTCTTGACACCTTGATGAAAATAATCATGGCCTCTAAACTTTCATGTTGTATAATGGACCCTATTCCAACTAAACAACTGAAAGTGCTGATTCCTGTGCTTGGCCCTCCTATGTTGAACATAATAAATGTCTCTCTATCCACCGGATTTGTACCAAACTCACTAAAAGTGGCAGTAATAAAGCCTCTCTTGAAAAAGCCAAACCTTGACACAGAAAATATGAAAAACTATCGGCCTATAGCGAATCTCCCATTCCTCTCCAAAAATGTTGAAAAGCTGTTGCGCAGCAACTCACTGCCTTCCTGAAGACAATGTATACGAAATGCTTCAGTCTGGTTTTAGACCCCATCATAGCACTTAGACTGCACTTGTGAAGGTGGTAAATTACCTTTTAATGGCGTCAGATCGAGGCTCTGCATCTGCACTCTTGCTGCTTTTGATACCATAGATCCCCACATTCTTTTGGAGAGATTGGAACCCCAAATTGGTCTACACGGACAAGTTCTGGCCTGGTTTAGATCTTATCTGTCGGAAAGATATCAGTTTGCCTCTGTGGATTGGTTGTCATCTGACAAATCAACTGTAAATTTCGGTGGTCCTCAAGGCTCTGTTTTAGGACCACTATTGTTTTCACTATATTTTACCTCGTGGTGAAATCATTCGGACACATAATGTTAACTTTCACTCTTATGCGGATGACAAACAGCTGTACATTTCAATGAAACATGGTGAAGCCCCAAAATTGCCCTCGCTAGAAGCCTGTGTTTCAGACATAAGGAAGTGGATGGCTGCAAACTTTCTACTTTTAAACTCGGACAAAACAGAGATGCTTGTTCTAGGTCCCAAGAAACAAAGACATCTTCTGTTGAATCTGACAATTAATCTTAATGGTTGTACAGTCATCTCAAATAAAACTGTGAAGGACCTCTGCATTACTCTGGACCCTGATCTCTCTTTTGACGAACATATCAAGACTGTTTCAATGACAGCTTTTTTCCATCTACGTAAAACTGCAAAAATCTGAAACTTTCTGTCCAAAAATGATGCAGAAAAATGTATCTATGCTTTTGTCACTTCTAGGTTAGACTACTGCAATGCTCCACTTTCCGGCTACCCGGATAAGCACTAAATTAACTTCAGTTAGTGCTAAACACAGCTGCTAGAATCCTGACTAGAACCAAAAAAATGTATCATATTACTCCAGTGCTAGCCTCTCTACACTGGCTTACTGTTAAGGCAAGGGCTGATTAAGGTTTTACTGCCAACCCACAAAGCATTACATGGGCTTGCTCCTACCTATCCTTATGATTTGGTCCTGCCATACATACCTACATGTACGCTACGGTCACAAAACGCAGGCCTCCTTACTGTCCCTAGAATTTATAATCAAACAGCTGGAGGCAGGGCTTTCTCCTATAGAGCTCAATTTTTATGGAATGGTCTGCCTACCCTTGTGAGAGACGCAGACTCTGTCTCAACCTTTAAGCCTTTATTGAAGACTCATCTCTTCAGTAGGTCCTATGATTGAGTGTAGTCTGGCCTAGGAGTGTGAAGGTGTACAGAAAGGTACTGTTGAAGATATCCCTCTAAACTTCTGACCCACTGGAATTGTGATACAGTGAAATAATCTGTCTGTAAACAATTGTTGGAAAAATTACTTGTCATGCACAACGTAGATGTCCTAACCAACTTGCCAAAACTATAGTTTGTTATCAAGAAATGTATGGAGTGGTTGAAAAACAAGTTTTAATGCCTCCAACCTAAGTGTATGTAAACTTCCGACTTCAACTGTAAGTGTTATTGCTTTACACAACCTGCTATATAGTGGATAAAGAGTTACCTGTCTAACAGAACACAGAGGGTGTTCTTTAATGGAAGCCTCTCCAACATAATCCAGGTAGAATCAGGAATTCCCTACGGCAGCTGTCTAGGCCCCTTACTTTTTTCAATCTATACTAATGACATGCCACTGGCTTTGAGTAAAGCCAGTGTGTCTATGTTTGCGGGTGACTCAACACTATACACATCAGCTACTACAGTGACTGAAATGACTGCAACACAAAACAAAGAGCTGCAGTTAGTTTCAGAGTGGGTGGCATGGAATAAGTCCTAAATATTTTAAAACTAAATCATTGTATTTGGGACACATTGTTCAATAAATCCTAAACCTCAACTAAATATTGTAATAAATAATGTGGAAATAGATTAAGGTGAGGAGACTAAACTGCTTGGAGTAACCCTGGATTGTAAACTGTCATGGTCAAAACATATTGATTCAACAGTAGCTAAGATGGGTAGAAGTCTGTCCATAATGAAGCTCTTACTCTACCTTCTTAACAGTACTATCAACTATCAACAAGGCAATTCCTACAGGCCCTAGTTTTGTCACACCAGGACTACTGTTCAGTCATGTGGTCAGGTGCCACAAAGAGGGACTTAGGAAAATTGAAATTGGTTGAGAACAGGGCAGCACGGCTGGCCCATGGAAACATGAATAATATGCATGTCAATCTCTCCTGGCTCTAAGTGGAGGAGAGATTGACTTCATCATAATTTGCATTTGTGAGAGGTATTGACATATTCAACGCATTGAGTTGTCTGTTTAAACGACTAGCACACAGCTCAGACACCCTTTCATAACCCACAAGACATGCCAACAGAGGTCTCTTCACAGTCCCCAAGTCCAGAACAGACTATGGGGAGGCACACAGTACTACATAGAGCGATGACTACATGGAACTCTATTCCTCATCAGGTAACTGATGCAAGCAATAGAATCAGATTTTTTAAAATGTTTTAAATACACCTTACGGAACAGCGGGGACTGTGAAGCAACGCACACATAGGCACAGACACATGGGAATCCGTGATGTCATCGGCCTCCCCCTTCCTTGTTGAACAATAGAGGAGCAATAGAGAACAAAATAAGAAAGGCCCACCCCCCCACTTGTGCTATGTCATGACTTACCTGGACCACCTATTGAGATGTGACTTTTGTTAAAGTACACAGTTGTTACACGAGGTGAGAAGGAGACTGGAGTGCCACTTTAATTACATTCATATAGCGGTAAGTGCAAAGTCAAGGTTTGCTTTGTTCAGAGAGGCTCTATCTATCTGCCTCCATTCAGAGCGAGCCGTGGCCCGCCGGGCGAAAACAATTTGGATAGTCTATTTTTGTTTTTCAGCAACCTTCCTCAATGAAACCAAGAACCCTCGCATCCGCAAAAAAGATTAGCCCAAATCCCTTTTGTCAACAGCGCCACATTTCATCTTGCCTGGAGGGTCTGCAGGTAACTCAACCCTGACGGCACAGACATTACAGGCTATTGAGTCACCATCTGCTCCGGAGACGCACACAGATTTATGCTTCTGTGTTTCTTTTGCTCCGGCGTCGTCATGACATAACCTCTGAGGAGGCGGAAAGGCCTCTCTCTGTGTTTTCTTGTAGCGGCGTTCCCCCGCTTCCTTTTGTCCTTCTGTCTTTATCCACCTCCATGCATGTTCACATCAATGCAACAGGAATGTTGAAACGAAGATCTATGTTTAGGGATGTGTAGGGATGAAAGACGAGCATGGGGGTGGGTTTTGAGTCGTTTAATGGGTTGTTTCACTATGTTCTTATCCTTTTTACATGGATTCTAGTGATGTGTTTGGTTATGATGATAAACTACCAAATACACTGTATTATGTCTTATATTTTTGAGGGCCTCTGAACCTCAAGACTGTCAATCATTAATATATATTCATTAATATAACTCCACTAGACATTATTTTCCACTGTCGATCTCCTGTCCTTCATCATTCCCTTCATGTACCTTCAAGCACATGTTCAATTCTGAGCACTTTCTTGTATCAGCACTTTTGAATGCTATCTGCAACATCGTCCGCCAGTGAATGCTCACACACAGTAGCTATACGGTGAGTCATTGGTCACTGGTCGAAAGATCTTGATTGTTGCAATGTGTTGATGATAACACTATCATCTATCAGCGCTAGGTCCTGCCTTACCTTCCGAGTGGTTCTATTCCTAGCAATGAAGACAGAGACTGCTCCTCCTCCCTCAGTATCAAACACTCTTTCTTCCCTCCCTCCCATTTACCCCTAGTTTTTATCTTGGTGTCGAGATTTGTCCCATCCACGGACCTGTGATAAGTATCATGGAGTGACAGAGCGTGTGTGTGTGCGTGTGTGTGTGTGTATACTGTATGCCCAGGGAGTTGAAGGTGAAAATAAAAATGCTGGTTTCAACAATGAGATGTCTCGAGTCAAAAGTCACTAGCCAGCAAACACACATACTTATTATATTTTGCTCTTGATGTTTTTTTGCTCTTGATGTTTTTTTGCACGTGCAGCTTTATGATTTTGTGATTACAGGAAAATGAGTTGCACATGCTTCTTCAGTTTGAAGCGCTTCTGCTCCTGCTACTACTGTGGAATTGGATCAGTATAACTGAAGTGGTTCGGAGAACATCAAAGTAAAGTTGGTTTCAGAAGAGCTATGACAGCCAATGTAATAGTAGCCTATGGTCAAAATACAGTTTAAAATTCCAAGGACAAACTCAAAAACTTTGAAAATCTTTAACTCAGACATATTAATCAACACAATGACCTATAGAAACATTGTTTGTTTGACAACTGTAAATTTGTAAAATAACATGTTGATATATTGCAGTAACAACAAAACTGGGTCCAGGAAAGCAAGATTGCCAAAATACCACTTTGGACATTTTTCCCTGTTGTCTTCTCAAAACACAGCAGATGATTGATAATGTTGGCAAGTTGTCATTTGTTTTGACAATAAATGCTGCTCTCTTCTGGCGGTTAAAGAGGCCCAACCTACTGCTAGATATTAGGAACAGTGGTGAGTTTTAAAACCAGAGGCAGTAATGAACATCAGGGCACTATGATATAAACAATGATGGACGCTCAGCATGCATGTAAATAACATCCCCATAATCCAATACACACATAAAGGTGGCCTGAACCATTTTCTTTCTATTAGCAGATGACAAACATTAAAATAAACCAATCTTAAACTTCAACTTTCTCACCAGCTCAGATATGTGTTTTGAAAGACCACTTGTAATTTAGCCATATACCAAGATCTTTATAATAAGGAAGGAGTTCAACTTACCAATACCTTTTAGACTAGTAATTTTTTAGTCATTTAGATTTAAACTATGTAGTCTACAGAATATATATTGTTTTATTGGCATTTAGCACCAACTTAAGATCAATGTCTTCTGCAGTACCAGAAAGTCAGATTTAACATTTGAAAAAGCCTGGCAAAGGAGGATAATCAGTGCTTCATTTGTAAATCGGGAGGTCCTGGAACACATAGTGAGAGCAAGAGAGGAGGGCGGGTTACCCGGTGGGCTCTGAGGTACCGGAACACACTGAGGAAAAGTGTCAAACACAACGTAGCAGCGTAGCAGACAGAGTAAACAGCCAAGTAGCCTACGATCTATGATGTTGAAACAGACAGCACTCTCCAAGGTGCTGATTTAATTCAAATCATTTTCAACATCACTGCAGTATGCCCACATACTTGAGTATAGCTGCAGGGCTTACACAAGTCTGAATTTCTTATAGCCTCATGTTGTAGACATCAATGTAGAGCAACATCCTTAGACGTCACTGCAGAACACCGGCCATATGCATACATACATCCTCAGCTGTGGGGCGTACTAGACCTGCCTTTCTGATCATTTTCAAGACATCAATGTAGCAGTAGAACAAAAATCACAATATCGGAATATTATATTATAACTTCAAATAAAATAAATCAATGTAGGCTACAACAGAACACACATATGAGAATATATAGGCCTCCTGCCTATGTGACAATATGACGCACATATTCGGATTACCTTCACAGTAGAGAACAAGTTTGTAAAGAAAAAAAGATTCCTGCCTTCGTTTTCAAAACCAACCTCAATGACTCTCACCGTGTCAAGTCCTTTTAACTCCTGACAGTCAATTTCTTGCTCAAAGCCATGAGTGGGCCTGTGGCTGTGACGTTGAACCTCCTACTAAGGCTGTTCTGAAGACTCTGGCTGCTAGAGTCTATTTTTTTATTTTGAGTGTTAACTCTAACCTGGGTGTCCTCTTTATTGTTAACTCTAACCTGGGTGTCCTCTTTAGTGTTAACTCTAACCTGGGTGTCCTCTTTATTGTTAACTCTAACCTGGGTGTCCTCTTTAGTGTTAACTCTAACCTGGGTGTCCTCTTTAGTGTTAACTATAACCTGGGTGTCCTCTTTAGTGTTAACTATAACCTGGGTGTCCTCTTTAGTGTTATCTCTAACCTGGGTGTCCTCTTTAGTGTTAACTATAACCTGGGTGTCCTCTTTAGTGTTATCTCTAACCTGGGTGTCCTCTTTAGTGTTATCTCTAACCTGGGTGTCCTCTTTAGTGTTAACTATAACCTGGGTGTCCTCTTTAGTGTTAACTATAACCTGGGTGTCCTCTTTAGTGTTAACTATAACCTGGGTGTCCTCTTTAGTGTTAACTATAACCTGGGTGTCCTCTTTAGTGTTAACTATAACCTGGGTGTCCTCTTTATAGCCTTGTCTACAAGACTTGCAGCACAAAATGCACCTCACTCCTCTCCTCCGGCACTGACAGTTCTCTGGCTCGTTCTGGGCTCGATTCACCATCTTTCTCTGCTTTAGCCCCCTTAACCACTACCCGTGTCTCACAAACACAGGGACACTCATTTGCAAAGGGAATACTGCCAGTTCCAGCCCACAGGTTCTGTGACTGGTGTCTACCTCAACCCTCAACACTCTCTCTCTGTCTCGCTCTCAATCACTCTCTCTCTCTCGCACTCTCTCTCTCTGTCTGTCTCTCTCTCTCTCTCACTCTCTCACGCTCACACTCTCACTCTCACACGCTGACTCTCACACGCTGACTCTCACACTCTGACTCTCTACCTCACCTCACAAAAAAGGACACCTTTTTGAAGCTCTAGAAACTCAGATTTGATACCATCTGCCAAGATCGCTTGGGTTCTTTCATGGAGATAATTATTGAACCATAAGCAAACATCAGAGCCCAGTCCAATCGAAGACAGCTGATTTAACAGAGTTCCATGATCAACAGTGTCAAAAGCTTTGGATAGGTTAATAAACATGGCACATTTTTCTATTATCCAATTACAATCCACATTCACATTTCATGTTGCTGCAGGATTATTTTCCTGCTGTAGCAAACTGACTCAAATTAAGATTCTAGATCTGTAGAGGATAACAGTCAGGTGAGGACATAGGTGGTCTGACTGAACCCTCCCCCAATAGCAGCTCCTCTATGTCTTTTGATATGCAGAGATATTCAGGCCAGGAGATCTGTGTGGTCTGACTAGCTAAAGTCTGAAGGGCATGTATCTCCTCCTTCCCATATCAAAGAGGTTCTGTCTCTGTGTGCGTCCCAAGTAGGGTGCTATTTAGGGTGCTATTTAGGGTGCTATTTAGGACACAGACTTTTCTCTGTCTGATGAGGATGCTCCTGGGCTGTCACATGTCACCTCCTAGCTGCTCTCACTCATTAGCCTGGAGCTACCTGTTAGCGTTCCAGCCCTTTCTCCTTCATTAAGGGAGGCAGAATGCTGACTGAAGCTGAGTGGTGGGAGACGTATAGGTGTGCCTGTGTGCGCACGTGTGTGTACAAGAGAGAGAGACAGAGAGAGACACAGAGAGACAGAGACAAAGAGGTGAGACAGAGGTGAGACAGAGAGAGAGACAGAGACAGTGGGAGAGTGAGAGAGAGAGAGTGTTGGGGGTTGAGGCAGACACCAGCCACAGAACCAGTGTGCTGGAACTGGCAGTCTTCCCTATGCAAATGATTGTCCCTGTGTTTCTGAGACATGGGTAGTGGTTAGGGTGGCTAGACCGGCAAGAAAACACTAATTAAAGTTTACCTGCAGCTTGCAGGTCCCTTCTGGCAAGGAATGATGAGGGAATTTACAAAACAAGGTTGTGGATACTGGAGGAAAGAGCAGATGGAGGAACTGTGGAATCATGACACCATACTTCCATCTAGTGGCTAAACTTATAACTGCATGTATTTATACACAGCAAATGGTCAATGTATGACTTTCTAAACCAAATCAAAATGTATTGGTCAGATACAAATATTTAGCAGATATTGTTGCAGGTGTAGCGAAATGCTTGCGTTCCTAGATCCAACAGTGCAGTAGTATCTAACAATTCACAACAATACACAGAAATCTAAAAGTAAAAGAATGGAATTAAGAAAAATATTGTCATGTATTGTCATGTTGTGTCTCTGTCCTTTCCTTTCACCCTGTCTCCCTCTGCTGGTCGTATTAGGTTACCTTTTCTCCCCCGCTTTCCCCCAGCTGTTCCTTGTCTCCTCCTAACTACCCATTCACCCCGTTTCCCACCTGTTCCCTTTTTCCCTCTGATTAAGTCCCCTATATCTCTCTCTGTTTTTGTTCCTGTCCTTGTCGGATTCTTGTTTGTTGTGTTTCATGCCTGAGCCAGACTATCGTCATGTTTGCTGTAACCTTGTCCTGTCCTGTCGGAATCTGCCGGTCTATCTGAGCCTACCTATGTTTGGTTATTAAAGAAGCTCTGTTTAAGTTAGTTCGCTTTTGGGTCCTCATTCACTCACCGTAACAAATATAAATATTAGTACGAGCAATGTCAGAGTGGCATTGACTAAAATACAGTAGAATAGAATACCGTATATTCATATGAAATAAGTAAAGCAGTATGTAACATTACTAAAGTGACTAGTGTTCCATTATTAAAGTGGCCAGAAATTCCATGTCTATATATATTGGGCAGCAGCCTCTAAGGTGCAGGGTTCAGTAACCGGGTGGTAGCCAGCTAGTGATGGTTATTTAACAGTCTGATGGCCTTGAGATAGAAGCTGTTTTTCAGTCTCTTGGTCCCAGCTTTGATGCACCTGTACTGACCTCGCCTTCTTGATGATAGCGGGGTGAACAGGCAGTGGTGCAGGTGGTTGATGTCCTTGATTATCTTTTTGGCTTTCCTGTGACATTGGATACTGTAGGTGTCCTGGAGGGCAGGCAGTGTGCACCCGGTGATGTGTTGGGCAGACCGCACCACCCTCTGGAGAGCCCTGCGGTTGTGGGCGGTGCAGTTGCCGTACAAGGCGGTGATACAGACCGACAGAATGCTCTCAATTGTGCATCTGTAAAAGTTTGTCAGGGTCTTAGGAGCCAAGCCAAATTTCTTCAGCCTCCTGAGGGTGAAGAGGCTCTGTTAATAGTTCTTCACCACACTGTCTGTGCGGTTGGACCATTTCAGATCGTCAGTGATGTGTATGCCGAGGAACTTGAAGCTTTTCACCTTCTCCACTGCGATCCTGTCAATGTGGATAGCGGCGTGCTCCCTCTGCTGTTTCCTGAAGTCCACGGTCTGCTCCTTCGTTTTATTGATGTTGAAGGAGAGGTTATTTTCCTGTGCCACACTCCCAGGGCTCTCACCTCCTCCCTGTAGGTCGTCTTGTCATTGTTGGTAATCAGGCCTACTACTGTTGCGTTGTCTGCAAACTTGATGAATGTGTTGGAGAAGTGTGTGGCCACGCAGTCATGGGTGAACAGGGGAGTACAGGAGGGCGCTGAGCAAGCACCCTTGTGGGGCCCCAGTGTTGAGGATCAGCGAAGTGGAGGTGGTGTTTCCTACCTTCACCACCTGGGGGGGTGGCCCATCAGGAAGTCCAGGATCCAGTTGCACAGGGCGGGGTTCAGACCCAGGGCCCCGAACTTAATGATGAGCTTGGAGCATACTATGGTGTTGAAGGCTGAGCTATAGTCAATTAACAGCATTCTTATTTAGGCATTCCTCTTGTCCAGATGGGATGGGGCAGTGTCCAGTGCGATGGCGATTGCATCGTCTGTGTATCTATTGGGGCGGTAAGCAAATTAAAGTGGGTCTAGTGTGTCAGGTAAGGTAGAGGTGATATGATCCTTAACTAGCCTCTCAAATCACTTCATGATGACAGAAGTGAGTGCTATGGGGCAATAGTCATTTAGTTCAGTTACCTTTGCTATCTTGGGTACAGTGTTTAGCCTGTCTGTAGCAAGACGTTGGTGTCCGCGACATGGCTGGTTTTCCCTTTGTAATCTGTGATTGTCTGTAGACCCTGCCACATACGTCTTGTGTCTGAACTGTTGAATTGCGACTCCACTTTGTCTCTGTACGGATGTTTTGCATGTTTGATAACTACACTGCTTGTATTCAACCATATTCCTAGTCACCTTGCCATGGTTAAATGCATTGGTTCACACTTTCAGTTTTGCGCGAATGCTGCCATCTATCCACGGTTTGTGGTTTGGGTAGGTTTTAATTGTCACCGTGGGAACAACATCCCCTATACACTACCTTATGAACTCAGTCACCATGTCTGTGTATATGTTACTGTTATTCTCAGAGACTACCCGGAACATATTCCAGTCTGCGTGATCAAAACAATCTTGAAGCATGGATTCCGATTGGTCAGACCAGTTTTCAATAGACCTTAGCACGGGTACTTCCTGTTTGAATTTCTGCCTGTAGGAAGGGAGGAGCAAAATGGATTTGTGATCTGATTTGCTGAAGAGAGGGTGGGGGAGTGCCTTGTAGCCATCCCGGAAAGTGGGAGTAACAATGGTAGAGCGTTTTAGCAGCGAGAGTACTACAGGCAATGTGTTGATAGAACTTCGGTAGCGTTTTCATCATATTTGCTTTGTTAAAATCCCCAGCTACAATAAATGCTGTCTCAGGATATGTGGTTTCCAGTTTGCAGAAAGTCCAGTGTAGTTCCTTGAGGGCCGTCAGGAGGGGGCAGGGGGAATATACACGGCTGTGACTATAACAATAGAGAATTATCTTGGGAGGTAATACGGTCAGCATTTGATTGTGAGGAATTCTAGGTTGGGTGAACAAAAGGACTTGAGTTTCCATAGGTTATCACAATCACATCATGAGTAGTTAATCATGAAACCTAAACCACCACATTTCTTCTTCCTGGAGAGTTCTTTATTTCTGTCTGCATGATGTACTGAGAACCCAGCTGGCTGTATGGATGGGGACAGTACATCTGGAGAGAGCCATGATACCGTGAAACAGAGTGGACTTCCTCGCCCTTGTCTATACTCGGAATTGGTGGATGGTGTGCACGCCTCATGAGTTGGACTAGAAGTCCACTCTGAATATCTCTTCTCTACCCGGCTGCGACTTGGAGCAGCCTCTGGGATAAGTTAAATTGCCCCGGGGGGTACAAACAAAGGATCCAATTCAGGAAAGTCGTATTCCTGGTCGTAATGCTGGTGAGTTACTGCCGCTCTGATATCCAAAAGTATTTTCTGTCTGTATGTAATAACACAAAAAATGTAAGAAATAACACACAAAAAAAACGAAATGCTGCAAAGTGCCTTAGGATCTAGAGAGAGAAAGAGTTGTTATGTCTGTCTGCGCCATTGTTGTAGGGGAGGGCGAGACAGAGTATCAGGGTTCTAAACAGGGTTTCCTTAACGGTCCTCGGGACCCCAAGGGACACACGTTTTGGTTTTTACCTAGCACAACACAGCTGATTCAAATAATCAATTAATCATCAAGCTTTGATCATTTGAATCAGCTGTGTAGCTATGGCAAAAACCAAAACGTGCACCGCTTGATGTCCCGAGGACCTATTTTGGGAAATGCTGTTCTAGACCAACACTTTCGTATCATCTAGATCAGGTATTCCCAAACTGGGGGGAATATACAATGCTGTCAGTGGTACACCAAATAAAAATGTGATTCACATTCTTGTTTCAATTTTTTTTTTTTTTTTTTTTTCACCTGAGTAGCCTCGTTTCACTGCCAAAAATAAAATTAACCATATAGTGTTCAGCGAACTAACAACACAATAATACAGGTAGCTGAGTCAAATAATGAACATCCAATCACATTAACCGTTACTCTCTCGCGGAAATTCCACTAACGGTAGCCAAACATAGCTGCTGCTCATGTTGGTATCTGTACTGATGGCGCAAAAGCCATGACAGCGAGATATAGTGGAGTGGTAACGTGTGTGCAAGCAGTTGCTCCTGACGCCACTTGGGTACACTGCAGCATCCACCGAGAGACTTTTGCTGCCAAGAATGCCTGACAGTTTGAAAGATGCTTTGGGCACTGTGTAGTTAGGGCAAAAACAGTCCCGAGGACCCAGTGAAAATGCTTCACTTTGTTAAAGCAAGGCCCCTGAACTGTCGTTTATTTTCTGCGCTACGCAATGATATGGGCAGCGACCATGTAACGCTTTTACAACATACAGAAGAAGTGTGCTGAATATCAAGGGGCAAAGTATTGACACGTTTTTTGAATTGAGAGACGAGCTTAAAGTTTTCTTTACTGACCATAATTTTCACTTGTCTGACCGCTTGCATGATGAGTTTCTCACACGACTGGCCTATCTGGGTGATGTTTTTTCTCACCTGAAGGATCTATATCTAGGATTAAAGGGACTCTCCGCAATTATATTCAATGTGCAGGACAAAATTGAGGCTATGATCAAGAAGTTGGAGCCCACAAGTCTTTCCATTATTTTATGATTTTTGTTGTGTGCAAATGAACTCAAGTTCATGGACAATGTCAAATGTTATATAGCGAAGCACCTGAGTGAGTTGAGTACTTTTCCGAAATGGATGACACAAACAACTGGATTCGTTATCCCTTTCATGCCCTGCCTCCAGTCCACTTACCAATATCTGAACAGAGAGCCTCATCGAAATTGCAACAAGCAGTTCTGTGAAAATGTTATTTAATCAGAAGCCACTGCCAGATTTCTGGATTGGGCTGCGCTCTGAGTATCCTGCCTTGGCAAATCGCGCTGTTAAGACACTGATGCCCTTTGCAACCACGTACCTATGTGAGAGTGGATTCTCAGCCCTCACTAGCATGAAAACTAAATACAGGCACAGACTGTGTGTGGAAAATGATTTAAGACTGACACTCTCTCCAATACAACCCAACATTGCAGAGTTATGTGCATCCTTTCAAGCACACCCTTCTCATTAACCCGTGGTGAGTAATTTACAAATTGTTGATGAACAAATAACGAAAATTCTTGATTATTTTTCCCACGAGCCGGGTTGTGACAAAAACTCACACTCATTCTTATGTTTAGTAAATGTATTGTATAGCGTGTGTGTGTGGCAGGCTTACAATTATGTCAAAAAAACAACATTTGAGAGTGCGCTGACTCTGGTGCTAGATGGGATACGCAGCTGGAGGTTGAATGTTTGAAGGGGTACAGACTATAAAAAGTTTGGAAACCACTGCTCTAGAATATAATAAGTAGGAAAATATAGGTCAAAGCTATAATGAATCAGGAAGGATCAACGTGATTTGTTTTCATCAATGGAGTTTAGGTCTGTCTAAGAAGTGACATCGAATCAAATTGTCCGAAACTACTTCCAATTTCAGCTCCAATTCCTAGTTTGTGTATATTCAAATCAAATCACATTTTATTGGTAGCATTCACATATTTATCAGATGTTGTTGCCGGTGTAGCGAAATTCTTGTGTTTCTAGCTCCAACAGTGCAGTAATATCTAACAATACAAACCAATACACACAAATCTGTAAGTAAAAGAATGGAATTAAGAAATGTATAAATATTAAGACGAACAATGTCAAAGTCTGGAGTATAAAGATATATATGTATACATGTATATATGTATGTGCGTGTGTGTGTGTGTGTGTGTGTGTGTGTGTGATGGGATGCATAGACATTATAGACAGTATGTGGATAGAATAGTATATGTACAGCAATAGTTGAATAGGATGGACTTGACTTGAATAGAGTATATACATATGAAATGGGTAAAACAGTATGTAAACATCATTCTGAGAGCCTTTGTGTATTTTATCTTGTTTTTAACTCAGACTTCCAGTGACTGATTGTTTTCGACACCACACAGAGAGAGCTCAGATCAGCAGGTGTAACGCTCATATACCCAGTCCCCAGGGACTCATCATCATATCTGCTTCCCTCTCTTCGTCTGCTCTACACAACACACTGTCTTAGGATTGTTCATGAATGCTGTGTCTATGACAAAGGTATTTTTAGGCCTGGTTTATGTTTTCTCCTACCGCTCTGCTCTCTCTGTCTTTTCTACAACAGCTGCCCCAGGAGACTAATTTGGATGCATTCCTATCGTTCATTTTCTCTTTCGCTATTTCTATCCCCAAATGAATGCAGTGGAATCCGAATCGTTTTGGAAAGCCTTGGTGTTTTCAACCCCACAACATGGTCATGATAAGGTTGATGAAACTTCCGGGTGCTTGGGTTACACAGACATGGATAAACCGATGTACTTTTGATTTAATTAGTCACATACACATACAGTGTTTGATTCCACTTACTCTGAGGCTTTTACAGTATATGACATCAGGGTAGGTGGTCTGTGGTGGCAGGTGAATCTGGAGGGTAGGTGGTATGGGGTGACAGGTGAATCTGGAGGGTAGGTGGTCTGTGGTGGCAGGTGAATCTGGAGGGTAGGTGGTCTGTGGTGGCAGGTGAATCTGGAGGGTAGGTGGTATGGGGTGACAGGTGAATCTGGAGGGTAGGTGGTATGGGGTGGCAGGTGAATCTGGAGGGTAGGTGGTTTGTGGTGACAGGTGAATCTGGAGGGTAGGTGGTATGGGGTGACAGGTGAATCTGGAGGGTAGGTGGTATGGGGTGGCAGGTGAATCTGGAGAGTAGGTGGTCTGTGGTGGCAGGTGAATCTGGAGGGTAGGTGGTCTGTGGTGGCAGGTGAATCTGGAGAGTAGGTGGCATGGGGTGACAGGTGAATCTGGAGGGTAGGTGGTCTGTGGTGGCAGGTGAATCTGGAGGGTAAGTGGTATGGGGTGATAGGTGAATCTGGAGGGTAGGTGGTCTGGGGTGGCAGGTGAATCTGGAGGGTAGGTGGTATGGGGTGACAGGTGAATCTGGAGGGTAGGTGGTATGGGGTGGCAGGTGAATCTGGAGGGTATATGGTCTGTGGTGGCAGGTGGCAGGTGAATCTGGAGGGTAGGTGGTATGGGGTGGCAGGTGAATCTGGAGGGTAGGTGGTTTGTGGTGACAGGTGAATCTGGAGGGTAGGTGGTATGGGGTGACAGGTGAATCTGGAGGGTAGGTGGTCTGTGGTGACAGGTGAATCTGGAGGGTAGGTGATATGGGGTGGCAGGTGAATCTGGAGGGTAGGTGGTTTGTGGTGACAGGTGAATCTGTAGAGTAGGTGGTATGGGGTGGCAGGTGAATCTGGAGGGTAGGTGGTATGGGGTGACAGGTGAATCTGGAGGGTAGGTGGTCTGTGGTGACAGGTGAATCTGGAGGGTAGGTGGTATGGGGTGACAGGTGAATCTGGAGGGTAGGTGGTATGGGGTGGCAGGTGAATCTGGAGTGTAGGTGGTCTGTGGTGACAGGTGAATCTGGAGGGTAGGTGGTATGGGGTGGCAGGTGAATCTGGAGGGTAGGTGGTTTGTGGTGACAGGTGAATCTGGAGGGTAGGTGGTACGGGGTGGCAGGTGAATCTGGAGGGTAGGTGGTATCGGGTGACAGGTGAATCTGGAGGGTAGGTGGTCTGTGGTGACAGGTGAATCTGGAGGGTAGGTGGTATGGAGTGACAGGTGAATCTGGAGTGTAGGTGGTCTGTGGTGACAGGTGAATCTGGAGGGTAGGTGGTCTGCGGTGACAGGTGAATCTGGAGGGTAGGTGGTATGGGGTGACAGGTGAATCTGGAGGGTAGGTGGTCTGTGGTGGCAGGTGAATCTGGAGGATAGGTGGTCTGTGGTGGCAGGTGAATCTGGAGGGTAGGTGGTATGGGGTGACAGGTGAATCTGGAGGGTAGGTGGTCTGTGGTGGCAGGTGAATCTGGAGGGTAGGTGGTCTGTGGTGACAGGTGAATCTGGAGTGTAGGTGGTCTGTGGTGACAGGTGAATCTGGAGGGTAGGTGGTATGGGGTGGCAGGTGAATCTGGAGGGTAGGTGGTTTGTGGTGGCAGGTTAATCTAGAGGGTGGATGGGATGTGGTGGCAGGTGAATCTGGAGGGTAGGTTGTCTGTGGTGACAGGTGAATCTGGAGGGTAGGTGGTATGGGGTGGCAGGTGAATCTGGAGGGTAGGTGGTCTGTGGTGGAAGGTAAATCTGGAGGGTAGGTGGTCTGTGATCGGTTAATCTAGAGGGTGGATGGTCTGTAGTGGCAGATGAATCTAGAGGGGAGGGAAGGAGAGAGGGAAAGAGAGAGAGAGAGAATCCATATCAATATATTGGCATTGAACAACTATTCCTGTTTATATGTAAATTGTATTTTCTGTTTACAGAAACATTTGAATTGTTAACTGACAAATGAGTTTCATATAAATGTATTAAATGTATATTCCTTGTAGTTTCTTAGCAACAATTACATGTATTCTCTTCTCATCAACCACTCCAACATAGTGGCTATCACATCGTAGAACAGCCAGCAGACAGAGAGAGGGAGGGGGGGGGGGGGGTGCAGTGAGGTAGCTAGCTAGAGATCTTAATTATATCCTGGGCTGGTAAGAATTGTGTGAATTACTTTAAATGTACTGTAAGCCTATTGACAGAGGTACCTTCAGGGTACTGTTGAACTCTGGGAAACAGACAGATTTGATTATGACATCATTTGCATAGCGCCCCCAGTCTCTGAACACACACACACGCATGAACACACACACATCTCTTATTAAATTTCATGAAGAAAATCTGTCAGGAGAGTGCCAGGGAGGCCAACATTACTGCATGGCACTGGACTATGAAACCATGAAAACCACATAGCTATTATTACATGGGTGAGATCTGATGTTTGGTTAGGATAATACATTACAATAGCATCTTAAATGATTCATAATGGGCCTTGCAGTGTATATAGATGTTTGATTGTTTGTAATGACAGGCTGTGTTTGAGAAAAGGGTTGATACTGTAGCAGAGGATTTCACTTAAAAACAGTCAGCTAGCCTACGTAAGCCCTAGAAGTGACTCACTGATAAAGATCCTCAAAGACAAATATGAAGTAATTCCTCAAGTGATTCTACTATGATGAGTTCATTAACCTAAAGGCTGTGTATCACAGCTTACTCTAACTCCCTGTCTCTCACTCTCTGCTGGCCATCTGGCATACTCTACAGCGTTTATTAGTGTGTTCATGTCCGACACACTAAATCCCTAAGTCTGCCTCCCAAATAGCACCCTGTTGCCTAAATAGTGCACTACTACTGATTGACCAGAGGCCATGGTCAAAAGTAGTGCACTATACAGGGAATAAGGTGCCATTTGGTACACAGCCTCCTAGATGCATCCACACTGCGGTGCGTTTATATAGCTTAGTCCTTCATGAGAGATCAGGCTCCTCTCACTTCCCCCCTCCAAAAAACACCTTGACCCTCTGACTTGCGTCAGTAAATCGTTGTGTCTGCATCTGAAATAGCACCCTATCCCTTATATGGTGCACTCCTTTTGACCTGAGCTTTATGGGCACACAACATCTCTGAGCCTTATTTCACTTCCTGACCACTGAGCTAATAGGGTGAGGAGAGATGAGAAGCAGGGGGAAGGGGGGGGGGAATGGGGGAATGGGGTGAGAAGGGGAGAGGAGGGAGGAGTGGTGAGGAGGGGGAAGAGGGGTGAGGAGGGAGGAGAGGTGAGGAGGGGAAAGAGGGGTGGACGTAAGTGGGTTGAGGAGTGGAGAGTAGGGAGGAGAGGTGAGGAGGGGAAAGAGGGGTGGACGTAAGTGGGGTGAGGAGTGGAGAGGAGGGAGGAGAGGTGAGGAGGGGGAAGAGAGAGGAGAGGTGAGGAGGAGGAAGAGGGGGGGAGGAGGGGTGGGAGGGGTGAGGAGAGGGAAGAATGGTGAGGATGGAGGAGGGGTGGGAGTAAGTGGGTTGAGGTGGGGAGAGGAGGGAGGAGGGAGTAGAGGGGTGAGGTGGGTAAGGAAGGGGGAAGAGGGGGAAGAGGGGGGAGGGAAGAGTGGGAGGAAGGAGGGGTAAGGAGGGGTTGAGGCAAGAGTGCCCCAGTGACATGCTGCTGGTTCTTGTCATAATTTATTACCGGCCATTTTTCTGGTGTGATGGCGTTTACAGCAGCTGCCAGAGTGGTGACTGGCAAAGTTACGCAGTATTATCAGGAGGATTGTTTTGCATATATTACAGGGTTAAGTGCAAACCATTCTGGTTTATCCAAACACAGCCATCTAAACAGAGCAGGCCGGAGACTGATGAGTAACACACACCGCTCGCTATGGCCCTCCTCTCTTCTGCCTGTTCCTCACGATTGATTGGTCCTGATTGGTTGTATAAAACATGGCACAGACGTTGATTATATTACATACGGTCATGCATGGATTGGTGCTCTGCAGATAGAATAGAACATAGAAGGAGTGAAGATCCCCAGGGAGTGATCTTCAGAATGCTTGGCCGATTTGCTGCAAGGGAGTGTGGAGAGGAGAGGAGAGTGATTATAAATGCTTAGTTTCCCAGGAGAAAATGTAGTAGTGAGGTTGAACTCTGATGACATATCTACAGTTAACTTTTGTTTCTCGGCACCTGTGATGAACAGAGTGTGAGCCTGAGTAGTAGAGGTCCTGACCAATCCAACGACCCCACACAAGTTACCGTGGGTTCACCGAACCTGTCGACCGTGTCACGTCTGGAATGTGTTGTGGGTAGAGGTCCTCAGAGAGGTTCCAAACAGAACCTCGGAACGTCTCAGTTAAATTGTTTTGGCATTCTAAATGGAACACCTCCGTACGCAATCTGGAATGATACCCCAGATGCCTCTGTTCTGTGTGTATCCCTGCAGTGTGTTTAACGAGAGGGGAGGCCTCTGTGGTCTGAGCCGGCCTAGAGGAAGAAACAGAGAGAGAGGTACGTAGACCTAATCCAAGCTGTGCCCAGGGCTGATTTCCCACGTTGACCATCAGGTTAAGTTAAAAACAGGGTCAGCTCTTAAAGACAGAGGTCAGCTCTTACGTCAGGTGGTCTTGTTTCTTGTGTTTGGTTTGTAGCCTGTGGAATCCCACAATAACAACCCTCCTGGTGCTATGAGACGTGGAGAGGATGCTGGATGGGAGAGAGGAGGGAGGACACACATACATACACATATCACACCACACACACACTCACACACCATGCATTGTCACGAAAATTCCCCATCATGCAGAGATACACAGAAGGATTTTTTCAACCAATAATTGAGCTCTGCTTCCAGGCCAAGGTGGAAAACTTACGTTGTTTCAGCGCCGGAGGTCGTATCCTCTCGTCCACCCTCTCCCTCCATCCCTCCATTCCGCCATCAATTGATTTTGTACGAGAACAGACAAACCTCTCACTCCTGACATGTGCGTAAGGAGGGAGGGGGCACTGTGTGGTGCTGCGCAGCTCCCTGTTTCGTCATGCCGTAGCAACAGAGCTGTCATGAGGAGAGAAACAGCGGGACCATGTTAATTAGGGTAGCCTTGTGAGCAGGGAGTGGAAATATGCTGTCAGCTCATTACAAAAATACATAAGCTCTCACTTTTAATTACTCACTAGCAACGGGAGATTGGTTGGAGGTGGCTGCCAACACTGCCTTTTCTGGGGTCAGCTGGAATCACTGTAATCAGACGAGTTGGGGTTCTGGCGCTGTGTCGCTTTCTACTCTTTCTTTGCTCCTCCCTCCCTCCCTCTCCCTCCCTCCCTCCCTCCTCCTCTTCTTAACCTCTGATCCATCTATACCCAGAGTCCTAATGCCCTCTGACTCAACTTGCCTGAAAACATCCACAAATACTTACACTCACACATTTTCTCCCTTTATAGTCTAAAGTGAATTTCATAAAACATCACACAGATTCCCTTAATTAATGTTTTGATTTCCTGCTCAAAGGAGCAATCAGCCATAGAAACAACAACAAAGCGTCTTCCCCGCCCCTGTTTTGGTAAAAAGCTGAGAGAGGGGCTGGAGAAATGTAACCACTCTCAAATTCATAGACAGAGCTATGGACGCAAGGACTGACCAACCATGATATCAACATGATAGTTTTAACCATGTTTTGAAGCTTTTTAGTATGTGTTTACATTTGCTTTGTTTACAAACACTGGAGTAAAACAAGCTTATATTTTGGATTCTGATAGGTTACCACAGTTGAACTTATCTTTTTGGGCATGTATAAGTTATATTCTTCAAGAATCAATGGGTACGCATTAATTTATGTGTCCAAAAGCAGTTGTAGCAACTGAAGATTTCTCCTTTAAAGCCGTCACAGCTCTTGATTTTCTATCTTGTGTATGCGTGTGTGTGTGTGCGTGTGTGTGTGTGTGTGTGTGTGTGTGTGTGTGTGTGTGTGTGTGTGTGTGTGTGTGTGTGTGTGTGTGTGTGTGTGTGTGTGTGTGTGTGTGTGTGTGTGTGTGTGTGTGTGTGTGTGTGTGTCAAATTTGACCTTGTAATGAAGCAAAACTCATGAACACACACACACTCAGTGAGGGCCCTGAATCAGCAGATGTAGGCATGTGAACCAACCCCGGACAATGAATCACAAAACACAGAGAGGTCTTGGCATGAGACTCCCGCCACCCACATCTGATCTCCCCATCGACTGTCAACCTCCCCGGCGTTCCTGTCTAATATTCCCAAACCTTCCCAGAGCTCCCCGTTCCAATAGGGATCAAATCTGTTAATGCCTGACAAGGCCTGTAAACTAGCTGTCGGTCACTGGGCCTGGCTGACGGTTGTTATGACTGCAGGGAGGTGATGTGGTGCTCCGCTTTTGCTGCAGCCAAGACAGACTCAACTCAGACAGACTCAGAGAGACGCTACTGCCCTGATTACTGGGTCTTTGACTTCATAAACGTGGGATGTGACCCAAATGTTATATGTCCCAAAGGGTCCTGGTCAAATGTAGTAAAGTATATAGGGAATAGGATGCCATTTAGGATGCTAGTTGTTTCTGTTGGGAATTGAAGGGAAGGAGAGGAGGGATATATTAGATACTGTAGATATCGCTAAACAGGACATGAATCAAGAGAATGATCCAAAAATGCACCCTATTCCCTATATTGTGAACTACTTTTTGAAAGGGCCCTGATCGTAAGTAGAACACTATAAAGGGAATAGGGTGCCATTTGGGAGAACCTTGAGAAGGAGACATAGGTTGTTTAAATGCTTTGTCAACTATTTCAGATCGTTTTTACCTCAGAGATTTACGTTTGAGATGATGACAGCACGGTTTTGATTTGGGAAAATATTATTCATCAAATTCTTAGACTGTTTTGAATGTCTACAATGTATATGTCACGCCTGCTCCCGCTCCGGCTCCCCCTCCCTGGCACTCGAAGGCGCCAGGCTCCCCAGCATTACGCACTCCTGCCACCATCATTACTCACACCTGCCTTCCACCCCGTCACTCGCATCAGCGATTATTGGACTCACCTGGACTCAATCACCTGTGTCATTACCTCCCCTGTATCTGTCTGTTCCCAAGCTCTGTTCCCCGCTTCAGGATTAATGTTCACTTGTCTTCGTATACCTGGTTCTGACGCTGTCCTGGTTGATGTCTGTTCCACATTAAATGTTCAACTCCCCATACCTACTTCTCTTCTCCAGCGTCAGTCCTTACAGTATAAATATGGAGGGATGAATCGACATTTACATAGTGGTTACCTGGAGGAAAAGGGGGTAGATGCTTTTCAATGTTAGTCAAGGGGAGGGTTTAGTATTTATTTGATCTAGTCCAGGGAGGGTCATGTCATTTGTAATTGATGAAATGTCTATGTTTTCAGTGTTTTAGAGTTAGTTGCTTATTAGCCTATATATCGATACGTGCCGGATGTCGCCCCTCATCTCTGATTCTCCATCCGGTGTGCAACATCAAGTGCGCCTATAGGCTATTTAGTGTGGTCTCAATCAAATGATCCATAGCTTATAGGCTATTTGTGTGGTCTCAATCAAATGATCCTTAGCTTATAGGTTATTTAGTGTGGTCTCAATCAAATTATACATAGCTTATAGGCTATTTAGTGTGGTCTCAATCAAATGATCCTTAGCTTATAGGGTATTTAGTGTGGTCTCAATCAAATGATCCATAGCTTATAGGCTATTTATTGTGGTCTCAATCAAATGATCCTTAGCTTATAGGCTATTTAGTGTGGTGTCAATCAAATGATCCATAGCTTATAGGCTATTTAGTGTGGTCTCGATCAAATGATCCATAGCTTATAGGCTATTTAGTATGGTCTCAATCAAATGATCCTTAGCCTATAGGCTATTTAGTGTGGTCTCAATCAAATGATCCATAGCCTATAGGCTATTTGTGTGGTCTCAATCAAATTATCCTTAGCTTATAGGTTATTTAGTGTGGTCTCAATCAAATTATACATAGCTTATAGGCTATTTAGTGTGGTCTCAATCAAATGATCCTTAGCTTATAGGCTATTTAGTGTGGTCTCAATCAAATGATCCATAGCTTATAGGCTATTTAGTGTGGTCTCAATCAAATTATGCTTAGCTTATAGGCTATTTAGTGTGGTCTCAATCAAATGATCCTTAGCTTATAGTCTATTTAGTGTGGTCTCAATCAAATGATCCATAGCTTATAGGCTATTTAGTGTGGTCTCAATCAAATGATCCATAGCTTATAGGCTATTTCATATGGTCTCAATCAAATGATCCATAGCCTATAGGCTATTTAGTGTGGTCTCAATCAAATGATCCATAGCCTATAGGCTATTTAGTGTGGTCTCAATCAAATTATCTATACCCTACAAGTGCATGCTCTGAGAAGCACAGACAAAGTTATATTTCTAAAATAGCTGCTGGGATGGTGTGAATATAACTAGGCTGGATTTCACACTGCAATGGATATTCCAACTGAGCCATGGCCTGCTCTGCTCTTGCTGATCAAAAAAAAAACGTTTTGTGTGCTGCCTAACCAATGGCCGTGCTGTGTAGGCCTACAGTGGCAGTTCAGGAGGAGAGTCAAAGGCTTCTTCCCGAATATCATTTTTGATTGGGCCCAGTTCAAAAAATGCATGATCTTGCACACGGACTAGCCTATAGCCTATATTCTGTTCAGTTTGAGAAAGAGAGTGCGGAGATGAGGAGGACCGGAGGTCAACTTTGATACCTTGCTACAACTATAATATGTTTTTATGATAATATAGGCATATTTATCAGAGTAATTTACCTGACAATAAGCCGGATTCAAGTAACTTACATTGCGGTGCGGTTACTTGAAGCAGCAGCCAGCAGCACAATCAATCAAACTGGACAGCTCATGATGCTGACAGTAGGCTTCACTCCAGCTTCATTTTAATTACGCTTTACTAACAACAAGAGAGCTTTGAGTTGGAGACCATGTTTTCCTATTTAAGAAATTAAGAGGTAGGTCTACCTGTTTGACAGACAAAATTAGGCTATAGGCTGCTATATCCATGGATTTCTCAGTCAATTCCTCCCTCAACCATGCACATTTTAAATAGGTCTACCTCCTTGTCAGTGAAGGGCTGGTTATTTAAAACCAAGACTGGAACTGAGGGGGTATGAGAGGACATGCCATAGGTCTACCTCCTTGTCAGTGAAGGGCTGGTTATTTAAAACCAAGACTGGAACTGAGGGGGTATGAGAGGACATGCCATAGGTCTACCTCCTTGTCAGTGAAGGGCTGGTTATTTAAAACCAAGACTGGAACTGAGGGGGTATGAGAGGACATGCCATAGGTCTACCTCCTTGTCAGTGAAGGGCTGGTTATTTAAAACCAAGACTGGAACTGAGGGGGTATGAGAGGACATGCCATAGGTCTACTTTTTTTAAAGAAAATGCCAAAAAGCACAGGCCTACCCCTTGTTACCTTAAGATTTAGAAGAGAATAAAGCAGATCCGATTATATAAAGTGATCTATAACAGCTCTTTGGTCCACAAAGCTTCATGATAGAAACAAGCTGTAAAAACCCGGGAAAGACATTGTTTCATTTCTTTGACATTCAGAGGCTGAGTACAATGTTCTGTAGCTGAGGAGACAAAAATGTACTTTGCTTGGGAAGTAATTTAATTCTGTCACTATCAACTGATTAAGTTATTCACTTTATGTACAATAAAAGATGTTTAAACCCATACAGCTTTTAGGGAAACAACACGTGTGTCTTTCTCTCGTTGGGTTAAGCCACGGAAGAAGCGTAGCCAGCAGTTATTAAAGTTAACATTTTTCTAAATTGGTAGGCGTACTTTTGAAAGTACCATGCTCAGATTCCTAATGATGTCTCAGATTTAATTATTTGCAAACAGGGACAGTTTCATTGCAAACAAGACACTGATTTGGCATTTCGATAAATACTGTATGTCGAGAGGAACACAATAGGCCTTTCTTTTTGTCCATGCTTAGTCTGTCATTTGGGTCATTTGTGTGGTATTAAAAACAATTCTGGTAATATGTAAAGTGATATAGAATTGCATGACACTTTTATTAAAGTCTATTATATCTGGACTGGCAAATATAATAATAGATTCATGCAATGCTTTTTCTTTAAAAGAAATATTTCCAACCCTACTCTTGTCCACGGTGGTCTGCGAACCCACATACTTCTGGTCCGCCACCCTGTGCGCTATCAATGTTTTCTGTGTTACTATGTAATGCTTACAGGACAAACATATTGTAAAACTGTATCTAAGGCTATTTAATGTGTGTCCAATAAGCGAGGCTAAACGGTAGACATGTTCTCTGCTGTTTTTATTATTATTTTAGGTATAGGGGAGGGTCACTAGTTTTTTTAGCTTCCAGGTAGGGTTTAGGTAAAATACATTTAGCTAAAGGGAGGGCCATGTAGCTCTTGTTATAAATAACATTCACTCCCTTAGAAGTAGAACACATTTAACTTTTTTAAACTTTTAATTGTTTATGAGTATATTGTATTAATTTATGGTAAGTGAATGCATAGTACCATTTGTAAAGACTGTATAAGTGATCCATCCATATTATGGTGTACCATCAGACCATCAGTTCTTTGTAGTTACATTATCCATGTTACATCTATAGTCCACAAGAGGGCAGCTCCAGCACAACTATTCCTGATGGTTGCCCTGCATCAATTACAGTGCCACAGACAAGATGGCCAATGCTTGTACGAAGTACCTTTGATATCATACTCTTATAATGGGCATGTTGATATAGAATATTTAGGACAAAGGTTGTTCCTTTACAGGTTTTAGGGTATAAGTATAGCCCATATTTGTCCCTGTTCTAGCCCATACATAAACAACATAAGTATGGTAACTCTGAGAAAACAGTATAATAACATCTAAATTACAGCACCATACTAATTCCACTGTCTGTTTATAGCCCAGAAAGCCCTGTGAACGCTAAGACAAGGGAAGGCAGGCAGATCTAATGCAACAGTCAATTGGAATCTGCTTCCTGCCTGTCCTCCATAACCCGCCACAGCTGTTCCTGGGTGCACTGCATGGCCTCTCTCTCTCTCAATGCATCTCCTGAGGAAACAAATGGGACAAAGAGTTGAAAGACAGCAATGTAAAATGCTGTTCCCGTCTCCAAAAATAGGGCATATTGAATGAGTGTCATTATGTGAAGTTGCAGTATTAATCATCTAAATGTTTTTGATCATGTGAATTTAAGGGGGGGGGTCAGAGTCAAGTTCTTTCCTTTTTCTTTATGTGTGATTGTGGATTTGGTTATTTTGCAAAATACAAAATGTTTCCTCATGTCCATAGGAACAGACAATTCTGACATGCACACTCAAAATGCCAAATCCTAGAGATTAACAGTGCATGTTCTTTTAACATACAAGAATGCATACTGCTATGATCTTTTAACATACTTGGATAGATACTGCTATGTTCTTTTAACATACTAGGAGACATACTGCTATGTTCTTTTAACATACTAGGATACATACTGCTATGTTCTTTTAACATACTAGGAGACATACTGCTATGTTCTTTTAACATACTAGGATACATACTGCTATGTTCTTTTAACATACTAGGAAACATACTGCTATGATCTTTTAACATACTTGGATAGATACTGCTATGTTCTTTTAACATACTAGGAGACATACTGCTATGTTCTTTTAACATACTAGGATACATACTGCTATGTTATTTTAACATACTAGGAGACATACTGCTATGTTATTTTAACATACTAGGAGACATACTGCTATGTTCTTTTAACATACTAGGAGACATACTGCTATGTTATTTTAACATACTAGGTTACATACTGCTATGTTCTTTTAACATACTAGGAGACATACTGATATGTTCTTTTAACATAGTAGGCTAAATACTACTATGTTATTTTAACATACTAGGAAACATACTGCTGTGTTCTGTTAACATACTAGAAAGCATACTGCTATGTTCTTTTAACATACTAGGAGACATACTGCTATGTTATTTTAACATACTAGGTTACATACTGCTATGTTCTTTTAACATACTAGGAGACATACTGATATGTTCTTTTAACATAGTAGGCTAAATACTACTATGTTATTTTAACATACTAGGAAACATACTGCTGTGTTCTGTTAACATACTAGAAAGCATACTGCTATGTTATTTTAACAGACTAGGTGACATACTGCTATGTTCTTTTAACAGACTAGGTGACATACTGCTATGTTCATTTAACGAACTGGAATACATACTGCTATGTTATTTTAACAGACTAGGTGACATACTGCTATGGTCTTCTAACATACTAGAATACATACTGCTATGTTCTTTTAAAAGACTAGGTGACATACTGCTATGTTCTTTTAACAGACTAGGTGACATACTGCTATGTTCATTTAACGAACTGGAATACATACTGCTATGTTATTTTAACATACAGAATACATACTGCTATGTTCTTTTAACATACTAGAATACATACTGCTATGTTATTTTAACAAATTAGGATACATACAACTGTTCTTTTAACATGCTAGGTTACATACTACTATGTTCTTTTAACATACTAGGATACATACAAGAATACATCCTGCTATGTTTTTTGTATCATACTAGAATACATACTGCTATGTTCTTTTAACATACTGGAAAACATACTGCTATTTTAATTTAACATACTGGAATTCATACCGCTACGTTATTTTAACACACTATGTTACATACTGATATGTTCATTTAACAGACTAGGAAACATACTGCTGTGTTCTGTTAACATACTAGAAAGCATACTGCTATGTTATTTTAACATGCTAGAATACATACTGCTATGTTCTTTTAAAAGACTAGGTGACATACTGCTATGTTCATTTAACAGACTAGGTGACATACTGCTATGTTCTTTTAACGAACTGGAATACATACTGCTATGTTATTTTAACATACAGAATACATACTGCTATGTTGTTTTAATATACGAGGTTACATACTGCTATGTTGTTTTAATATACGAGGTTACATAGTGCTATGTTCTTTTAACATGCTAGAATGCATACTGCTATGTTATTTTAACATGCTAGAATGCATACTGCTATGTTATTTTAACATACAGAATACATACTGCTATGTTGTTTTAATATACGAGGTTACATACTGCTATGTTGTTTTAATATACGAGGTTACATACTGATATGTTCTTTGACATACTAGAATACATACTGATATGCTCATTTATCATACTAGGAAACATACTGATATGTTATTTTAACATACAGAATACATACTGCTATGTTGTTTTAATATACGAGGTTACATACTGCTATGTTGTTTGACATACTAGGCTACATACTGATATGCTCATTTATCATACTAGGAAACATACTGATATGTTATTTTAACATACAAGGATAGATCCTGCTATGATCTTTCAACATGCTGGAATACATACTGCTATGCTATTTTAAAATACAGGAATACATATTGCTATGTTCTTTTAACATACTAGGAGACATACTGCTATGTTATTTTAACATACTAGAATACATACTGCTATGTTCTTTTAACATACTAAAATACATACTGTTATGTTAAGTTAACATACAGGAATACATACTGCTATGCTATTTTAACATACTAGGATGGATACTAATATGTTCTTTTAACATACTAAAATACATACTGTTATGTTAAGTTAACATACAGGAATACATACTGCTATGCTATTTTAACATACTAGGATGGATACTAATATGTTCTTTTAACATACTAAAATACATACTGTTATGTTATGTTAACATACAATAAAACATACTGCTATGTTATTTTAACAAATTAGGATACATACAACTGTTCTTTTAACATACTAGGATACATACAAGAATACATCCTGATATATATTTTTTTATCATACTGGAATACATACTGCAATGTTCTTTTAACATACTGGAAAACATACTGCTATTTCATTTTAACATACTGGAATTCATACCGCTACGTTATTTTATTTTTATGTTACATACTCCTATGTTCTTTTAACAGACTAGGTCACATACTGATATGTACTTTTAACATACTAGGAAACATACTTCTATGTACTTTTAACATACTAGGTTACATACTACTATGTTCTTTCAACATACAAGAATACATACTGCTATGTACTTTTAACATACTAGATTACATTATGCTATTATCTCAAATGCTATGTTCTTTAAACAAACTAGGATACATACTGCTATGTTCTTTTAATATACTAGAATATACTGCTATGTTCTTTTAATATACTAGAATACATACTGCTATGTTCATTTAACATACTAGGAAACATACTGCTATGTTCTTTTAACATACTAGGATACATACTGCTATGTTCTTTTAACATACTAGAATACATACTGCTATGTTCTTTTAACATACTAGGAAACATACTGCTATGTTCTTTTAACATACTAGGAGACATACTGCTATGTTCTTTTAACATACTAGGAGACATACTGCTATGTTCTTTTAACATACTAGGAAACATACTGCTATATTCTTTTAACATACTAGAATACATACTGCTATGTTATTTTAACATACTAGAATACATACTGCTATGTTCTTTTAACATACTAGGAAACATACTGCTATGTTCTTTCAACATACTAGAATACATACTGCTATGTTATTTTAACATACTAGAATACATACTGCTATGTTCTTTTAACATACTAGGAAACATACTGCTATGTTCTTTTAACATACTAGAATACATACTGCTATGTTCTTTTAACATACTAGGAAACATACTGCTATGTTCTTTTAACATACTAGAATACATACTGCTATGTTATTTTAACATACTAGAATACATACTGCTATGTTCTTTTAACATACTAGGAAACATACTGCTATGTTCTTTCAACATACTAGAATACATACTGCTATGTTATTTTCACATACAATAATACATCCTGCTATGTTCTTTCAACATCCTGGACATACTGCTGTGTTATTTTAACATACTATAATACATTTTGCTATGTTCTTTTAACATACTAGAATACATTCTGCTGTGTTCTTCTTACAAACTAGAATACACACTGCTGTTTTCATTTAACATACTTGAATACACACTGCTATGTTCTTTTCACATACTAGAATATATACTGCTACATTATTTTAACATACTAGAATACATACTGCTATGTTCTTTTCACATACTAGAATATATACTGCTACATTATTTTAACATACTAGAATACATACTGCTATGTTCTTTTAACATACTGGGATACGTACTGCTACGTTATTTTAACATACTAGAATACATACTGCTATGTTCTTTTAACATACTGGGATACGTACTGCTACGTTATTTTAACATACTAGAATACATACTGCTTTGTTCTTTTAACATTCTAGGACATATTGTTGTGTTCTTTTAACATACTAGGTTACATACTGCTATGTTCTTTTAACATACTAGAATACACACTGCTATGTTCTTTAAACATAGTAGAATACATACTGTTATGTTATGTTAACTTACTGAAATACATACTGTTGTGTTCTTTTAACTTACTGAAATACATACTGCTGTGTTCTTTTAACATTCTAGAATATATCCTGCTGGGTTCTTTTAACATTCTAGAATACATACTGCTGGGTTCTTTTAACATTCTAGAATATATCCTGCTGGGTTCTTTTAACATACTAGAATACATACTGCTGTGTTCTTTTAACATACTAGAATACATACTGCTGTGTTCTTTTAACGTTCTAGAATACATACTGCTGTGTTCTTTTAACGTTCTAGAATATATCCTGCTGGGTTCTTTTAACATGCTAGAATACATACTGCTGTGTTCTTTTAACATACTAGAATACATACTGGTGTGTTCTTTTAACATACTGGGATACATAGACTTTTGTTTTACTATATACAATATACAGTTTGTGTTTCCATGTGAAGTTAGTGTTTCAATGTAAAATCTCAATCTCATGTATAGGACCAGAGCCTTAGCCAGGGTCTGAGTCTCAGTGACGTCCGGACCTCATTTACTGCACTTCTGTTCAATTGAAAATCTCTAAAATGCTAATTGGAGAACATCAAAAAGATTCAAAAAAGACCCCAGTCATTATCACTTTAGTTGCTTTAGTGGAGTAATTTCATGCAATTCTACACATTCTGTCATGACTTATGCCATGTTAATATTATATCTGAGTGAGAATGACTAACACAATCAATTGTGGCCCCTGGAGGTCAAGGCCCCTAGACACGTGCCCTGCGTTCCCAGTCGGTAATTTGGCTGTGATTACTACACATTTAGATAGCCTAGTTAGTCTAGCCAACTAACTTACCAATCTAAAAAAAATGTTAGCTGACATGGGATAATTAAGTGACTCTCAGTGAGTGACATATAGCATGAGGAAAACTTCTGATGCACAACCAAGTTTCAAAATCACATCTTGTGTTTTCCAATATACTTAGGACTGAGTTCATATATATATATATATATATATATATATATATATATATATATATATATACACACAGTACATATTTATAGATTTTTTTCATTTGAAGAAATGACCGAGGTTTGTACCTCGGTGCCTCAATGTATTGTCCTGTTTGACCTGTAAGCACATTGTAATTTACCAACTCAACAAAGCTGTTCCATTTCTTACCTTCTGGTCCGGAGAAAAAATATTCATGCAATCATTTGTCTTCAGTTTTCTCAACATTTGATATGAACCACCATAGCTAGATCGTCTAAGTACATGAACGGACTTATTAGCATTTAGAAGAAAGTCACAGATGAATCAGATGAGGACATGTTTATTTATGTTCCGCTGTGTTTTAGTCCAGGAGCTGCCATTATCTGATTACACACAGTCTTATAAGTAGACAGTGAGGACAGTGTGTGTGTGTGTGTGTGTGTGTGTGTGTGTGTACATGATTGGGCAGAGAGAGGAGTGGTCGTTATTTTTCTCTCATGATTTATCCTTCAGAATTTCCACTGGACCTTAGTTCTGTTGTTGATACAGCGCAGAATTTTGATTTATTCTCTGAGTAAATAGCGAGTGATTTGCCCTCGTTCCTGAAAGAACAGAACACAGACCCTCAAATCACTTGATCATTAATCTACACATTGTTTTATTTACTCCTAGCTCACTCAGCAACTGTAAAGCGAGAGAGACGGGAAAGGGGGGTGGAAGGAGCGGACGGGAGGAGGGGAGGGGTGGAGCGGACAGGAGGAGGGGACGGGAGGAGGGAACGGGGGGAGGGGAGGGGTGGAGGGGACTGGAGGAGGGGAGGGGTGGAGCGGACGGGAGGAGGGGACGGGAGGAGGGGACCGGAGGAGGGGAGGGGTGGAGGGGACGGGAGGAGGGGAGGGGTGGAGCGGACGGGAGGAGGGGAGGGGTGAAGCGGACGGGAGGAGGGGACGGGAGGAGGGGATGGGTGGAGGGGACGGGAGGAGGGGACGGGAGGAGGGGATGGGTGGAGGGGATGGGTGGAGGGGACGGGAGGAGGGGACGGGAGGAGGGGATGGGTGGAGGGGACGGGAGGAGGGGATGGGTGGAGGGGACGGGAAGAGGGGGGGGGGGGTGGAGGGGACAGGAGGAGGGGAGGGGTGGAGGGGACGGAACGGGTGTAGGGAGGACAACAAGAGAGAGATAGTAAGAGAGCGAGAGAGAGGAGGGAATTGCAGAGAGAGCGAGAGAGAAGGGGGATTGCATTGTAGAGTGATATTAATATGCTGGCTCCTATAATCACTACGCAGGCAAACATAGTGGTGGGTTGTGTCGGGTGGATGAGTCTCTGTCTGGATAATGTTCCAGGCCCACACTCCAGCCTGCAGGGTCTACGCCGTCAGCCAAGGAGTGTCCGAGTGTGTATGTCCAGCTCTCTGCCTTCTCTCCATACTGCTACATTGCTCCATACTGCTCTATTCCCCAGAGGCTGGGTTTGAACTTGGGCTGAAGGCTCTACAGAAGGTCAACAGGGCATGTACACCTACTGTATGTCCCTTTCAACCCCCTCTTACCCTCTCAACCCCCCACTTACCCTCTCAATCTGCCCCAGCACACACCTCTGATCCCCCATTCTCCCTCTCTCCTGCACCACCCTGTCCCTCTCACTACCACACCCCACTAACCTCCTTTCCCTCGCAGATGACCTTGCCCTCACTCAAGTCAATGTCCTCTCGTCCTCCTCGGATTCTCCACTCCCATCCAATCTTTCTCCTCCCACATCCCTCCATCTCTCCCCCACAGGTCCTATGGATGGCTGGGTTCAGCCCACGCTGGGAATCAGTGGTCAGACCTCGGCCCCTATAGCTGTGTATGCTAGACTAGTGGTTCCCAACCCTTTTCTGTTACTGTACCACCAACTGAACGTTGCTCTGCCCGGAGTCCCCATGAAGTACCCCCTCATGTGCATTTTACCAATAAGCCTATGGTTTCATGAGTCTTCTCAAGTACCACCTATAGACCAAGTACCCCAGGTTCCTAGTTACCCTGGTTCCTAGTACCCCAGGTTCCTAGTTACCCTGGTTCCTAGTACCCCAGGTTCCTAGTACCCCAGGTTCCTAGTACCCCTGGTTGGGGGGTCACTGGCTAATTGAAGTCAGTCGGTGACTGGTGTGCTGCGATGTATGTGGTGACAGGCAATGTAATTACACGGCTGGTCGGAGAGAACATTAGAACATTACAGAAGTTAAGAGCTGTCGGGCACTAAACTCAGCTATAAAAGGGTGGGAGGTGCATGCTCTGCCCTTATCTAGCTGTAAGGCAAAGGCAGCTCTGATTCTGAAAGGTGGAGAGAGGTAGAGAGATAGCGAGAGAGACAGCGGGAGAGAGAGAGAGAGAGAGAGAGAGAGAGAGAGAGAGAGAGAGAGAGAGATGGAGAGAGAGAGAGAGAGAGAGAGAGAGATGGAGAGAGAGAGAGAGAGAGAGAGAGAGAGAGAGAGAGAGAGAGAGAGAGAGAGAGAGAGAGAGAGAGAGAGAGAGAGAGAGATAGAGAGAGAGAGAGAGAGAGAGATAGAGATTGATAGAGAGAGAGAGAGAGAGAGAGAGAGAGAGAGAGAGAGAGAGAGAGAGAGAGAGATAGAGAGAGAGAGAGAGAGAGAGAGACAGAGAGAGAGAGACATTCTGGGGACAAAATGAAAACAAACACCAAACCACACGTCATCCCAGTGAAATATGGTAATAATACAGGAGGAAGTTTACATTTTTGTAAAAATATACATTATTTCTGAGTTCCTGCCTGCCATGAGGAGGCCATTTTATATGTTTCTGAAAGTGCACCACAGAGCTGGCCAACACCCTTGTCTATCTTTAGACTCACCAGGGAATCCACCCAAGAGATGTCAGTCCAGTGGCCAAACCCCCCAGCTCTAAGACTCTCCAGACCCCATGTACTAATAACATTATTCAAAGATCTGGGGTCCTCGGGGCTGATACCATATGGTATGGAGAGTAAATACATCAGCCTTCCACATAACAGGGGAGAGTGCAAAGCGTATGTAAGAGAAGCATGCCCAGAGTAGGGCTGGACCATAGAGCATGAGAGCTGTCACTGCAAAACATAGCGACAATTGTGGAATTTTTTTAAAATATAAAGATGTTTTCTCTAAACACTTAGTACACTTAGTAAAGATGCATCTACTTTTTGAGTTAACTCAATACCTTATTTTTCTTGGACTCCACCTATGGTTTTCCAAGTGCCGGGAATGATACATAAAATAGGTCAAAGAATTAGAGGGGAACCGAGTGGAGCAGCGGTCTAAGGCAATGCATTGCAGTGCTAGAGGTGTCACCACAGACCCTGGTTTGATCCCAGGATGCATCACAACCGGCTGTGATCAGCCTAGTTAAATGAAATAATTATAATTATAATAATAGTTTCAAAAAAAATAAAAAACAAACATAAAATTTGTGAAATAGAAAATGAATGCCTATAAAAAAAAAGAGCTGTGCTTTGTATATCTCACTGGCATTCTGCACTGCAACCCTTTATAAATCACAGCTGAATAAGGCATTATTAGGAATATGTGTTGTGGTCATTCTGGAGCTCCTCTAATCTGTTTTAAACAGTCGCTTTAGAAGTCCCAATTTATTACTTTTCCCATATTAAATCCATCCCTGGAAATACTCAATCAGATAATACCCATCACTGGATTAATAGAATGTAAATAGAACAGAATTATAGGATTTCTATGGTAACTGTCTGGACAATTAGTTGGGTTGGAAAATCAAACTGATCACATGGGAGTGTTATTCAGGAATTAATATAATGTAGAAAATATTAGTTGATAGATTGTATAGCACTAAAATACTTACAATAATGACAATCGTTAGCCGATAATATCAAGATGCAGTCATAAATATATAATCATTATAGTGCACATTGCCGAAGTAAATGGTGTGTATTATGATTATATAGTTTAGGAAATACCCAAAGTTATCAATAACAATTCCACATAATGTAGAACCACGGACTCTCCTCATACGATCACTCACTGCTATTGCAGTTGAGTCATTTAGCAGACATTCTTATCCAGAATGACTTACAGGAGCAATTAGGGTTAAGGGCCTTGCTCAAGGGCACATCAACATATTTTTCACCTAGTCGGGTCGGGTATTTGAACCAGCAACATTCCGGTAACTGGTCCACCGCTAGTGTATATCTTCTTGCTGTATAAACTCATAGAAATTATACAAATGTAAAACATTTTAAAAGTCAAGTTACTTTGTAACAAAAACAAAGTGTATGTGTTTCCCCGGCCCTCACATAAACTTGTTTGTCTTGCAACGGGATTTATTTTATTTTTTTTACATTTTGAATACTCAATATATGACATAAACCATGACATAAAATATATTTAATGCCAAAATATATTACTTGTGTAAGAGTTTGTTGTGTCTCATATTCCAGTTTATTGGCAAGACATAGAGAATAAGTATTTTGAAACATGATACAGGCACAGTAGGCTAATCTCCAAGGTCAATGTGTGTTGTTTTTCAGCATTTAATTAACCAATTGATTTAGTTTTGGCTCTGATTGTCCTTGACATCATGTTGACGTATTTTATTGACACGTTTTGTTTCAGAGTTCATCTTACAGCTTGCAAGAGAACAACCCAAAGCAAACAAACCCCTTGTCTTCAGTACTGAGTGAAAGAGTCGAAAGCAGTGTTTTTGTAAACTGCAGGACTCTTTAAATAGGCCACTACTGTAGTAGCTATGCTATCTGTATGGTTGGTTAGCTCTGTGGCCTGCTAGCTCCATAAGGGTAGCCTTTCTCTGATGAGAGGGGAGAACTTGATCCTGTGCTTCAATACAAATATCCTTCCCTGGGTGGAGAGAGACACGGCCACATGTCGTTTACAAAGTTAACTTTTATTACAATTACGCCCTACAAGGAAAATATAAAAGCCAAAGGAGGACTATTATCATAATATCCACTGGCTGTCCACTGGGAAGGGAAAGGGGATACCTATCAGTTGCACAACATTTAACCAAAAGGAGTCTTCCCCATTTATAGAACCCCTCTAAATCAGAGTTGCGGTGGGTTGACTTAATCGACATTCACGTCATCGGCGCCCAGTGAGCAGAACAGCAGATTTTTCCACCTTGCCCGCTCGCGGACTCCAATATTTTCGGTCGGCAGGTAGCCTAGGGCGTTGGGCCAGTAACTAAAAAGTTGGTAGATCGAATCCCTCGAGCTGACCAGGTAGAAATCGGTCGTTCCGCCCCTGAACAAGGCAGTTAACCAACTGTTTCTAGGCCGTCAGTGTAATTTGTTCTTAACTGACTTGCCTAGTTAAATACTTTAAAAAAAATAAAAAACAAGCAACATTTTGGTTACTGTCCCAAAGCCTAGGCTACATAAATGGATATGTGGTATATTTAAAAGAGATCTTAAAACACACCTCTTTAGCTTTGCTTTTCCTTTGGGTTTTTATAGTTATTCTTTCCTTTTTATCCTCTTATGTTTATTGTGTAGTAAACATTTCAGGGGGGTTTTTTCATTGTATTTTTGTGTTGTATGAAGCGCATTGCGTTGCATTCATGTCTGAAATGTGCTATATAAATAAAGCTTGGTTTTATTTGATATGTGAGTGGGTCTGCAGAGGGGCTTGGCTAAATTAACACAGAGTTCGCACATAATTCACTGATCATTAACCAATCGAAGGGAACAGAAAGGCACTGAATGTTACTTAATTAATTGTACATAAATATGATGGTTTGTTTGGTGTGTCTGTGATATGTATTCTATGGCCATGGAAGATGGAAAATATAAATTTCAAACTCAAAATGCAAAGTCAAATTAGCATTGCAGTTAAGTATCGAACTGGAAATGCATTTCGGTTAAGTTCTTCCAATGTTTTATTGTACGGTAAATACGCAGGCACTCTACTTATAAATTATGTCATATAACAATGTAACACTATGCTTATTGCACAAAGAAATACGAATCCCATATCCCCAATTCACGCAGCAACACAGCCTGGCAGGGTAGCTGGGTGCACAGAGTGAAGTACTGATAGATTCCTTTTAGGAGGCGCTGCGCACAGGCATAAAAATGTGTTTAATTTACTCGAAAGTATACCAAGTGTGACCTCGTGTTTCTTAACTATTTACATTGTTTTGTTCACAAGCTCGGTTGCTTTTCAACTGTAGTTTGAGTCTGCTGCTTCAACTGATAGTGAAGAGGCGCCTAGTCTGATCCATAATCTCACACAGATGCCCCGTTACCACAGTAACCTCGTGCCCTTAAAGGGGCAGCTGATCATTTAGTCTCATCCGATATATTGGTTAAAAGACTGGTCACCAAAAAATAGTCACAAAACAATCCTTTGTGTTATTTTTTTATTTGTGTATTATGTAATTATGTCGAAAAAATGTTTTCGCTGGTAAAATATCTGAATGGCTGGTAATTTTTTTCATAACCTGCCATAGTGGCTGGTGGGCCAAAAATAACATTTTAGGCCCTGTGGAACACTATTTGAATCAAGTATGAAATCATTTTGAATTACACTTTAAAGGGGCAATCTGGGATTTGTACATCCATTTACTACACTAACAGCATGGTATGGGGATTAAAAAATAATTCACCATTGAATTTGATCACCAACCCTTGCACATGAATTTGAAAAGTGGGGAATTGTGTGGGCCTAAGGATTTTTACAAAAATGATATATAGTAATAATAATTTCTATTAAATTTTTTTCAATAGTTTTTATGATCTTCGGATTTCATCTCTTCAGTTTATATTGAAAGGAGAAGGGTTAATACTGAAGAGAAAAAATATCCAATCCGGATTTTTCTTTGATAGTCTCTGGGTAGAAAACTCGAGCTGGCTCAGCCAGCCATTGGCTAGGCCTTCAGAAACTGTACCGAAGGGCCTCTGACGTTCAACTGTATTAGAGCATAACTTTGAAGTGACAGTGGAATGAACCAATCACATTTTGACTTGCTAATAGTGAAATCTGTTAGCATCACCCTTTTCTGGATTAGGCTAGCGTTCAAATTTAGTTATATTCATCTGGTGAGTAGCACTGTTCGATTTTCTTTTTTTTTGCAGCTTGCTTGTTGTTAGCTATGTCTTTTAAAATAATAACTGTGATCATTGACAATAAACATTGTTGCATTTAAACTTTAGATCACTGGCTTAGTGTGATGAGTGTGATAAAATATGTTTGCAATGTTAAATAATAGATGGTTTGTTCATTTAATTTTGGAAATGAAATTGTTATTTTGTATTGTTACGTTTTCATGGGGCCTACTGGAGTGAATGGGCTGCTTATTCTTTAACATTATTTGATGTTGTGTGACTTCTGTCGCCTGTCTATCAGCGGTGTCTATTGATGAAACCTTCAGTGCCATGGAGTGCACAGGTATGGATGTGGGTCTTGGATGTGACACACTTGCTGTCGCAATTGGTGATATTGTAATGGTGGTGTTACGCTACCATAGGTTCTGTGAAAAGCAGTTTTTTTTTGTTTTGCTAGTCACATTATTTTATGTTGTGTGTCACATGTTGTGTCCATGCCGGTTCTGTCTCTCTGTGCGCGGCAGCCGGATGCGCGGCCAGGCCTGTTTGATTAATTAATAATGTCAGCAAAAAACATTGCTCCTCCTTCACTACGAATGGTCTGACAACAGAAGATATAATGTCGCCGGGCGCATTCGGTGATGCTATGTTTTCTGTTATTTTCTTGATTTTTGAGTTTGATGTAACCTATTGTATTTGAAGATATTTGATCGTTCTGATGGCCTAGGTCCTATGGTTTGCCACTGAATTTGAACTAGTATACCATATTATATATTGAGCTTCACATCGGCCGTGTATTTCAACGGTTCTGTATTGCAATAGATCTATCTCCCTTATTCCGTGTGAGAAAATATGACTTGAGCGATTGACCCATCATTTGTACAATATGTTGTCTGAAACTCTTAGCCATTGGTAGTTTTGGGGATTAATTGTGGATACAATTGTGTTATTTAATCGCCTTAATAACCTACAGCTGTGAAAGACAATTGTGTTGAGTTGCTTGCTGAACTATGAATGATTTGCATAACAACAATAATCAAATCAAATTGTATTTTGTTCACATTCTTCGTAAACAACAGGTATATATTAACAGTGAACCGCTTACGGGCCCTTGTCAACAATGCAGAGAGAGAAAAAGCGAAATAATAAATAAAAAAATAACGCGAGGGATAAAATACACAATGAGTAACGATGACTTGGATATATACACCGGGTATCAGTACGGAGTCGATGTGCAGGCTACAAGGTAGGCTAATTGAGGTATATATGTACATATAGGTAAGGATAAAGTGACTAGGCAACAGGATAGATAATAAACAGTAACATATAAGCCCATTATCATTAGGCTATAAAGGCAATCGTTGATTTGTCCAAAGAGTTTTAAATTAGTGTATAGGCTATTAGGCTAACCAGGAATTAGGCACATAAAATACGTATCATAATGAATCTTTTTGAAATGACGTTTGTTTTGAATGTTTTTAAGTGATTGGCTGAGCTTTGCCAATTCTAAACGAAATAATTGTCATTTTGATAACCATTTTTGTTTCCTTTTAATAATTGAAGGTGGCAAAACAATCTCGACAGTAAATCATATATAGACTATTGTCACTGTCTATTTTGCCACATCAGAGGCTTCATATATGCGCATGAATCGGAAATCATTTAATCTGTATTACCACTCTTGTGTTTGATAGCCTACCTGATGCGTTCAAGAAAACGTTATAAGAAGAGTAGAAGCTTCATATCAACTTTATCATTTAGGACCCTTTTCCTGAATTTATCCACATGCGATTCAAGCGCTATTTCCAAGAAAAATTGTGTATTTTGCATTTTTTCAAATGTCTTGCATCTGGAAAACAACACACTTTTAGCCTACTGTCAATCTAGGCCTATTAATTTCCAATTCATAAGCATAGATCATATGATTAGAAATAGATGAACAAATGTGAAAGGTGACAAAGGAAATAGAGAGGATTCAGATATGATTTAATGTATATTCATTGTTTCTGTAATTATCATTCATTGCAACATATTGACAAATCAATTTAGTCAAATCCCCAAACACGTCTGTATGGTTATGAGTTGACAAATATAGCCTTGTCCTTTTATCTTATAAAGGTGACAAAACGCTGTTTCATATTAAGTGTGATTTCTGTTTAACTCTATGAAATATATTCTCCCCATTGATGTAGTTTCAAAATATTATTTGCGGTAAATCGTGATGATGAATACACCACTCAAATATGAGATGTCATGTCAGCTCGCGAAGTATTAACACACGCCAGAAAACGGATCAAGGCTCCTTGCTCACCACATCTTCGGGACGTTATGCATAACAACAACTTTAAATTAAATATAAATAGCTTACCCCATTGCAATAATAAAAGTAATATCTACTATACAACTGTGCAACATCATGGCAAAATATTTCATTACTTCAGTCCACATCACATTTACACTATGTACAAGAAGTCCCAATCGAGTATGTAGCCTATTTGCGCATCCACCCATACACTATGCAACCTATGCAACCGTTCTATTGTTTTGTGTTAATATTCTACCTATCAGCTGTCCGAATCCACGTCACTTTTGTTTTCCTCGGTTTTCTCTGCGGGTGTTTTCATCGATTTGTTCCATTTCTGCGAGTTTTCAGACTCTTCCGAGGACGACCTTTTCTGTCTTCTCCATTTCGCTCGTCTGTTTTTGAACCACACCTATGTGAAAATAAAAGATGCAATTGTTTACTTTGTATGACATATTTGTTATACCGTGTTGTAGAGTAATTCTAAAGTCGTTTGAGCTGAATAGAACATATTGTAATGAAACAGCAGGGAGCATCAAAACAATGTTGGCACTATAAAGACGTAAACGTTTGCTATTATTATGTGCGTAACGCTTGGATCGAATATTTGGCCTTTCAACTGAAGTTGAAGGTATTGATACCTTTATTTTCGTGGTATGGAGAGATCCTTCACATATTTTCTGAAAATCAACGCAGCCTAATGTGTGTATAGGGAGGTAGACAGCCAGCAACACAGGTCCGTGCATACACTCACCTCGACCTTCTCTTCCCGTAGGTGCACTCTTCGCGCGAGCTGTTCCCGTGTGCCAACGTCAGGGTACTTGGTCTCCTGAAATAGATTTTCCAGGGCCTCGAGCTGCTCGTCGGTGAAGATAGTCCGGTGCCTCCTCTTGCGTCGGCAGTGGAGCTGGTTCAGGAGCTGGAGCTCCGTCCGAGACAAGGTGCCCACGTTCATATAGGACATCATCTGGTGCGGGATGGGAGAGATGAGCACCGAGCCCGTGCGGTCATAACCTGCATGGATCAATAAACATACTAGATTCATTAGAAACATTTGTTTGTCCTCAATTAATAATTAATTTCGCAACACACCCAATAGCCCTATAAAGACATCACAAATGAAAAACAATGAGAACAAAAAACAACGCAGCACAAATCAAGCTATTTAGACAGCAAAAACAACACCTTTACGCATGTATAATATAGACCACGCATCATCCCATGCAAATGTCTACACAAAGTTTAACATAAAATGTATTCTAGTTAATGCGTAAAAGTAAAACTGAATTAGAATAGGCCTATACCATGGATAGACTTCTTAAATAGGGTAAAGGTGCCACCAAAATTACTGCATGTGTAATGTTGCACAATGGGCGCATTCACAAGTTAAAACACCAACCAAGACCTGTATCTATCATCCTCTATAACCTAACAATGTTTTAACTTTTGCTTGTTATTACAGGCATCGTTACATTGTCCAGTGCCCAAGGAACATGCAGAGTTTAAACGTTTACTTTTGGCTACAGATAGAAGTGGGAAAGGGCAACCTACCGGTTGGAATACACGGGCACTGTTGCGAGCCGAGGGCTGGGATAGCGCTGCAGCAAGCAGGGCCACTGGGGCCCTGCACATGCATTTGTCCATAATAATAGTTATTATATCCTATTCTAGTCCCGTTCACCGCCTCGATGGCCGATGGAGAAGATCCAGTAGTGTGCGAGTAGAGTCCATTATAATCGGCAGCGGTGTAGATGGAATCCGTGAGGTTCGAGAACACCACCGGGGCATTCCGATGGAGGAGCACTGAGTCCTTGCAAGTAGGTCTCCCGGCCAGGATACTGTCGATGCTAAACATACCAGCGGGCATCACCGATACGTGGAAAGGATGATAAAAAACCTCGTTGCTTTTAAAAATCCTAAATTCGTTTCGGTCAGGAAACAGTCAGCGGAAAGTTCCTAAATCTGCGTCATAACATCGAGTTTGTTGACGTTGGCGTGTTTTTCTCTTGTTGGACCAACTCCGGTGGCCGGTGGGTGCATTGAGACCAAAGCTTCACTAACTTGTTTTCGTGGTCCTCTTGAACTCCAGCCCCGTTATATACTCAGCTGACGTCACCGACCAGTTGAGCCTGTGCTGGTGAAGCGGATGACAAGCCAAGAGCAGAGAGAGGCTGGTTTTAGGGTTAGCGCACAATGATGTGAAAGGCACAGATCTGTGTATTGGGAATTAAATTAAATTAATCCGTACTGTTTGCAGACGTTTGAAACAAACCACACAATTCAGTGCAATGTCAGCCATGAGGGCTAATTGTACAATGTAGGCTAATCAGTTTAATTTAATTGTCAGCAAAATTATATTCGTAGACACATTTCCTGTGAACCTATTACTGAAAAATCAGGTGCTGCTTCCTGTAAAATATATCTGTACTAATAAATGTAACTATAGGACTACCTGTTTTCAGTTCGCTGCAGATAGCTACTGGCACGAGCTGCAACAAACACTCAAACTGGACAGTTTTTTCTCAATCTCTTCATTCAAAGACTCAATCATGGACACTCACTGACAGTTGTGGCTTCTTTGTGTGATGTATTGTTGTGTCTACCTTCTTGCCCTTTGTGCTGTTGTCTGTGCCCAATAATGTTAGTACCATGTTTTGTGCTGCTACCATGTTGTTGTCATGTTGTGTTGCTACCATGCTGTGTTGCCATGTGTTGCTGCCTTGCTATGTTGTCTTAGGTCTCTCTTTATGTAGTGTTGTCTCTCTTGTCGTGATATGTGTTTTGTCCTATATTTATATTTTATGTTAAATTTTTAATCCCAGCCTCCGTCCCGGATGGAAGCCTTTTGCCTTTTGGTAGGCCGTCATTGTGAAGAAGAATTGGTTCTTAACTGACTTGCCAAGTTATATAGAGTTTAAATAAATAATAAATACATAAATAAATAATAAATAAACATCAATTTGTGAAACTAATACATGTAACTTCTGTCTAGGCTATAGGACTACATCAATTTATTTGTGAAACTGTGTGTGTATGTGTCTCTAATAATCTTAATTTTATTTACAGACCATACATGCACAATGGGTGTCCATAAACAATCCAAATGTTCTATCACCAGATCCCAAAATACACACCACAAATAACCATTATGGGAAAGGCCCCACTCTCCCCTCTCCTTCCCTTTGCACTCTCCTTCTAAGAATATCAAAATATAGGCCTATAACATTTAATCAAATATATTCCATTGCTTATGAGGATCCGGATCTCTGTCTTTGTTGCCGCATAATAATTGGGAAACAGTCGGTCTGACACGACCGTTACATAGCTCACCAGAGGAGGGTTCGAGAGGAGATTATCGCTGTTTACCACATCAACGGAGCTATCTCGTGGGTAGGAAATCATTAACTTTAAACACCTCCGCTAACTACTCATTCAGTGAACATATTATTATCGCTATGATAAGATAACGGTCATTATCGCTTCTATTCTCCGAGTTAGAGAACTTTAACTATTTGCACATCATTACAACACTGTATATATACACATAATATGACATTTGATATGTCTTTATTATTTTGGAACTTTTGGAACAGCAATGTTTACTGCACATTTTTTATTGTTTATTTCACGTTTGTTTGTTTTACTTGATTTGGCAGTGTGAACATACGTTTCCCATGCCAGTAAAGCCCTGAAATTGAACTGAATTGAAAACGTATTACAATTACACGGCTAATCAAATGAAATGCGCGGGTGTGAAATGAGGCGAATGTTACTTCAGAGCGCATTTTCAATTTAGTGAGAACGAAGTGAGGAGGAGGGAACGTGGTGTAGCCTCGACCCTGGGTTACCCACCTTGGTAAATCAACTCAGGCGTTATGGATTTTACAGTCAGGAGCGTGTTGATTGCATTCCAACTATCACTGATAGACTTAAGTATTGTGCAAACGATTTACCTAGAATATATATATTGATGAACATTGTACACAATTACGCCTATGTAGAAAATGATCAAATCATTTGGGTTAAATGAAACATGATATAAAATCCATATTTCATCAAGTGTTTATTTAATAGATTTGATGGACTTCATAGAAAAGTTGTAGTAATAAATAAGCATATTGATTCGATTTGTACAATAGACCTACACAAACAAAACAATTGCCTACATTATAAAAACATAAACATGAACAATTTACATTTCTGGTAAAATACGGCCACAGGGAATACATTTCGATTTTCTTAGATCAAATTAATTGATAAACAACTCTGCAATTATACAGTAATGATATTGAACACATTTTGACAATATGTTAATGCACAACTTATGTTTAAGGTTGATTTGTGTTGAAAAAGGTACAGTCTTAAAAAGTGCAAACAAGTATTAATTCATGTGCATAATGCTTTTAGGTATCATATAGCCTAATTCAATAAAACCGTGTTCATATTTCATTCTAAGTTAACAGAATGTTATGTTTATTACGTTTTCTAGCCTAAACATTCAATAGGCGATTCCAATACAACAACATATTTGATTGATATTTGATTGATCACATAGCTTAGTCTAACCTTGTTCCATAAAAAAATTGACATAGAAAAGTTCTGAAAAACAAAACAAAAAAATATATATATTTTCCATATAGGGGCAAAATTAAGAATGCAAAACCAATAACTTATAAACAGTCATTATTTTGACGTCAACGTTTAAGAGAAACGGATGTTAATTTCTCCCTCCTAAATTATCTTATTTTTGTCGATAGATCGTGGGACTCGGCTTCCGAGAATCATTCCGAGGTAAGAATTGTGTGTTGTCTCTATCGTCGAATAAATCACTTGCATGAGCAAATAAGACGTACCATCATTGACAAAGATGGTTCCATTGACTGTAGGACTTTTTTTTCCCCCGATTGTTAAACGGCTTTACATTTATTAAGTATATTGTGTATTGTAGCCATTATATGCTAATGGTTTCAAATGTAACGTATTTTGATTGAAATAAATACCAAAAAAGATCATGTGTAATAATGATAATATGATAATGTGCTCTTGAATTTTGCTTAACTTCATGTATAATTTTGACAGAAATTGTCCTGTAGCCTTTTGATATGTAAACATTCATCCTTTTTATGCGTTATTTAATGGCTCTGCTCTGCAGTCACAATGTAATTCAAAGCAAGAAAAAAAAGTGATATGCCATTATTATTTTCTCTCTTTTTCTTACATTTCAACTTCCAAGGGGCAGTGAAAAGAGGGAGTAAAAATGATTGCTAAAACGAAACGGTCATTTGAAATTAAAAGCCTCGAAAGACGTATGAAGGCACCACTTACTTACTGAATAGATAGCGTCAGACACGGCGGTAAATGGTGCCCGGAGACATACACCCACAATGGGTGTCCCTCTTGCCGGCATCTTTATATATCATGGGCCTGATCTCTAAAACCTGTTTAAAAACAGCAAATCAAAAAGGGACTTTGTAATACAACCACATTCAAGCTAGGATAAATAAAAGACAGAGAAAAGCGAGGCTCTTAGCATTTGAGTATGAATCATGTATTAAGAGCCTTTTAACAGCACATGTCAGTGTCACTATAGTGGCTGGATGACATGTCACTGCATAGGGACAGCCATCTTAAAAAAAGAGAGATACGTGAAAAAAGATGTATTCTACATATTACACCAACCGCTATAGGCATATGTACTGTGAAAGCAATCCTGAAATACACAGTGGAAAACACAATTCACTTAGGCATCAAGTGATTGAGAGGCACCTGAATGGGCCTACCAATACCCCTTGACAATACAAACCCTGTAGCTCTGAATTAAGATTTAAACAGGCAGAGCACATTGTACTGCGGCACAGATGCCCCTTTTGCATCAACATTGGCTCTGATAATCAGATAATCATTTGTGGTGTGTGTGTGTGTGTGTGTGTGTGTGTGTGTGTGTGTGTGTGTGTCAAATCACATTTATTCGTCATGAACACAGTTTACAGCAGGTACAAAAGGTGAATCGAAATGCTTGGGACTCAGCTTCGTAGAGTCATTCCGAGGTAAGAATTCATCGTCAAATAAATAATCTATCCGTAGATAAAATCTAACCGTAGATAAAATGCAACACAGTTGACAAGGATGCTTCCATTGACTGTAGGATTGTTATTTTTTCCGATTGCCAAGCAGCTTAACATTTAATAAGTAAGTACATTATGTATTTGTTACGGTGCGTGAATGAGGACCCAAAAGCGAATTAACTTAAACAGAGCTTCTTTAATTACCAAACATAGGTAGGCTCAGACGGACCGGCAGATTCCGACAGGACAAGACAAGGTTACAGCAAAACATGACGACAGTCTGGTTCAGGCATGAAACACAACAAACAAGAATCCGACAAGGACAGGAACAAAAACAGAGAGAGATATAGGGGACTAATCAGAGGGAAAAAGGGAACAGGTGGGAAAAGGGGTGACGAGGTGGTTAGGAGGAGACAAGGCACAGCTGGGGGAAAGAGGGGGTGGAAAGGTAACCTAACAACGACCAGCAGAGGGAGACAGGGTGAAGGGAAAGGACAGAGACAAGACACAACATGACAGTACATGACAGTACCCCCCCACTCACCGAGCGCCTCCTGGCGCACTCGAGGAGGAAACCTGGCGGCAACGGAGGAAATCCTCGATCAGCGCACCGTCCAGCACGTCCCGAGAGGGAACCCAACTCCTCTCCTCAGGACCGTACCCCTCCCAATCCACGAGGTACTGGTGACCACGGCCCCGAGGACGCATGTCCAAAATTCTACGGACCCTGTAGATGGGTGCGCCCTCGACAAGGATGGGGGGGGGGGGGAAGACGAGCGGGGGCGCGAAGGACGGGCTTGATGCAGGAGACATGGAAGACCGGGTGGACGCGACGAAGGTATCGCGGAAGAAGAAGTCGAACTGCAACAGGATTAATGACCCGAGAAATACGGAACGGACCAATGAACCGCGGGGTCAACTTGCGAGAAGCCGTCTTAAGAGGAAGGTTCTGAGTGGAGAGCCAAACTCTCTGACCGCGACAATATCTAGGACTCTTAGTTCTACGCTTATTAGCAGCCCTCACAGTCTGCGTCCTATAACGGCAAAGTGCAGACCTGACCCTCTTCCAGGTGCGCTCGCAACGTTGGACAAAAGCCTGAGCGGAGGGGACGCTGGACTCGGCGAACTGAGATGAGAACAGCGGAGGCTGGTACCCGAGGCTACTCTGAAAAGGAGATAGCCCGGTCGCAGACGAAGGAAGCGAGTTGTGGGCGTATTCTGCCCAGGGGAGCTGTTCTGACCAAGACGCAGGGTTACGAAAAGAAAGACTGCGTAAGATGCGACCAATAGTCTGATTGGCCCGTTCTGCTTGACCGTTAGACTGGGGGTGAAAGCCGGAAGAGAGACTGACGGAAGCCCCAATCAAACGGCAAAACTCCCTCCAAAATTGAGACGTGAATTGCGGACCTCTGTCCGAAACGACGTCTGACGGAAGGCCATGAATTCTGAAAACATTCTCGATGATGATTTGTGCCGTCTCTTTAGCAGAAGGAAGCTTAGCAAGGGGAATGAAATGAGCCGCCTTAGAGAACCTATCGACAACCGTAAGAATAACAGTCTTCCCCGCTGACGAAGGCAGTCCGGTGACAAAATCTAAGGCGATGTGAGACCACGGTCGAGAAGGAATAGGAAGCGGCCTGAGACGGCCGGCAGGAGGAGAGTTACCGGACTTAGTCTGCGCGCAGACCGAACAAGCAGCCACGAAACGACGCGTGTCATGCTCCCGGGTGGGCCACCAAAAACGCTGGCGAATGGAAGCAAGCGTACCCCGAACGCCAGGGTGGCCGGCTAACTTGGCAGAGTGAGCCCACTGAAGAACGGCCAGACGAGTAGGAACGGGAACGAAAAGAAGGTTCCTAGGACAAGCGCGCGGCGACGGAGTGTGAGTGAGCGCTTGTTTTACCTGCCTCTCAATTCCCCAGACAGTCAACCCGACAACACGCCCCTCAGGGAGAATCCCCTCGGGGTCAGTGGAGGCTACTGAAGAACTGAAGAGACGAGACAAAGCATCAGGCTTGGTGTTCTTAGAGCCCGGACGATAAGAAATCACGAACTCGAAACGAGCGAAAAACAGCGCCCAACGCGCCTGACGCGCATTAAGTCGTTTGGCAGAACGGATGTACTCAAGGTTCCTATGGTCAGTCCAAACGACAAAAGGAACGGTCGCCCCCTCCAACCACTGTCGCCATTCGACTAGGGCTAACCGGATGGCGAGCAGTTCGCGGTTACCCACATCATAGTTACGTTCCGACGGCGACAGGCGATGAGAAAAATACGCGCATGGGTGGACCTTGTCGTCAGAGAGGGAGCGCTGAGAAAGAATGGCTCCCACGCCCACCTCTGACGCGTCAACCTCGACAACGAACTGTCTAGAGACGTCAGGTGTAACAAGGATAGGAGCGGATGTAAAACGATTCTTGAGGAGATCAAAAGCTCCCTGGGCGGAAACGGACCACTTAAAGCACGTCTTGACAGAAGTAAGGGCTGTGAGAGGAGCTGCCACCTGACCGAAATTACGGATGAAACGATGATAGAAGTTCGCGAAGCCGAGAAAGCGCTGCAGCTCGACGCGTGACTTAGGGACGGGCCAATCAATGACAGCTTGGACCTTAGCGGGATCCATCTTAATGCCTTCAGCGGAAATAACAGAACCGAGAAATGTGACGGAGGAGGCATGAAAAGTGCACTTCTCAGCCTTCACAAAAAGACAATTCTCTAAAAGGCGCTGGAGGACACGTCGAACGTGCTGAACATGAATCTGGAGTGACGGTGAAAAAATCAGGATATCGTCAAGGTAAACGAAAACAAAGATGTTCAGCATGTCTCTCAGGACATCATTGACTAATGCCTGAAAGACAGCTGGAGCGTTAGCGAGGCCGAAAGGAAGAACCCGGTATTCAAAGTGCCCTAACGGAGTGTTAAACGCCGTCTTCCACTCGTCCCCCTCCCTGATGCGCACGAGATGGTAAGCGTTACGAAGGTCCAACTTAGTGAAAAACCTGGCTCCCTGCAGGATCTCGAAGGCTGAAGACATAAGAGGAAGCGGATAACGATTCTTCACTGTTATGTCATTCAGCCCTCGATAATCTATGCAGGGGCGCAGAGACCCGTCCTTCTTCTTGACAAAAAAAAACCCGCTCCGGCGGGAGAGGAGGAGGGGACTATGGTACCGGCGTCAAGAGCTACAGACAAATAATCTTCGAGAGCCTTACGTTCGGGAGCCGACAGAGAGTATAGTCTACCCCGGGGGGGGGTGGTTCCCGGAAGGAGATCAATACTACAATCATACGACCGGTGTGGAGGAAGAGAGGTGGCCCTGGACCGACTGAACACCGTGCGCAGATCGTGATATTCCTCCGGCACCCCTGTCAAATCACCAGGCTCCTCCTGTGAAGAAGAGACAGAGGAAACAGGAGGGATAGCAGACATTAAACATTTCACATGACAAGAGACGTTCCAGGAGAGGATAGAATTACTAGACCAATTAATGGAAGGATTATGACAAACTAGCCAGGGATGGCCCAAAACAACAGGTGTAAAAGGTGAACGAAAAATTAAAAAAGACATGGTTTCACAATGATTACCAGAAACAGTGAGGGTTAAAGGTAGCGTCTCACGCTGAATCCTGGGGAGAGGACTACCATCCAGGGCGAACAAGGCCGTGGGATCCTTTAACTGTCTGAGAGGAATGTCATGTTCCCGAGCCCAGGTCTCGTCCATAAAACAGCCCTCCGCCCCAGAGTCTATTAAGGCACTGCAGGAAGCTGACGAACCGGTCCAGCGTAGATGGACCGACAAGGTAGTGCAGGATCTTGAAGGAGAGACAGGAGTAGTAGCGCTCACCAGTAGCCCTCCGCTTACTGACGAGCTCTGGCCTTTTACTGGACATGAAGTGACAAAATGACCAGCGGAACCGCAATAGAGACAGAGGCGGTTGGTGATTCTCCGTTCCCTCTCCTTAGTCGAGATGCGGATACCTCCCAGCTGCATGGGCTCAGCACCCGAGCCGGCAGAGGAAGATGGTAGTGATGCGGAGAGGGGGGCGACGGAGAGCGCGAGCTCCTTTCCACGAGCTCGGTGACGAAGATCAACCCGTCGCTCGATGCGAATAGCGAGTTCAATCAAGGAATCCACGCTGGAAGGAACCTCCCGGGAGAGAATCTCATCCTTTACCTCTGCGCGGAGACCCTCCAGAAGACGAGCGAGCAAGGCCGGCTCGTTCCAGCCACTGGAGACAGCAAGAGTGCGAAACTCAATAGAGTAGTCTGTTATGGATCGATTGCCTTGACATAGGGAAGACAGGGCCCTGGAAGCCTCCTCCCCAAAAACAGATCGATCAAAAACCCGTATCATCTCCTCCTTAAAGTCCTGATACTGGTTAGTACACTCAGCCCTTGCCTCCCAGATTGCCGTGCCCCACTCACGAGCCCGTCCAATAAGGAGAGATATGACGTAGGCGACACGAGCAGTGCTCCTGGAGTAAGTGTTGGGCTGGAGAGAAAACACAATATCACACTGGGTGAGGAACGAGCGGCATTCAGTGGGCTCCCCAGAGTAACACGGCGGGTTATTGATTCTGGGCTCCGGAGATTCGAAAGCCCTGGAAGTGGCCGGTGGATCGAGGCGGAGATGGTGAACCTGTTCTGTGAGGTTGGAGACTTGGGTGGCCAGGGTCTCAACGGCATGTCGAGCAGCAGACACTTCCTGCTCGTGTCTGCCTAGCATCGCTCCCTGGATCCCGACGGCTGAGTGGAGAGGATCCGAAGTCGCTGGGTCCATTCTTGGTCGGATTCTTCTGTTACGGTGCGTGAATGAGGACCCAAAAGCGAATTAACTTAAACAGAGCTTCTTTAATTACCAAACATAGGTAGGCTCAGACGGACCGGCAGATTCCGACAGGACAAGACAAGGTTACAGCAAAACATGACGACAGTCTGGTTCAGGCATGAAACACAACAAACAAGAATCCGACAAGGACAGGAACAAAAACAGAGAGAGATATAGGGGACTAATCAGAGGGAAAAAGGGAACAGGTGGGAAAAGGGGTGACGAGGTGGTTAGGAGGAGACAAGGCACAGCTGGGGGAAAGAGGGGGTGGAAAGGTAACCTAACAACGACCAGCAGAGGGAGACAGGGTGAAGGGAAAGGACAGAGACAAGACACAACATGACAGTACATGACAGTATTCAGTAGCGATTTTAGCATGTACATTTTGTACATGTGGGATGGATGCCAGCAAAGCCACTACACTACACAAAACTAAACAATACATTAATTGCACTATAACGGTGACAAACGGTGCCCACAAACTGTTATGGCCTACATAAAGCTGTCCCAACAGCAGTCCCAACATCTTACCACTGCTACACCTGGCCATCAGCGGAGCCTTGTCTGGCAGTGAAACAGTTAATTAATTCTCACTTACTGCCTTTAAAAAAAAATACATAGCTGATATGCCTGACTTACTAAACAAATCGTGTGTCTACTGACAATTGAGCTGTACAAACTATGGCATAAGGGGGCAACAAGTGGATAAGAGGTAATCAATCATTTCAATTAAGACATTAAGACGAGCTAGGACTGATGTAATCAGTATAACTATTTGATCAGCACTTTTGAAATGTACAGCAACAGAATACAGAACAAGGGCCGTTTTTACAGTCTTCTCCCTGTACACCAAGTCAGAATCATAGGATAAATAAAGGGGGCATATAGACAGACAATGAAAGCTCTTACAATATTCAATGATTACATTTTTGTTTATGTTTGCTCGGGTGCCAAGCCAGTCTGTGTGTTTATTTCCTGTGTATTTCAACAGGGGTACAGGCATATGGAGAGACGGATGTGTGTGTGTGCGTGTTTTGTGTTTTTGTGTGTATGTAGGGCCCACAGCCATGATCCAGCCTGGCCAAAGGATTAACCCTAGCAGAGCTCTCTCTAAATCACATCTATCATTTCATGCATACAGCCGAGGAGAAATCCATATTTATTATATGTGTCAGAGCTGTCATGTGCAGGGTGCCTGCTTTACAGTTATACAGTGTGCCTATTGTTGGATCACAGAGGGCTGTGTTCAACGTCACCGCTGATGAAACCATATTAAACCCATGTGTATGTGAAAGCCCAGGAACAGTTTAAGGACACCCCGAAAGCATCTGGGTATTGAACCCCCCCCCCCCCATTTTTATTTATTTAAAATAAAATCAATTCTGCCACAAAGAAGCATTGCAGTCTTCTGTAAAATGACTAGTGCTGACAAATTATTGACACAATTTCAGTTAAATTTACATGCCTATGGATTGATACAGATAATCATAACCGTGGGAAATAGGGGTGCAGCAGCACCCCCTGATAAATCTAAATTAAAAACATAAGCACCCCCAACTCATAGCACCACCTACCCAAAACATCTTCCTGTGGCCATGCATATCATTCTTAATGAAATAGCCTATATGCTTCTAAGGAGCACGTAACAATGAATCAGAGACCAAATACAGTATATAGTTATCGATATATGATAAGACCCTGGTAGTAATTGTAAGCTGTAATTGTAATTGTAAACTACACATAATCATCTTTGGAATATTTAGAAATAAATACATATCTAGATACAATACTAAGAGCTGCTCTGATTTCAATCCTTCTGATACAATGTTTACGTATCAGATCCAGTGATATATGGAGGAATTTTAACAGTATCCATCCACTTGTGGTAGATTAGGAATTCAGAGGCCAAGTACAAAACTGCCCTGTATGAATATGTTGGCCTGACGGCCTATATACACGGATGAGCAACTGCATTGCGACGAGAGAGTCCCTCCAGCCTGTTCATTTTCAAAATGGCAGTGTAGACACATATTGAGCCGAGAGCCATCCCATCTTGCGTTCCACAGTCATTTTCAATTTTTTTTTCGACAACAGTTTAATTCACTACTAACATCAAGTTATCACTCTACACACAATACCCCACAATGACAAAGCAAAAATGGGGTTTTAGAAATGTTTCCTAATATATTAAAAATAAAAAACAGATATATCACATTTACATAAGTATTCAGACCCTTTACTCAGTACTTTTTTGAAGTACCTTTGGCAGCGTGTACAGCCTTGTATGACATTACAAACTTGGCACACCTGTATTTGGGGAATTTCTCCCATTCTTCTCTGCAGATCCTCTCAGGCTCTGTCAGGATGGATGGGGAGCATTGCTGCACAGCAATAGATCTATCAAGAGATGGTAGATCGGGTTCAAGTCTGGGCTATGGCTGGGCCACTCAAGGACATTCAGAGACTTGTCCCGAAGCCAATCCTGCATTGTCTTGGCTGTGTGCTTAGGGTTGTTGTCCTGTTGGAAGGTGAGCCTTTGCCACAGTTTGAGGTCCTAGGCACTCTGGAGTAGGTTTTCATCAAGGATTTCTCTGTACTTTGCTCTGTTCATCTTTGCTTCGATCCTGACTAGTCTCCCAATCCCTGCCACTGAAAAACATCCCCACAGCATGATTCTGCCAACACCATGCTTCACCGTAGGGATGGTGCCAGGTTTCCTCCAGACGTGACTGTTTGCATTCGGGCCAAATAGTTCAATCTTGGTTTCATCAGACCAGATAATCTCGTTTCTTTAGGTGCCTTTTGGCAAACTCCAATCGGGCGCTCAATTTTGTGTCTCACAGCAAAGGGTCCGTATACTTATGTCAAATTTCTACCAACCTGTTTTTGCTTTGTCATTATGGGGTATTGTGTTTAGATTGCAGAGTTTAATAAACATTTTAGGATAAGGCTGTAACGTAACAAAAAGTGGAAAAATCAAGGTGTCTGAATACTTTTCGAAGGAACTTTATTTTACACAGTTGTGTATGAGATTTATCAATTTAATGAAGTTATGACACGTTTAGTTTTAGGAGATGTGATTGTGTCTGGGTAACTTGTGGGTCACTAATTTGCCGCTTACACCTTGGAAAATACATAATGGAAAACACTATGGACAGCAACAGAGACGGATGTACAACAGGCATGTCTGTCTGCCATACGAGGGTGCTAGAGGGCTCACTGCAATGTCTACTAGCAAAACACCACTCAAAACACTGATCAGCCAGAGGGCCAAAAGATCACACGCACTCACATGCACACAGAGAGAGAGAGAGAGAGAGAAAAAAAGAGAGAGCGAGAGTGAGAGAGCGAGCAGAGTAAGGTTAGAAGGGCTGAGGACATACAGCAAATGAATCCACCACCAATCAGTGGATAGGAGATAATATGTTTCCATTTGGGGCACAGCCTATCTTCATCTCCTTGTGCTAATGCTAGTTAGTGAGACCAGACCTGGACTACAGACCTGACTACAGACAGACGGTACAGAGATCCAGACAGAAACAACCACCCTCAGGTCAACCCATATAGTGTCCCTACACCCTCCGGACCAGGAGAGACATAGAGAGTTCTAAAACAGAACCATATTGTTGTAATCTGAGCTGAGCACCTAACTCAGTGTTCCATCTTAACTGTCTGCTACTGGTAGAGGTCCAGTAGAGGTGCCAAAAACCCTGCCTGGTCTGTACCCTACCCAGAGACCTGCAGAGGAAAACTCTTTGTCCATGACTAGTCTCTGTTTGTCTCTCTGTGTTAAAGAGCTCACGGGGTAAGAAAGCTTTTCTTGACGGAGTATGTGTGTGATCTTACACATTACACATTTACTGCTCTCTGTCTCTGTCTCGTGTGTTCGTGTGTGTGTGTGTGTAAAACATCGTATCACTGTACAATCTTCAAGAATTGCATTTAAAAAAAACAGTAAAAAAACAGAAAAAAATAAATTGGTTATTTATTTTATTCAACAAAGGGAGACAAATCCGTAAAAAGCCCTCTTACTATAAGACGATACCCCACTCAAACTCTTATTTTAAGACGATACCTCTCTCAAACTCTTACTTTAAGACAATACCCCTCTCAAGCTTAATAGGATAAGAGGATACCCCAGGATAGGATAAGAGGATACCCCACTCAAGTCCACGGTCACTTCTAGCCTCTGGAAATTCAAAGATAATTTCAACAGTGATTTACAAATAATTTGAGTGCTAGCTAATTGTCTTTAATATCCACTGATAAAGAATGGAATTAGCTCCATATTTTCTCCAAACGTTCCGTTTTCTTCTTAGTTGTGTAAGCCTTGTCCTTAATCCCATGTTGAGCTATATGGCCTTGCAGTACTAACTCTACTGAATCACCCACACTGAGGCTGAGGCTCTTGCTGCTGCCAGCTCCTCTACACTCCCTTCTTCTCCTCTCCCTTCCTCTACACTCCCTTCTTCTCCTCTCCCTTCCTCTACACTCCCTTCCTCTACACTCCCTTCCTCTACACTCCCTTCCTCTACACTCCCTTCCTCTACACTCCCTTCCTCTACACTCCCTTCCTCTACACTCCCTTCCTCTACACTCCCTTCCTCTACACTCCCTTCCTCTACACTCCCTTCCTCTACACTCCCTTCCTCTACACTCCCTTCATCTACACTCCCTTCATCTACACTCCCTTCATCTACACTCCCTTCCTCTACACTCCCTTCCTCTTCTCTCCCTTCCTCTACACTCCCTTCCTCTTCTTGACGTCTCGTCTCCTCTCCACTCCACTCCACTCTGAGGCCATGGCGCCTCAGTGCTGGGGCCTGGCCTGCGTACGATAACGAGCTCAGATCAACGTGCCTTTTTTTTAGCCGCAGGGTGCAGCAATGCAGCATGCCAGCGAGAGGGGTTATTCGGGAGCCTGAAAATCAATCCAGTATTGCAGTTAAGATATGTAACAATGACAATCATTAGCAGTAACTGGAGTGCAGTGCTAAGAGACGATTGGCTTAGGAAACCCTCCCCTGCTAATAACCTACTGTACATTCTTAGGGGAGTTTATAATATACATAATTTATTATTCCTGGAAATATATAAACATTTCCCATAGCTCTAAACTGTCAATATGTTGTCCTCTAGCTCACTGAATGATATTAAGCCCCTCAGTCTCTCCTAAGTTTTAGAGGGTTAAGTTACGCATTTCCCCCTCATACTCAAAACCCCACTCAGAGAGACGGCGAAGACTTCCACTGAAAGGAATCTCTGTCAAATTGAGTTACAGAGTTTGTTTTGAAATAATTCAAATAATCAGTGTGATGTATTATAATCAGTAAGACAAATGTTGTTCTTGACATGAAAAAGTATCAGAAACTACAGTGCTGGGGATATGTATTTATTTACTCTTGTTTAGTGAATGGACGTTTGCCGTATCCTATCAATCAACTGTTTCCTTCTAATGGGTGGAATTCACTCACCATATTTACTTGATAAAGTCACTTCATGCTTCAAATAAACACTGATGGCAAGCACAACTGTCGTAATAAACAATGCATGGTAATGCTTTAAACCGTTAGTCAACCCATACTACGACCTATCAAATTAGAGCACTCTCACTATGCTGTTATTGGCACTAAATTCAGTAAATAATTTTTCCGTCACAGCCACATGTTTATAATGCTGTGATACTCTGTGGTAAATGTAAAGTAGTATAATGGGGAATGTATATGGTTTTTCAGTAAGAAGAAAGACTGCAAATAGAATGTCCTATTTTATTACCATATGTATCTTGTATTGTAAGGATGGGACCACCTTACTTTTCACCTTGTGTACTGTATATGTCCTCAGTTGTTGAGGTGGCAGGTAGCCTAGTGGTTAGAGCGTTAGGCCAGTAACCAAAATGTTGCTGGATTGAATCCCTGAGCTGACAAGGTACAAATCTGTCATTCTGCCCCTGAACAGGGCAGTATCGTAGTAAATAAGAATTTGTTCTTAACGGACTTGCCTAGTTAAATAAAGCTTAAATAAAATTAAAAAATGACAGCTAAAGGCTCACCCTTTTCCACTAACATGGTCATAATTCTATCATGACATATTCCTACAGAGTATATTTGCATCCCAAATGGATCCCTATCTCCTATATAGTGCACTACTTTTGACCAGATAGGGAATAGGGTGTCAATTAGGACCGTAGTGTTGTTCCCCACGGATCAGCTGCTGTAGTGTCCTCTGCACCTGCAGCAGCCGCAGGGATCATCTCTATGGACTGGAATACACATCCAGTCAGACCTCTATCCTACAGTTATCTGCAAGGGGAACCAGAACCAGGGGGGTATTTGTGTGACTAATTGGCCTGTAACTTGCCACAGAGAGAATAGCCATTGGCAGCCCCCAGGCCCCAGTAACAATTTCTAGAGGAAAAGAGTTTGAACTGGAATTCGGTTTAATTTCCTCTGCACTGAAAGGGAAGGAAGATTAATGAAATATCCCCAAATCCATCCTGTTTCATTTCTATTAAATCAGCAGTGAAATTCAACCACCCGGCCCAGCCAGGCTGAAGCGAAGGAGGGGGACTTGAGGATAATGTTTTGGGCATTTAGCTAAAGAGACCTCATCTAGTACATTATGGCGGCGGGTGAAGTGATGCTATATTGAAAATTCAATTGATGCTGAAGTCAGCATCTCAAGTTGCATTTCTATTTCGACCATAAATAAATGAGTTCAAGTTATTCAATATAGCGTGAGTTACTAACACAGCTCTGAGTAAAAGAGACATATTCCATGAAAAACTGGGTTCTAAACATAGGGGGATGGGGTTCATTATGTTCTTCCTAGTGTATTGTCTAACTGTTCTTCCTACTGTATTGTTTAACTGTTCTTCCTACTGTATTGTCTAACTGTTCTTCCTACTGTATTGTCTAACTGTTCTTCCTACTGTATTGTCTAACTGTTCTTCTGACTGTATTGTCTAACTGTTCTTCCTACTGTATTGTCTAACTGTTCTTCCTACTGTATTGTCTAACTGTTCTTCCTACTGTATTGTCTAACTGTTCTTCCTACTGTATTGTCTAACTGTTCTTCCTACTGTATTGTCTAACTGTTCTTCCTACTGTATTGTCAGACTGTTCTTCCTACTCTATTGTCTAACTGTTTTTCCTACTCTATTGTCTAACTGTTTTTCCTACTGTATTGTCTAACTGTTCTTCCTACTGTATTGTCTAACTGTTCTTCCTACTGTATTGTCAGACTGTTCTTCCTACTGTATTGTCAGACTGTTCTTCCTACTGTATTGTCAGACTGTTCTTCCTACTGTATTGTCAGACTGTTCTTCCTACTGTATTGTCAGACTGCTCTTCCTACAGTATTGTCAGACTGTTTGACAAGTAGATAAATGTATTAAAATTAGACTTAGGTACTGTTGATGTTGACGTTTAGTAGCTAATACAGATTTCACCCTTTGAATTAAGATAACAGAGACATAGCACAAACGAGAGCAAGGCTACTATTATTAGTCCATGAAATAGTTTGGCTTGAGCCAACTGCTAGTCGGTATAACCCAAGAGCAAGCCTACTGTTATTAGTCTATGAAATAGTTTGGCTTGAGCCAACAGCTAGTCGGTATAACCCAAGAGCAAGCCTACTGTTATTAGTCTATGAAATAGTTTGGCTTGAGCCAACAGCTAGTCGGTATAACCCAAGAGCAAGCCTACTGTTATTAGTCTATGAAATAGTTTGGCTTGAGCCAACAGCTAGTGGGTATAACCCAAGAGCAAGCCTACTGTTATTAGTCTATGAAATAGTTTGGCTTGAGCCAACAGCTAGTCGGTATAACCCAAGAGCAAGCCTACTGTTATTAGTCTATGAAAGTTTGGCTTGAGCCAACAGCTAGTCGGTATAACCCAAGAGCAAGCCTACTGTTATTAGTCTATGAAATAGTTTGGCTTGAGCCAACAGCTAGTCGGTATAACCCAAGAGCAAGCCTACTGTTATTAGTCTATGAAATAGTTTGGCTTGAGCCAACAGCTAGTCGGTATAACCCAAGAGCAAGCCTACTGTTATTAGTCTATGAAATAGTTTGGCTTGAGCCAACAGCTAGTCGGTATAACCCAAGAGCAAGCCTACTGTTATTAGTCTATGAAATAGTTTGGCTTGAGCCAACAGCTAGTCGGTATAACCCAAGAGCAAGCCTAATGTTATTAGTCTATGAAAAAGTTTGGCTTGAGCCAACAGCTAGTCGGTATAACCCAAGAGCAAGCCTACTGTTATTAGTCTATGAAATAGTTTGGCTTGAGCCAACAGCTAGTCGGTATAACCCAAGAGCAAGCCTACTGTTATTAGTCTATGAAATAGTTTGGCATGAGCCAACAGTTATAACCCAAGCAGCAATAGAGACCAATGATAATCCTGATCCCCCTGGAAAACCATTCAGGGCCCTCTATGGACCTAATCCCTATGGAGTTCCCTAATCTCGAATCTAATATCCTATCAATTAGAAAAGGCCAAAGAGCCTGGGTAATTCATCTGACAATGGAAAGAGTTGGGGAACAAACTGCTTAAAGCACTAAACCTATTTGGACTATTCGCCTACAGCTGGAGAGGGGGGGGGGGGTTGTTGAGAAGGTGGGAGGCTGTATGGGCCTGCTGTGAAGGTGTGGAGAAGGATAACTGATCCTAAGGGTGTGATGACAGTGTAACACAAGTGGACAGTGAGAGAGAGTGAGGCCAAAGATTTGTGGTTAGGCCGTCGCTATCCGCCCTCCGACCATAATCGTTGGACATACATAGACCTCTCTTTCTCACCGCTCGCTTGTCACAAATAATCAAAGCTACTCTTAACATCCTGGCTGTGTTTGAACCAAGGGAGATGTTTTTAAACAGGGGAGTCTGCACTCAGTATACTGCGCCATGGCAACAGGGCTGAAGACGGACGGGTGGCTTTGGGAAAATGTGGCTTTTAAGAAACTGTAAATCTCCGTAGCTACACCGCCACTCCCCAGGCTGGCTCCTTTACGGACGGAGTGACAGGTGGTGTACTCCAGTTTGATGATGATTGTTTTCAATGCCTCCCCCCTACTCCCCCCATCTCTGCACTCTGTCATTTGGAACAATAATAAACAAGCGGAGACGAGAGCAAAAAACCTGCTGAAATCTATTACCGGGAACAGTGTGGTTATGGTGGGGAAAGAGAGGAGAGCAAAGGGGAACGTTATATTCTCCCCGCTCTCCAACTACAAACATCAGTGTAATTTCCAATGCCATGCTGATTCAGGCCAGGCTTGCCACACACTTTCCTGTTATCTGATCTTAACGGGTGGTCTCTGCTCTCCCCCCTTTACCTCAGACTCGCAGATCTGGATATCTTCTCCACACCACACTCGGTTTGGGGATTTCAACTGTACCACGAAGAACTATTGGAATTATTTTGAAAGGGAAAGGGAATATGTGCGGTTATAGCCTGGAGGATTCAATATTCCCCCTTTAAAATGTAGCTAACTGTTTTCTCTTTTTTGCTTGATTGGTAGACTAATACACTTTCTTTACAGGATAGGCCTATTGGGTAAAAATATGTCCTCAAGCTGTCCAACCAGCACATATGAAATCTTATACCAAACGCATAGGAGGACCTAGTAATGAAATTAACCAAAAAGCTAAGAAAAAAACCTGCATTAGTTAGTCCTGAACCCTAAATGGGTTTGACACGTTTTTTCACCACATTACAATACTAAATCAAAGAGGTGAATGTGATCTTGGGTGCAGGAAGCTAAGCTTCACCGTGCAGTGAACCCAGGTGGCCCTAATACATGTGTTTCTATGACACAGGCATAAATGTACATGCTTATGAACAACACCCCCATTTGTCTTTCAGTACCTGACACACAGACTAGCCTCACTGATGAAACCTGTCCACTCTACCAGCCGACATGGTACATATGAAAGTAATTACAGGAGTAGTATGACAGGCCTGCTTTTGAAGAGAGAAGAAAGAAATGGTAATACATAATCAATAGAGTCTTTGGGAAATTGAAAAGCATTATATAAAACCTGTGTATGTCTCAGGGAGAGCTGGGATATGCAAGAAAAACACATTTCTAATTCACACATGCATATTAATACACACTTGTATGTGTGTGAAATAGGGAAAATATAAGCACCCACCAAAGTATTATATTATGAATAGAAAATATAAACTTTTATAGTCTTTCCCTTTGATCACTCTTATGATCTAATTCATCTGTTTTATTGGATCAGTTTGATGGAATTCATTATTTGGATATTTTGTGCATGAAAAAAGTATGTGTAAATGTATAGTTTTAACATAAGAATAGTGTTATTAGAATATTTGAATGTTTGAGGAAAATGTCTGAATTATGAATATAGTTATTAAAATCTGGCTCAATAACTGGAGTGGTAATTTTTCTCTTTCTAGATTACGTACCAGTGACCCTGCATGGTAACAACAGACCCCGTAATTGAACTGAAAAATACATTTAAAAAAAAGAGAGGAAACGGACAAGAAAAAATGGCTTTCCAATGGCAGGTCATTTTAACACATCCATACGTCAAAACAACCCGTAGGAAACTTCTAATCCCTTTTGGATGTCTGGAGAACCTTTTTCCCCTCAGACAAATGAAAAGTACAAGGTGCGCATCACATCACACTCTGTCCGTTATACAGGGGTTTCATGTAATAGCTGCATGGCTCAATGGCATTTCAGCTTTTGTCTCATATCACAGAATCACGGTACAAACGTAAGAATTTAATAACAGCTTGTCAGTGATAAACTACAAACTTTCCTAATCAATTCATTCATTCGCTGTAAACCTCATGAATACAGTTGTCTGTCAAAACATGCAATCCTCTATTTTGTGAATGTTATTCTTGGCAAGGCCTCGCTCAGATGAGATTCTACCGATAGGGAGAAAGAGAAGATGTATTGGAGATAAAATATTTAATGGGGTTCCTCCTGCCATAAAGCTTGATTTCTTTCATACTCATTCATTACATGTGTTCCTGGTTACTGCATTGCTGCCTTTGCAGCGGCTGTTATTCTTCTGTGCCACAGAACCTTTTATTTGGTTTAGAATAAATTCTACAAGCATTTCCTGAAGCATTAGGCCTTCATTTTGTCAATAATTTTTTGATTTTGAGAATTAAGAAATTACTTTTTTGTCTGGGTAGTGGGTACCATTTAATAATCATGAAATTGGATACTTAAAATGATCTCACAGTGTTACATTCTATAGGAATAGTACGATGACAGGGGAAAAGTCCAAATAGAGCACACAGAGTGGTGAAAAGATAAATACTATATTATAGTATGCTATATACTGTATACTACAGTATTATATAAGGTACTACTTTGGTACTATATAAGTACAATATACAATTTATAGCTTAAGCTCTAAAGTGATGGTACTGGATAACACTATGTGGATTCCATATAACTTAATTTGTCTTTTTGCAAAACCTAAACAGGAGAAAATAAGAGTGACTGGCTCAAAACAAAAGAAGCTGATTGAGATACATTTAGTATTTCCAAAATATGCCAATGGTTAAAATCAAGACCTGTGAAACAAATGAAGGCCTATCAGATTTTCCAGCCCAGCTTGATCCTTTCCATTTCCACCTCAGAATCCAAAGCTGGATCCCAAACTACAGCTGCACAGAGTGACCTCACCTTACTACAGAGGTTGTGTTCCAAATCACACCCTATTCCCTATGTAGTGCACATAGGACCCAGGTCAAAAGTAGTACCCTGCATAGGGAAAAGGGTGCCATTTGGGACGCATCCAGGGACTCGTTCCCTTGTTGTTCTCATCAGTGCGATATGTCCTGGGCCACATTACAACCTGATAAAGGCAAATCTATCGTCATAATGCCTTCATATCTGTTACCATCTCTGTGTATGCCGAGAATTCCTGTCAGACGTCAGAGTAAACCAAGCTTGAAATTCAGACCTGATTGCGTGGCAGAGTGCCTGACGGCTGCAATTCGCCACACTGTTGAGTTGATGGTAGACTTAACGGACAACACCGTCCGTCGCTCCCTCCCTCCCGCTAAACACAGGATACATGATTTAGACTCTTTATCTATACTGTGCACATCCCAAACCCTATTCCCTACACACTGACCTACTTTTATATATAGGAGCAATTTGTTATGCAAGCTCTGGTTTAAACCTGATGGCTCTTTCTTTCACTTGTGAATTCAGAAGGAGGGATGTTTTGAGAAAACAATGGGCCTATAATTGATGCTGGCTTGTCCTGGCCCATCCCTGGGATCTGTCCCAAATGGATGCTGTCCTGACCCACCCCTGGGATTTGTTCCTAATGGATTCTGGCCTGTCCTGACCCATCCCTGGGATCTGCCTCTACTGGATGCTATCCTGTCCTGGCCCATCCCTGGGATCTGTCCCAAATGGATGCTGTCCTGACCCACCCCTGGGATTTGTTCCTAATGGATTCTGGCCTGTCCTGACCCATCCCTGGGATCTGCCTCTACTGGATGCTATCCTGTCCTGGCCCATCCCTGGGATCTGTCCCTAAGGGATGCTGATCTGTCCTGGCCCATCCCTGGAATCTGTCCCTAATGGATGCTATCCTGGCCCATCCCTGGGATCTGTCCCTAATGGATAAAGGCCTGTCCTGGCCCATTCCTGGGATCTGTCCCTAAGGGATGCTGACCTTTCCTGGCCCATCCCTGGGATCTGTCCCTAATGTATGCTGGCCTGTCCTGGCCCATCCCTGGGATCTGTCCCTAATGGATGCTGGCCTGTCCTGGCCCATCCCTGGAATCTGTCCCTAATGGATGCTGTCCTGGCCTGGCCCATCCCTGGGATCTGTCCCTAATGGATGCTGGCCTGTCCTGGCCCATCCCTGGAATCTGTCCCTAATGGATGCTGTCCTGGCCCATCCCTGGGATCTGTCCCTAATGGATGCTGGCCTGTCCTGGCCCATCCCTGGGATCTTACCCTAATGGCACCCTATTCCCTATATAGCCTGTACTCAGGTCTAAAGTGGCTCTGCTCTCCACCCCATCCCGCCCAAGCCTCCCAGAGAGGGCTTGACTAGAGATTTGACAGATTTTATCAGTGTCATGCATCTTCATGATGCCCAGCCCACATGGGCTTATAAGACACTGTATTTGCTTTATCCAAATAAAATGATCATACTTATTATCCTACGTATACTGTATATGCACACACATACACACTACAATACCATTGTAGAATAAAAGTGACAACCATTAAAACTGAAATAACACATATGGAATCATGTGTTATAATCCTGTCTGGGTTGACGCCCCCCCTTGGGTTGTGCTGTGGCGGAAATCTTTGTGGGCTATACTCGGCCTTGTCTCAGGATGGTAAGTTGGTGGTTCAAGATATCCCTCTAGTGGTGTGGAGGCTGTGCTTTCGCGAAGTGGGTGGGGTTATATCCTTCCTGTTTGGCCCTGTCCGGAGGTGTCATAGGATGGGGCCACAGTGTCTCCTGACCCCTCCGGTCTCAGCCTCCAGTATTTATGCTGCAGTAGTTTGTGTCGGGGGGCCAGGGTCAGTTTGTTATATCTGGAGTACTTCTCCTGTCCTATCCGGTGTCCTGTGTGAATTTAAGTATGCTCTCTTTCTTTCTCTCTCTCGGAGGACCTGAGCCCTAGGACCATGCCTCAGGACTACCTGATATGATGACTCCTTGCTGTCCCCAGTTCCCATTATTCTGGCTACCATGGCTAGAAGAGATCTCAGTGACTTTGAAAGAGTGGCCTCAAAGGAGCATAGGGGGTTTAAAGTATGTGTGTGTCTCAGTCACCAGATCTTAACCCGATTGAACACTTATTGGAGATTCTGGAGTGGTGCCTGAGACAGCGTTTTCCACCACCATCAATAAAATACCAAATTATGGAATTTCTCCTAGAAGAATGATGTCGCATCCCTCCAATAGAGTCCCAGATACTTGTAGAATCCATGCCAAGCTGTTCTGGCTCGTGGTGGCCCAACGCCCTATTAAGACACGATGTTGATGTTTCCTTTATTTTGGCAGTTACTTGTGCATACCTACATACACATGTGCATTCCTACTGAAATGAAAGCAATTGAAAAACCAATCAAAAAACATTTCAATTATACAATTTATCTTGTCGCTTTGGAGATGAAATGTGCAACCAGAAACACTCTGAATAGCCCTTCAGGTTTCCAGTGACATTAGAAGCTGGAGAGGTTTAGTGAAGGCTCTGGAACGAACAGCCAGCCAGCTTTCCTGAAGAATAGAGTTGAGTTTCCATCCCACCTAACATGTGGTGCCCACTCCACACCTCTATGTGTCCTATTAAAGCAATCTGCCAGCATCCGATTCATACGCTCCTTAGTGGGAAAATATGCCATATGACGGGCTGACAAAACCTGTGTTTGTGGTGCACATCATGTTACTGAACGTAATTCTTTGATTTGAGCTGCCAAACATCCCAGACTGGCTTAATACTTTATATCAAATCCCTCTAAAAGCGAATCATTTCCAGTGATTGCTCACACTTGCGGCCTACTTACAAACACATTGACAACCAAGCCATGGCACGCGTCCATAGCACACATTCTCTCTCTGTCTGGTTCGCAGTGTTTCCTTGTGTTGCCAGCGTATTTATTTTTCACATTTTAAGTGTAGGAAAAAAAGAGCCATTCTCAAACCATGTGGAAAGTAAATATGGATGTTTTTTTCACATTGTCCCGAACGGCGCAGAGTGGGAAAGAACACGTTTAGTTTACACAGAATTGAGAAAGTGCAGACATTTTATATCATAGATTTAAAAAGATCAGACTACACCAAAGTAAGCAGTCATATTTCAGTAAAATATATGAAACCCTAATGACCACGTTTGATCTAAAATCGCAAAGACCAATCGTAAAATAGTGAGTCAAAATCCATTGATTCCTTTAAGAAATATAAAATATGCATAGTCAAAACAACCCACAAAGCTTTCCTTCTCTCCCAAAGTACCAAACAAAGGCTATCAGACCTGTTTATATTTTGACATATTTCAGTACCATACCTGTATGTAATGTACTGTATACTGAACAAAAATATAAACGCAACATGCAACAATTTTACTATGTTACAGTTGATGTAAGGAAATCAGTCAATGGAAATAAATTAGGCCCTGATCTATGGATTTCACATGTCTGGGTGTCAAGCACACCCACTGGGGAGCCAGGCCCAGACAATCAGGATTCGTTTTTTCCACACAAAAGGGCTTTATTGCAGACAGAAATATTCCTCAGTTTCGTTAGCTGTCTGGTTGGCTGATCTCAGACAATCCGTCAGGGGAAGAAGCCGGATGTGGAGGTCCTGGGCTGGCGTGGTTACACGTGGTCTGCGGTTGTGAGGCCGGTTGGACGTACTGCCAAATTCTCTAAAATTATGTTGTAGGCGGCTTATGGTAGAGATATTATTATTCAATTATCTGGCAACAACTCTATTGGAAATTCCTGCAGCCAGCATGCCACTTGCACGCTCGCTCAAAATTTGTAACATCTGTGGCATTGTGTTGTGTGACAAAACTGCACATTTTAAAATGGCCTTTTATTGTCCCCAGCACAAGGTGCACCTTTGTAATGATCATGCTGTTAAGCCACACCTGTCAGGTGGATGGATTAAAATGCTCACTAACAGGGATGTAAACAAATCTGTGCGGAAAACTTGTGCATATGCAACATTTCTGGGATCTTTTATTTCAGCTCATGAAACATGGGACCAACACTTTACATGTTGCGTTTATATTTTTTTCAGTACAGTATACATCAGAGGTAATCCTGGTAGCATTACCAAAGGGCTTGTGTATGTGTGTGTGTGTGTGTGTATGTAGTAGGTCGAAGCTCAAGTGGAGACGGGTCACTATAGACTTCCACCAACCAAATGTCCTGGCGCCCTCCCAGAGGAACCCCCTGGAAAAGACAAGAGAGAACCCTACTTTAGCCTCCGGCCCAGCCTCTTCTCATTTCTACAGTCGGGCTGGGGGAAACTAGAGGGCTATGTCCCAAGCGACACCCTGATCGAAAGCAGTGCACTACAGGATGGATAGGGGAATAGGGTGCCATTTGGGACGTTCACAGAGCCTGTCGACAGTTACATTACACCAGAGAAATACTAAGTTGCTGGGAACCTGTGATTCAGAGTTCAAGTGGTGTGGGTTCATGTTGGTCCGCAGAGGGACTGACTGAAGATGGGGCTAGCGCTAGCTAACAGGAGATTACGCAAAGAGCTCCACCCTACGCTCTAAAGTCGTCTTCCCACTTACTCAGAGAGGGATTCATGTGTGTTTGTTCACTATTATGCTAAGTAACAACCCATACAACAGGCCCCTGTCTTTCCATGTGACACAAGTACCCTTGTTTTCATCCGCCTAATAGCCTAATTTCTAAAGACTTGTATGCTAATGAACGCGTGATAAATTAAATAAATGCTGCCTGAGCATGGTGATGGGTGGGTAAAGATGTCCAGGGGCTAGCGCAAGGTTAAAAAAAAGTCACTGGCAGCCAGGCTTGCTACTCCAACTCCTTCCCAGTACATCATTAGAAGGCCAGCCTGCCATACCCTCTACTCATGCTGAGCAGGGAGGTCATGGCAACTTCCAGAGGGTTTGTTTTCATATCAGTCATTCTTTTGTTTGTTTTTAAAAATTCTGAGTATCCTTACAGTTTTACATCTTTCTAAACTCAATTAGCTTCTTAAATGCAAATTTTTTCGCTTCTTGAATTGAGAGGTAGACAAACTGCATAAATCGCTCAGTTTAAATGTGACCGTTTAGTTTTTTTATAGAAGCGGCTAAACTGCTGTTTAGGATGCTTTGTTTGCACTGCAGGTCTTAATTAACAATACACCATAATGTTCTAAAACTCCTGGCTGTCAAAGTTTAAGAGCTCCTAGGGGTTAAATCTGTCATTTTACTTTAGTTTTATAAGAGAAGCCTTGGGGAGCTTGACACTTCAGTCCAGCCAACACAACTCCCCAAGAAATGGGAGACTTCGGTTTTCTGGACTCTGGAGACATAATTTCCAGAGGACAACCTTCCTCTTTCCTTGATAACTCTTCCCCCAGGGACGTTGGTAGTTAAATAGTAGATACAGTACAGATGGATTCCAAGACCTTATGAGAACATAGATATCACAACCTGCCTGCGGGAATACTCCAGTAACCTTTCAGACTGGAGCCGTCTTGATGACTTAGGATGTCAAACTGATAAGATACTGTGACAGGGGAAATATATGCCTAATATTTGTAATAGTGAAACATCATCAGGAGGGGGGAAATAAAAAGTAGACCCTTCTCTATCATAAACCAGTTATTCTGCCTCTTAATCAGACGCCATTTTAAAGATTCTACTGGGACTTTTTCTTTGTCAATACATCAGCTTCATGCAATAAATTCTACCTACGTGCGACGCAGCTAGAGTAGCGGGGGGAAAAAAGCCTAAATGTTGGACCGTGTTTTATGAAGTCCAAGTTCAGTGAGAGTGCAGGATAAACTGGGGGCCCAGCACAGTCTGGGTTTCATCTGATTTGCGGTGGCAATAAAATAAAACAAAACGTAAAGATCCCGGGCCCACATGCCGGTCGTCTCAGATGTGTTTTGGATTGAAAATAGGATTAATGTGCTAAAGTGTGATTAGAATGGTTAAACACGATTAATTGGAACGGACTCCTATCGTCAGGGGAAGCTGGGGGCCCAATTTTCTGGAAACACTCCAGCTCCACCAACCAAGTGAACAAAGCACACCAACTGTCCAGGATTTTCCATGTCTCCCTCCGCCTGTGTGTGTGTGCCTTTTCCCCCTTTCCTTTTGCATTTTCTCATAGCCAGCTTGTCTCAGAGCAGATTAAGTACAGCTGAGAATGTTGGTGTAGGCCTGCAGCGCGCCATCCTCTGGGAAAAGGCAGGAACCGCGAGCCTGGACTTGGCTCGGCCTGTCAGTTGAAAACTGCCATGCACCCAGGGCAGAGGTCCAGGTGGATCGTCTGGGGAGAGGGGAGTAATTTGGGGTTATTTAAAATGATCTATTAAACCCTGAACTTTAATCAGGGTTGCTACTATACTGACAGCCATGATTTACTTACAAATCAGTAGGATAGGGATGGGAGGGGACGGAGAGAGGCTCAGAATAGAACACTTGATTTGAATCATTTTTGGGGCTTGGGTGGGGTGGGGTCGGGCAGTGCAGTAAGAGTGTGGAGGACGAGACTGGTGGTATTGGCATAGTCAACATTCCTTTCCAATAGACCCGCCTGATCATCACCACTTAAAACCTACTATTTAGCATTAGCCCTTAACCTTGGTTTATAGAATAGGTAGAAGTAATCACCCCAATCACTGATACAGGGTCAGATATTTTCAATCAATCAAATGGTTAAAGCTAGGAATGAAAAATGTCCAATCTGATCCTAGATCTGTGGTTAAGGGCAACTCCAGTTCTACCTACTCCATATAATACACCAGCCCCAGTGGAGGCTATAGGAACTATAGTGGAGGCTATGTGGAGTCCAACGTGGTTTCCATGTGTTTGATACTGTTCCATTAATTCCATTCCAGCCATTACAATGAGCCCCTCCTCCTATAGCTCCTCCCACCAGCCTTTTCTGACTAACCCCCTACTTTATATAATATATGCCCTATCGGCCCTGAATAAAAGTAGTGCACTATATAGGGAATAGGGGGTCATTTGTGACGCACTCGAGTAGGGGTACATCCCAATGGGCCCTGGTGGTCAAAAGTAGTGCACTATATAGGGAAAAGGGTGCCATATGAGACACATCTTCTAACCCACTCAGCATAGTGTAGTGACCTTGGTAGTGTCACAGAGAGGGCCGAAGCACTCACTCAGGGAGCAGAACCACTTGTTTGAGTTATGTGTAAACACAGCTGCCCTCTGACAGACACCCAAAGTCAAACTGGTTTACCATGGTTCCTCGGAGTCATAAAGCAGGAACCAGTGCTCACAGGTCATTAGTGCAGGCTGTCTGTCAGTCTGCCCTGGGCCCTGTCAACGGGCTTGGGGCAACACAGGAGTGTGTGATGTAATCCACAGTATGCAAAGATACATAAATGAAGAAAACAAGTACATGTGTGGATAATGAAGGAACGATTGAACAGAAATGAATTTACACAAATATATAGCATTATTGATCTGGGTAGATTATTGAGAACATATTATTTTACAATAAAGACCTGCCAAAAATATACATAAATTAGGCATAATGTAGTAGTTATCTCAGCTCAATCTCTGGTAACAGTGTTCAAATTACTATATGATTATAACGATCTTTTAAGTACAATGTAACAAGGACTGTCATTTCTCATTCTTCCACTGTACTTAGAGCAGTAAAAACAGTCTTAAAATAATTTTGTAAAAATGACTGGGTGTGTATAACATTGCTCTTAGACACACACACACACACACACACAGTATTGGGCCTCTTTATTACATTCCAGTGGATGGTTACAGTGCACCTTGAAAGGTCAGAGGTTGAGAAAAGACAAGATGACAAGTGTCCTATAAGTGTGCTGTCCTTAGCGGTTACATAACCTATAGCTTTCCTTTCCTATATAGTGCACTACTTTTGACCAGGACTCATAGTGCTCTGGTCAAAAGTAGTGCATTATATAGGGAACAGTGCCATTTGGGACACATCCAAAAGCCTTGACCCTCCCACGCATTCATCTGCTGCAGTAAGGAACCTGCTCTAAGGACAGGAGGAAGATCCTGACTATGTCATAAAAGTATATGGTGTCTGGCAGCTAAGGCCAATAAACGTCTGTTGAACCCCGTAAAACCTTTATGAGTTCCTGCACCGCACGGACGGGGTGAACGGGAGAATGGGAGTGAAACAACCCAGAACATGAACAAGGAGAAGGCACAGACAAACCTGGGAGGATTAGGCTTGAACAAAAAGGGATCATACATTTACTGTCAGACTGAATCGGCTGTGTCCTCAGTCTTCTCTGGGCTATTTACTGTCAGACTGAATCGGCTGTGTCCTCAGTCTTCTCTGGGCTATTTGGTGGATGAGTGGAGATTGAAAAGTAGGGCCTACTGACCACACAGAGAAGCTGACAGACCCAACATGGGTTTTTAGAATGGCCTCTGACCCCTGATCTGAAAATAAGTGTTTCCATCAGTCAATAAGTCCATGTACGCATCCCTAATGACGCCATTTAACGTGCAGTAGTGCACTATATAGGGAATAGGACTCAATTTGGTATGCATCACGTCAAGGATCTAACCAGTTACTCGCATGAAAAGTCCAAGCCAAATACTAAAACCATCTAACTTGGCAAACAACTATCTTGGTATAAATCATGGCTTCATGAGCGTGTTAGCTGAATTAACTAATTGAATAGAAAACGAGAGACATGCGTACAGTACAAACAAACTGAACAATCTGTCAGATTTGCAACGCTGACACCCCTGGCTTCTCCCTCCAGCCCTAATCCTGCCGTCATCCCAAATGGCATCCTATCCTCTATATAGTGTACTACTTTTTACCAGGGCCCAAAGGGTGCCATTTGGGACACAACCCCTGACTCCACACTAAATGGACGTCGGTGCTGTATGTGTATATGAAGGGACAAGCCACAATTTAAAGCTGAGGTGTTTCTGCATATTAGATTTAAAAGGTTCTGCAGTTTCCTAAAGAGCCAAGCATTAGCAAGTTATAGGCTTTGGCCCCAAAGCCAGTGGTTGCCCTGGCTTAACAGCGGAGTAATATGCTCTGTCAGGAGAATTCAGACAGGCCCTGACTTAAAGGAAGGCTCTGTTGATGCCTGTCTGTAAATGCCTGGGTCATGGCCATGGCTCCCCTACAGACGACTGAGGGACTTCAAAACCTCAGAAAATGAAGTATCAAGGGTATTTCTCCCACCTCTGGATTTTGTAAAAATCAAGATCTGGTTCCTACTTTTTTCTTTTCTTTCCTCTCTCTCAACAGTGGTACTTTTCATGTGAGTGAGAGCAGAGCAAGGCAAGGCTCACTCAGCACGTGGTGGGGAATGACTTTGCTAAGTATTTTTTCTGCGAGGGATCCACTGATGACCTGGCCAATGGGTCTGCTAGGGAAACGTCTTGACTAAAAGCACTACAGCCTTGGGTCTGGAAGGGAAACGTCTTGACTAAAAGCACTACAGCCTTGGGTCTGCTAGGGAAACGTCTTGACTAAAAGCACTACAGCCTTGGGTCTGCTAGGGAAATGTCTTGACTAAAAGCACTACAGCCTTGGGTCTGGAAGGGAAACGTCTTGACTAAAAGCACTACAGCCTTGGGTCTGCTAGGGAAACGTCTTGACTAAAAGCACTACAGCCTTGGGTCTGCTAGGGAAACGTCTTGACTAAAAGCACTTCAGCCTTGGGTCTGGGTCTGCCTGAGTGACTGAACTGAATGTCTTATGTAAGTGTTAATGCTAAAATGTCACACAAGTTGGCTCATTCCAGTATAGGCCACAGTATAAAATAACAGTACATAAACCTGAATGAGACTGCTCACACACACACACGCACACAGAGTTTGCTTCTTCACAGATATAAAGTACAATGTCTGTTTCAAACAGTACTTCTCATTTTACAAAAATGTAATTAGAAAAACTGTGACAAGAACTGTGGTTTCAGGGGAAAGTCGCAGGGAACAAAACTAATTTGCAAAAACATATGAAACAAGTCAAATTATTCTAGAAACCAAGAATTTCAATGAGGTATTTGGAAATAGCCATGAAGAACATGTCTACATTTATATGATTAATGCAGGGGGTTAATGATTTTCCCCTTCCAAAGCTCAGGTTCACCAAACAATGCATGGGTTATGTCCCAAATGGCTTCCTATTCCCTATGTAGTAAACTACTTTTGACCAGAGCCCCTATGGGTCAAAAGTAGTGCACTATAAAGGGAATAGGGTGTGTTTTGGGACACAGAGTGGGTATGATGTACTGTCCATTAGCAGTAGCTTTAGCTTGTTGTAAAGCTTTACCGTTAAGAGGATAGACAAAACCCAGAGAGAGATACTGACACAGTGACACAGCCCAATCGCCTGTCGACTCCAAACCATCCCTTTTACAAAATTGTGTTTTGTTCCTCTCAGCAAGCTGCACTGTGAAAGGAGGCTTATGACAGACACAGGGAGATACTGTGACGGTGAGCTGAGGGAATCATTTCCATGACTAAAATATCAAGCCTCCTGTCAGACCTGTCAGCCTATACAAACACAGACGCAAATACACACACACACACACACACACAGCATGGTGGAAAGGCTCAGAGTTGCCCATGTCTCCAAGTATTCTAGAAGTTTCCATTTTTAAATGCAGCTGTTAAAGTGGATAGGATGGTGGTCTCCCTAGCTGTTAAAGTGGATAGGATGGTGGTGTCGCTAGCTGTTAAAGGGGATAGGATGGTGGTCTCCCTAGCTGTTAAATGGGATAGGATGGTGGTCTCCCTAGCTGTTAAATGGGATAGGATGGTGGTCTCCCTAGCTGTTAAAGGGGATAGGATGGTGGTCTCCCTAGCTGTTAAAGGGGATAGGATGGTGGTCTCCCTAGCTGTTAAAGGGGATAGGATGGTGGTCTCCCTAGCTGTTAAAGTGGATAGGATGGTGGTCTCCCTAGCTGTTAAAGGGGATAGGATGGTGGTGTCGCTAGCTGTTAAAGGGGATAGGATGGTGGTCTCCCTAGCTGTTAAATGGGATAGGATGGTGGTCTCCCTAGCTGTTAAATGGGATAGGATGGTGGTCTCCCTAGCTGTTAAAGGGGATAGGATGGTGGTCTCCCTAGCTGTTAAAGGGGATAGGATGGTGGTCTCCCTAGCTGTTAAAGGGGATAGGATGGTGGTCTCCCTAGCTGTTAAATGAGATAGGATGGTGGTCTCCCTAGCTGTTAAAGGGGATAGGATGGTGGTCTCCCTAGCTGTTAAATGGGATAGGATGGTGGTCTCCCTAGCTGTTAAAGGCGATAGAATGTTGGTCTCAAGCGGAAAGAAAGAAAGCATTCTCTTATTCACATCTGCGACATATCAAGGAAGCAGCGGGATGCAAAGTGGACATGTCTTCACTCAGTGTCAGGTGAGGCTCGGCTGGCTGGCTGGCTTGCTGGCTGAGGGCAAGAGAGAAACGGCAGCACTTTGCTCCACTGCAAGTCATTTGGATTGCAGTTGGCACCATTTACTGACGTTGATGGCGACGTGTTAAAGTCTGCATCCCAAATAGTGGGTCATTGTAATGACTGTTAGTCTCTACCCACAACACTGAGAAGAAGCTACTGATATGGGGTGGCCTAGTGGTTAGAGCGTTGGACTAGAAACCAGAAGGTTGCAAGTTCAAACCCCCGAGCTGACAAGGTACAAATCTGTAGTTCTGCCCCTGAACAGGCAGCAACCCACCCTCCTAGGCCATCATTGAAAATAAGAATTTGTTCTTAACTGACTTGCCTAGTTAAATAAAGGTCAAATAAAAAAATATGTGATAAGATTATGATTTAATGTTATACAATCAATACGGATAGGGTTGCACCAACATGGTTTATAAGAAATCAGAGCTGTTGCACCACTTAATTTTAAACCTGGTTAAATCTTTAAACTATGATTAGTGACACTTGTGATAATGAATGACCATAGCATTATCATGTGTCATAATGAATGACCATAGCATTATCATGTGTCATAATGAATGACCATAGCATTATCATGTGTCATAATGAATGACCATAGCATTGTGTTCTAATTCTAATTCTGTACACTTCTTTCTGAGGATGACCTTGAGATTTTACCAAACAAATTCACGAGTCATCCCAATAACCTATGGGTCCTGGTCAAAAGTAGTGCACTAAATGAGGAATAGAGTGCCGTTTGAGATGAGTGTCTTACTGAAGACAACACAGCTAATAATTGAATGACTTTCTCATGTTGTTTGGGTAATTCGGCCGTTATTAAATGTAATCAGATTACAGATTGTCTGTTTATAAAGTCAAAATGGCACCGTATTCCCTAAATAGTGCACTACTTTTGACCATAGAGCTCTGGTCAAAAGTAGTGCACTATAAAGGGAATATGTTGCCGTTTGGGACCATCAGTATCTGTGTACAATGCATAAAACTAGGTGTGAAGACGGATTTAATCCAGAGTGTGTGTTGACCACAACCAAATGAATCTAAGAGCAAGCTGTGATAGTTTTACAGAATACCTATTTATTTAACACGAAAGGACAGATATTAATTCTGAAATGTTTTTTTAATTTCTCATGCAAATACCAACTTTCTTTCCCCAGATGTTTTGACTGTCTCTACCAAACCGAAACAGATCTTGATTCATAATCACTGTCGACAGACAAGGTGCATGCATACATTTCTACTGCTTGCCATCTTTGAGAAACGTTACAGACAAACCAAAGGCCTAGTCCCAAAGTATACAAAGTAGTACTGACTGAGACTGCCTCTTATACAAGTAATGCATGCATTTCCTTATCCCTGACCTTTGACCTTCTCAGTCTAGTGACATATCTACTGCGTGTTCAATGTTAACGCTCCCTTAAGGTTACATAGCAGTTCCACAGAGACACGCTTTATCAGGAACATATGATTTATTCTGATTGATTTGGAGGCTTTGCTTTCCAAACATCCTCTGTTGTGACAGTGCAGGACAAGCCTCATCCCAGACATGCAGACACTGTTACCCCTAAATGACATCTCCTAAGAGGTCTTCAGCTGAGTTTTAGAGAGCACCGCACCCTTGACTTGAATATCAATCCAACAGCTATGGAACGCAGATCCACATTGCCCCTCTTCCTCCCTCCATCCTTCCCCTGCTGTTCGGTTGAAGGAATTATCCATAACCTGAGATGGGGAGATGACTTAAAATGAAAAAATGCTGGGGCCCCTACTCACTATATATTTACTCTGCATTTGCCCCTAATAGGGAAACAAACACACATATCGCTGCTTCTTATTTTAGGACAATTGTTACAACGGGGAGGAAATGGTGCTCGCTCGAAGCTCTCTCTTTCTCTAGACCCACGAGGAGGCTGGAGCGAGGCTCCTGGGTAAAGCTTGAATAACAAATGAGTGTTGCAGTGGATTTGGCTAATCATCCCGGCGGGGCCCTGCCTGCCTAGGCTGCAGCCCCCCGCACATTACTCGACTTATCGCAGAGCAGAGTCCGAGCACTTGAACTGCAGACCCCTGTCCCTAATTAACGACGGCCGCAAATGAAAAGCAGCTGGCTGTAATTACATAATTAAAGTGCCTTTGGGGGGAAAGAGGCATAATTTCTGCAGCCATCGCCATAAATCTTGTGCTGTCCAAACCTATACTTTAACATGAACTTTTCCCCAGCAGGTTAATGCATTACTCACAGAAAAAACAGTATCCCTTTGTGTTTTGGTTGGACCTGCTTAATAACAAAGAGTAGGTTGGGCAGACGGGCGGCGGGCCGGAGAGGGAGCTCTCTTTACCCGTGAACGAGAGGTTCTAACGCACGGTGCTCTGACACCTTCACTTAGCTCCATGTGTGAACTTTTTTTAATTCTGTTTTAACACAAGTCAGGCCTGCTGTTTGACTGGGTGCTCCATGTGCACCAGAGAAAACCTCACTTCTGATAATACTGAGTTGTCTGGATAAAGCATGTTCCAAAGCTGGAACATCTGAGCTTCATAAAACACACATTTTGTTACAGTATGCTAAGAGGAATTGTAGACTTTTTATATAAGAGTGGAGAAATAGATAAAACATTTTAATGTTCATTGTTATTTTTTACACTTTTTATTTGATTTAGAGACAGTTCTAAATTCACTGGGGGGGGGGGGGGACTAGTCCAACTCGAGGTGTTATAAACCCTCCCCCAAAGTAAAAAACATTTTCACGTTGCACAATCTCCCCCCTCAGAAAATGTGACCACAAATAATGATAACTACAGCAACAAATAATAATAACTATAGCAACCATGTGTTTATCAATGTGGATATCGACTTTACCACTTCAGCATGGTTTTGTGGCACAGTCGATGCCATGCAGGGCTAACGGGCCAGAAGGTTAAGGGTTCACTGACCACCACGGAAAAACTCACTCTCCTTGCCTGTCTCATTGCACTACAATCAGAGCCGGCTGCAGACAATGATCAGCCAGGGGGAAATTTAACGTTTTGGTGCTATATCTATCTATCTATATCTATAAAATTATATAAAATATATGCAACATTTTCCATCAGCAGGTTTCTACACCAATACACCACACACAACCATTAAGCAACACACAACTGATAACCGATTACTGACTGAGCACTTATCATCATGGTTTGTGTTTAACACATCAAGTACAGTATGTCAATCTCAACAAACAGAAAATAGATCCCTCCCTATTTAGTAGTGAAGGCTTGGTTTGACAATATTCGAATGTCATTAAACGTGAGTGTTTTGTAACAATGTCTCTTTCCATTCATCGAATGGCAGTTGCGTAGTTTGAATGCTGGAATTGCTGTATATTAGAGTGGAGCGGATCAGCAGGTAGCCTACAGGAGACTATTGAAGGAGCCTAATCAGATTAAAACATTGTGACTAGATGTGTTTATGCCACACATAAAAGGTAATACATTTTAAAACTTAAATGACAAATATTTAGGCTATATTGAAGCGTTAGGTTCTAGGTCGAGGAATGGTCGCTCTGATCGGAAAGGAGGCAGAATGTGTGTTAAGCTTTCCTGAATAACTGGGCCTGCTGGGAGCACAGGCCTATGTGGCCACACTATATAGGACGACTTGGGAGAATGATGATCAACAGACAGCGCATCAGTATCAGAAGCAAAACTACAGCCAGACTGGCCTGCTACTGTGCCTTTCTGTAATCTGTCCAGAGTACACCCACAACAGCCTAGAGTAGAATTGTACTCAATTGTACTTGAAAACGATAATGCAAATATTCATTGGATTGCGGTGTCGTAGGCTAATCTAGGTAGGATAATTGTATTGTCCCTAAAGGGGGGACAATACAAGGGGAGCTTTTTGAGCTGTGTGTCTTCACTGTTCTTTAATGTGTAATGACACACCTGGACTCTCATGATTGTATGTATGATTGCTAGTTAACCTATTGCAGACCTGGACAAACGTGCATAAGGGAAGTACCAAAACACCTTGATAGGGGAGGAGCCTGCAATCAGATGAGGAAATGTGGCTATATGGAAGACATATATACTGAACAAAAATACAAAACAATTTTAAAGATTTGACTGAGTTACACTTCATAGAAGAAAATCAGTCAATTTAAATAAATCCATTAGGCCCTAATCTATTGGTTTCACATGACTTGGTAGGGGTGCAGCCATGGGTGGGGGCCTTGGAGGACATACAGTGCATTCGGAAAGTATTCAGACCCTTGACATTTTTTGTTTTGTTGTTACGTTACAGCCTTATTCTAAAGTGTATTAAAATGTTTTCCCCTCATCTACACACAATACCCCATAATGAAAAACAAACAGTTTTTTAGAAATGTTAGCAAATTTATTAAAAACAAAAATGTAATTTACATAAGTATACAGATCCTTTACTCAGTACTTTGTTGATGCACCTTTGGCAGTGACTTCAGCCTCAAGTCTTCTTGGGTATGACACTACAATCTTGGCACACCTGTATTTGGCGATTTTCTCCCATTCTTCTCTGCAGATCCTCTCAAGCTCTGTCAAGTTGGATGGGGAGCATCGCTGCACAGCTATTTTCAAGTCTCTCCGGAGACGTTTGATCAGGTTCAAGTCCAGGCTCTGGCTGAGCCACTCAAGGAATTTCAGAATTTCAGACGTCTTAGGCTCGTTTTCCTGTTGGAAGGTGAACCCTCGCCCCAGTCGGAGGTCCTGAGGGCTATGGAGCAGGTTTTCATCAAGGATCTCTCTGTACTTTGCTCTATTCGTCTTTCCCTCGATCCTGACTAGTCTCCTGGTCCCTGAAAAACATCCCCACAACATGATTCCGCCCCTACCATGCTTCACTATAGGGATGGTGCCAGGTTTCCTCCAGACGGAACACTTGGCATTCAGGGCAAAAAGTTACATCTTGATTTCATCAGAAAATATAAACTTGTTTCACATGGTCAGAGTTCTTTGGGTGCTTTTGTCAAACTCCAAGCAGGCTGTCATGCGCCTTTTATTGAGGAGTGGTTTCTGACTGGCCACTCTACCATAAGGTCCAGATTGGTGGAGTGCTACAGAGATGGTTGTCCTTCTGGAAGTTTCTCCCATCTCCACAGAGGAACTCTGGAGCTCTGTCAGAGTGACCGTCGGGTTCTTGTTCACCTCCCTGCAATTTCGAGTCTCATAGCAAAGGGTATGAATACTCATCTCAATAAGGTATTTTTGTTTTAAATTTGTATAAATAAAAAGATTCCGCATATTTTCAAAGCGCGCATTGGAATTCGGTAAAGAAGGACCACACATCGTTGCATCCTCGACTTGCATGTTCTGTTAATATGAATTACCATAATCGAAATGGGATTTCCTTCATTCTGAGCACCGTTGGTGGATGCCCTAATCAGGTTACGCACCCAATGCATATCGGTAAATTAAAATGTCTAGTGCCACATTTTCCTAACAGTAACCCTAGTAGCTAGCTATGTTGTGCTAACTAGCGAATATGCTAACGTTAGCTAGCTAATCATGGTAGTATGACTGAAGAAAAGGACCAACATTTGTTATGAAATTGATACGACTGAAGAAAGTAAGGACCCAAAAATGTGCAAAAATAAAATATAAACCTCTTTTTGCTTTGTCATTATGGGGTATTATATGTAGATTGATGTCGACATTTTTTTGTTAATCAATTTTAGAATAAGGCTGTAACGTTACAAAATGTGGAAAAGGGGAAGGGGTCTGAATACATTCCTGACGCACTGTAAGCCCACCCACTGGTCCAGCCAATCAGAATGAGTTTTTCCCCACAAAAGGGCTTTATTACATACAGAAATACTCTTCAGACAATCCCGCAGGTGAAGAAGCAGGATGTGGAGGTCTTGGGCTGGCGTGGTTACATATGGTCTGCGGTTGGAGGCCGGTTGGACGTACTGCCAAATTCTCTAAAACAACATTGGAGGCAGCTTATGGTAGAGAAATGAACATGCAATTCTCTGGCAACAGCTCTGGTGGACATTCCTGTATTCAGCATGTCAATTGCACGCTCCCTCAAAACTTGAGACATCTGTGGCATTGTGTTGTGTGATAAAAACTGCACATTTTAAAGTGGCCTTTTATTGTCCCCAGCACAAGGTGCACCTGTGTAATCACCATGATGTTTAATAAACTTCTTGATATGTCACACCTGTCAGGTGGATAGATTATCTTGGCAAAGGAGAAATGCTCACTAACAGGGACGTAAACAAATTTGTGCAGAACATTTTAGAGAAATAAACTTTTTGTGCATATGGAACATTTCAGGGATTTTCTATTTCAGCGCATGAAACACTTTGCAAGTAGCATTTTGTTCAGTGTAGTTAATCCTGCAAAATGGCAAATATAAATCAGGGAAAAAATGAACTACCCTCCCCAAAGCAAAACAAACTTGTTAGACAACTCTCCCGTATTTTGGACCATTTCTACATTTTGGAGATAAAAAGAAAGATTAAAAGTTCTACCTGATGACATTATCAAAAGTTAAAACATTTTAAAAACAGTGATTTGAAAATTCAAAAAGGCACTCGCACATCTGAGCTGTTTTTTTGCAGGTGCATGGTTACAGTTGAATAACATGAGAAAAACAGTGATTTTCAAATAATATGAGATTCATCATGACGTTGGAAGCCAAAATATCTTCGCTTGCGTTAGAAACTCGTTGCATGTTTTGAAGATCACTGCTTCTCCCTGTGATGTCACGAGAGAAGCATTTTTTAAAGACTTTTCTTATCTTTTTAAAACAGATCATAGAAACGCTCTGTTTTCACATACTGTATATATACACACACTGGTTTGGTGCTGGAGATGATGAATAAGACAGCCCTAACGCACAATATTTTGTCAGCCTGTGTCCTGAATGATTAATAGTTACTTTTTTCTAAATTATTTTTGCGACCCAAATAATTTCATCCAATGAGGGGCTACTGTCTTGTAATGGACCCGTTACCATGAAAGCTTTCATTTGTTTTCGGAACACTTTAAGGGTTAGAAAAGCCACTCCGCTCCCCATCATCAATCATGTGTCACTTAACAGAAGTGTTATATTATGGGAGTAATGAAAATATGCTCGACTTTAAATGGATCCAGTTGGACAGGCTCTGAATCCCTGCTTACTGTTTTCAGTGTTAAGACAATTACAAGTAGTCCTCTGGTACATGACTTGTCCAGTCAGACATGAAGGATATTATTAGCACCAAGCACAACAGTTATTATGCTAGTTCTCAGACGTATGTAATTGAAAAGGACAGTGTCGTTTCAAAAAAGAAAAACTTCTGATTTATGGTGGTTCTTATAGCTTATGTTGTGATTAGCCAACAAGTATGAGAAGGTCCACAAATTAGACAAAGCTCTTCCTCTTTTTTTTTTTAAGAGTAAAAAAAAAAATCTGAAAATCTATCTGGACAATATGTTTAAGGAGCAGAGTGGATAAAACAAATGCGCAAATATTTCTGGGCAATGGTTTTCCATGGCAGAAAAATATATACAGCGGGGTGTGAAATGATTCATCTTTATAAAGATGAGCAAAATCTACTGTATATCAATGGTAACACTTTACACATTATGACATGGTCATAACCAGCAACTTGCTGACAAGTTGTCCGAACCTGTTATAATATGGTCATAACACTGCCATGACATATTTAGACTTGTGAAATATAATTTTGTTATTTTATGACTGGATATGACACCTACATTACAGTGTAAAACTGGGAAAAAAATATCCTGTTTTCAATATCGCAACCTTGTCATACAGGTCGATTCAGACCATCCCAAACGTGCTCAATGGGTGGGTGACATGTCTGGTGAGTATGCAGGCCATGGAAGAAATTGGACATTTTCAGCTTCCTGTAATTGTGTGCAGATCCTTGTGACGGGGTTGTGAATTATCATGCTGAATCATGAGGTGATGGCGGCGGATAAATGGCACAACAATGGGCCTCAGGATCTCGTCACGGTATCTGTGCATTCAAATTGCCATCGTTAAAATGCAAGTTTGTTTGTTGTCCATAGCTTACGCCTGCCCATACCATAACCCTGGCACTCTGTTCACAACGCTGACATCAGCAAACCCACGTCATACATGTGGTCTGCCATCTGCCCGGTACAGTTGAAACCAGGATTCATCCGTGAAGAGCACACATGCCAGTTAGCATCGAAGGTGAGCATTTGCCCACGGAAGTTGGTTACAACGCCAAACTGCAGTCAGGTCAAGACCCTGGTGAGGACGATGAGCACACGGATGAGCTTCACGGAGATGGTTTCTGACAGTTTGTGCAGAAATTCTTTGGTTGTGCAAACCCACAGTTTCATCAGCTGTCCGGGTGGCTCGTCTCAGACTATGTGGAGGTCCTGGGCTGGCGTGGGTAAACATGGTCTGCGGTTGTAAGGCCGGTTGGACGCACTGCCAAATTCTCTAAAATGACGTTGGAGGAGGCTTATGGTAGAGAAATTAACATTCAACCATTCCTGCAGTTAGCATACCAATTGCATGCTCTCTCAAAACTGAAAGACATCTGTGTGTTGTGTGACAAAACTACACATTTTAGAGTGCCATTTTATTGTCCCCAGCACAAGGTGCACCTGTGTAGTGATCATAATGTTTACATTTGTACATGCAAGTCATTTACAGCCACATATCACAGGCATAGAAAATACATTTTTCCTCAATAACGTAGCTATCAGTAGTCAGAATTAGATGGCGGGGAGGTCAAGTGCAAGTGCTGGTTAATTATTCTATTTTTCGGGGGGTTGAGGTGAGGAGGAAGATTATTTACTATACTTTTTGAAGGTAGGGTTTCAGATGTGTTCGGGAAGATGGGCAGGGACTCTGCTGTCCTAGCATCAGGTTGTAGCTGGTTCCACCATTGTCAGGACAGAAAAGAGCTTGGACTGGGCTGAGCGGGAGCTTCCCTCATGTAGGGGTGGGAGGGCCAAGAGACTGGAAGTGGCAGAACAGAGTGCTCAGGTTGGGGTGTAGGGTTTGAGCATAGCCTGAAGGTAGGGAGGGGCAGTTCCTCTTTATGCTCCGTAGATAAGCACCATGGTCTTATAGTGGATATGAGCTTCGACTGGAAGCCAGTGGAGTGTGCGATGGAGCGGGGCGACATGAGAGAACTTGGGAAGGTTGAAAACCAGTCAGACTGCAGCTTTCTGGATTAGTTGCAGGGGTTTGATGGCACAAGCGTGGAGCCCAGCCAACATCGAGTTGCAGTAGTCCAGACGGGAGATGGCTTTAGCAGTTGATACAAAGGGAGAGAAGGTAGAGAGGAGGGAGTGAAAGGATGATAGGTCCTTCAGAATTACATTTTTTCCTACATTTTTACACAGCTGCCTGCAGCCCTGTTCTGTAAGCACGCAATGAGTCACTCAGCCATGCAGCAGGAGAGGAGGGCCGAGGTGGCCGGAAGGAAAGAGGACAGTGTGAGTCATAGGATGCAGAAAGGGAGGCGAGTAGGGTCGAAGAGACAATCAGGAGGGAGAAGGATTTTGCAGAAAGGAGAGATGATCGGATAGAAGAGGAGAGTAGTGGGAGGGTTGGAGGAAAGGGAGACAGAAAAGAAAAGTTAGAGACCTGGACGGGGGTTGCAGTTTAATCAGCTTCTTGATATGTCACATCTGTCAGGTGGATCGATTATATTGGAAAAGGAGAAATGCTAGGTAACAGAGATTCAGTATAATTCCATTTTATATTATTTCTCTCTCTACTTACAATTTTAAGTTATTGTAAAAACTTGCTACATGGCTCCCTTTTTAGAGGATTGTGGGTAATGTTAAGCAGTTTGTTGTGCCAAGAGGTGTAATGGATCATGAACAGATATCAAAATCGTCAGGCAAATTTATGTTCAATGATGATACCATCCATACCCACCATCACCCCTCTTAATGACAGAGGCAAATGCAGCACCATGCAATACTTGCAGTTTGTCTCCAGTTACTGCTGGTGGATTAAGCACTGTGCTCAACAAAGTGGGCTTAAATGAACAATTATGAAATACATTACACAATGTCATGATACACTATTTTGGCTTTAAAAAATATTTGTGATACATTAACTCATTATCCGTAAATTCAAATAACTTATTCAAGTTTTATTTTGCTAAAAAACATAGGACATTACATCTGCTTAATAATATTGTGTGTACATTTGTTGCCTTAATTTTATTAAGTAGATTCAACACTTCTTTTTTACAGTTCAGATTCGAAATGCTTGTCAGCTGACTTCGAGCCAATCAGAGAGCATGAACCCCCAAATGGGAAGCCAACAGGAGTGACAACTAAAAAGGAATAAAGAGAGAGCATTTTCGCCGTCAATCCACGGTTAAATGTCATGTGCTAGTCACACTTCATATATGCTGTTTGAAACCTGAACGTTTTACTATATATGAGGCATGTCTTACCTTGCTTCAAAGTAGCCTAGCCAAAATCAGACCATTGTCACCCAGCTCTCCCTACCTGGCTCTCATGGGTGCCAGGCTGCCCTGCAATATGCACTCCTGACACCATCATTACGCACACCTGCTTCCCTCGTCACGGGCATCAGCGAGTCATTGCACTCACCTGGACTCAATCACTTGTCTTATTTCCTCCCCTATATCTGTCTGTTCTCCAGCTCTGTTTCCGGCTTCAGCATTAATCGTCATGTGTCGTTGTATTACCCAGTTCTGACGCTGGTCCATGTAAATTAAATGTTCATTCTCTGTACCTGCTTCTAATCTCCAGTGTCGGTTCTTACAACCATATCCTTGGGAGGTAATTATTTTATATGGACTTTCTTTCATTGTCCAGTAGCCAAAGGCACAATCCTAGTCATATTAGCAACCCATGTCCCAGAGTCTGTTTGGAATAGGCCATTTCTTTTCAAACAAGCTGACCGGTAGAATAGGTAAACTTTTCAACAATGGGGGATAGTAGATTGACAAACTGTAGGGTCGTGGTTTTGTTACTCGTCTTGTTGGCTGAGGAAAAGTAAATTGTTGGCAGTTATTCTAATATTTTCAAAGTGCGCATTGGAATTCGGTAAGAAGGACCACGCATCGTTGCATCCTCGACTTGCATGTTCTGTTAATATGAATTACCATAATCGAAATGGGATTTCCTTCATTCTGAGCACCGTTGGTGGACACCCTAATCAGGTTATGCACCCAATGCATATGGGTAAATTAAAATGTCTAGTGCCACATTTTCCTAACAGAAACCCTAGTAGCTAGCTATGTTGTGCTAGCTAGCGAATATGCTAACGTTAGCTAGCAAGAAAAGTAAGGACCCACATTTGTATTGAAATTAACACAACCGAAGAAAAGTAAGGATCCGCTTGTTATGAAATTGATACGACTGAAGAAAAGTAGGCTACTTTTGAGGTGTGGTGTGGTGACTCCAGAATCATCCAATTCGCCATGTACTGATTTTTTTTGAATATTGAAAATGGCCCCATCAGCCATTTCTAAACACACAGATAAATAGGCTGAACATATTCAGAAGGAAAGTACATCTCTGGGAAAAGACGTGAGGTAAACGGTGTGCAGTTCAAGGAATTATGAGAATCGTAGCTGTTCAAGGTTTTAACTCTGCTCTCATCTATGGTCAAAACCAGGGCAAATGGTGGTCCCATTTTCTGCCTTCCAATTTTTTTGTAATTTAGGAGGCGCTCTTATCCAGAGCGATTTACATGAGCGATTAAGGTAAAGTGCCGCGACAGATTTGACACCTAATCGGTTAGGGGATTCGAGCCAGCGACCTTTCAGTTACTGTGCCCAGGAATAGAGTACCTTCTGGGACAACGTCACTGATTTCCTTTGGCTCTTCGTTGAACTGTTCTCTGTGTTTTCTTTCCCCTCATCAGTCATACCCACAATTCTAGGTGATGTTATTTCTATTGGAAAGCAGTTCAAAAAGGTGGCGCAGTCAAGTACAATGCTATGAGGGGATCCTACATAACGGTAACCATGGTGGCAAGGGCCAAATGTGAAGCAGATTTCCACTTATTTATGTTACGTTACTTTGTGACTTTAAACAGCGCCAGCCCAATTACAAGCCCAGTGCACGTTCTCCCGTATGGAACGGTTCGGTGCTGCGCCTGAACGCCGCCCGCTCGGGTCTCTATCTCTTGGACTGACGGTGTATTGTAAATGTGTTTTCTCTGGTTAAGGTAGAGCTGTTTTTGTAACCACGCTTGTTGACACATCAGCGTGCTGCTATGCGGAGGACCTGATTGGGACCATGAGTGTTCCATCGACGGCGGTCGTTTCAGAGGCCTGAGAGACTTCAGCGAAGATGTTCTGAATTAGATTTGAATTACAACCACTAAATGCCCCTGTCACAGCTCGTTATGGTTGACACTGCCCATGTGCATTTAGCTGACTCGGGTCTTATAGGAAGGCCCACAGCTTAAACAAATTCCTACTCCAAAGGCATAGCCCCTAAAATTGTCACTGTGTAAAAGGGTAATAGAGAGGTATTTCTCAGCTCACAATCATAATCCTCACACAGCTTTATCTTGGAAAATAGGCCCTACAATCCTGGTGGAACATCATTTTTTTAAAGATAAAAGCAAATGGAATTAGTTTGATTTTGACAAAATCTGTTTTGATTTTAAAGAACAGTATTTTTTTTATTTAATTTTTAAACATTTGAATGTTCTTTTCCATTGAATACGAGACGGGTACTTTTCTTTTGATCTTAGTACACAAGAGGGGAATAACATGTCTTTAGTATAATCAAAAACATGTTAGTCGATTTAATGAAAACTACACACACAAGAAAACAAAATGGCCTTCATTTGGCCGATATCAACAAAGTGAAACAATTATTTAAATTATAGATTAAATAATAACAAAAATCAGAACCATAATTTTGCCAGACTGGGACAACTTGTCCCCTTCATCTTCCTGTCCTGACATGACGAGAAACTACCTCGCTCTGTGACACAGAGCAACACACAACTCTCTCAAAGTGAAGATCTTTCAAGATGGAGCTAAATCACTGCCTCGGCTCTACTCAGGATCTAGCTACAAATGTTTAATCTCCAGCTCCATGACAACTTAATTGACCCAGGGCTATACACTATGGGGGAAGAAGCAGGTATCCTAAACAGTCAAAGTCTCCCAGAAAAATAAAAGGTCAAAGAAATACATTAAAATTCTTGTGTGAAATGGTGAAAATAAACAATGTGCCTGAGCAGGGATCAACAATCCCAGAGCGGACTCTGCAGATTATCAGGCCTCCCAACAGAGACACAGTTTAGACCCGTTCTCTCTCCTCCCTCTCATGTTCCCTCCATCGCTAGTGACAGCCCAGGTGTTAAAGGTTCCCCTTTGGCATGAAGACATCTGCTCTCTCTCCCCCACCGCTTTTCTGTGTTGGAATGATGTGGGCGTACCCAAACAACAGAATGGTGGGGCGTATACCGGTCATTACAAATATTAATGTGCGTCAACCACTGATTGGCCTGCTCATCCTCCTCAGGAGGATGATATCCTCTATGAGGAAATAGGAAGCATTTTTGAAATGTCAGAGTTTGAGGTGGGGTTTTTGAAGGGTTTCCCCCCCCCTCCAATTTATGCTTTGGCCACAAATAAGATTATAGGATGTGTCAACATTATTTTTACTATGTTAACAGAACATGAACTTTTAAAAGTTTTCACTGGACAGTTACTTTAAAGTATGCCTTTTAAAGGGGGACTGCACTTCACTGGACAGTTACTTTAAAGTATGCCTTTTAAAGGGGGACTGCACTTCACTGGACAGTTACTTTAAAGTATGCCTTTTAAAGGGGGACTGCACTTCACTGGACAGTTACTTTAAAGTATGCCTTTTAAAGGGGGACTGCACTTCCTGATTTGGCCATGACTTATGCGAAGAGAGAGTTGTCTTGGGGTTGTGGTTTGATGTGGGTGTTATGTTCGCATATCGTACCCTGGCAGGTGCTGTTGTTTTTCCCTCTTGAGTCTCCATAGCAACAATATAGCCACTTCCTCAAAATAGTCACTTCCTTAAAGTCAGAATGAATCTAAGATAAATCAAGAAATCTGTAATATTTTGGCTGCACGCTCAGGACTGATTTCTGAGAACAATAATGTCTACATCAGCAGTACTCAACTCCTACGCTATGAGGTCTGGAGCCTGCTGGTTTTCTGGTCTACCTGATAATTACTTGCACACACCTGGGATCCCAGGTCTAAATCAGTCCCTGATTAGATGGGAACAATGAAAAAATGCAGGGAAACTGTCTTCAAGGTCCAGAGTTGAGTTTGAGTGGTCTATTATGTCATCATCTGCAAGCTGTCAAACTATCGTAAAACAAGCAGAAGTTACACGCTGTTTATCAGTGCCCAAACTCATTCGCTAGCTAGCGGAGATCCAACTCTGTGTTTGTCAATGAAGCTAGCTAGCAGGCACATTGAGCAGCCAGGGCACAATTAGCTTATCAAGTCACTGGGTGGGACACAAGATGCTTGTGAATGGGTTTTGGAATATTGACAAGTTGCAGTTGGGATACAAGTGCGCTCTGATTGCCACTTTTTTAGACACAATGAGAATTGAGACAGATTTGAGTGATTGACAGCATCAAACACACCAGTAGGTTGTCACTCCATAAAGGACTTAGGGCCAAGGGATTGCCGTAACAAATAAAATAAATAGAAATTTGTACAAAATGATTAGCGGACCGATACAGCCGCCTGCAGCGTTGGAAAAGTAGTGCACTGGGCCTTTACTACTCCTGTATATGCGGATCAATACAGCTGTCAATGAAAAATTCGCAACACCCACAAACAAGTTCCACATGGCTATGGGCCAAGGGTTATTCAACATAACACTGTTGACGTGTTGTCTTATCTGAACTAGTTTGAGGCGCTGCGTAATTGGCAGGTCTGTCTCACTGTCGGGAGGTTGTGGATGCTATGATTGGATAGAGAATGCACAGTTGATAGAACGCAATCAGCACTGCTGCTTCTCTCGTGTTAGTGAGCACTGGGCAAGATCGTAATCCATACCCAACTGTCCAGTAAATCGTGACGAACTCACTCACAAATCAAAATGATCCTATTTACACTTTGTAGCACAATGTTTCTATCGATGCCACATAGGCCATTTAAAACCAGAGAAGTTGGTTCTAAGGAGCAGTTGACCTTTAAAGCATCTGTCCTACTGGGTCACCAGCTCAGAAACAGAGGAGTTCTATACACACTAAAGGAGGGCCAATCTTACTGTAGCCGAATTACCAGTTGGGAATAAGAACTGCAATAACATAATTATGTGCTTTCCTTGTTTGATTGGCGTTGCGTGGCAAGAATACAACTAAAATGTTCCTTATCATTGCCAATAGGACAGTAAAAGTGGGTATGTAATAGACAGTGTATATATGCAGTTTCATGAGGCTTTATAAGAGATATTGGGTTTATAACAGCTCTCAAGAGTTCTGATGTAATTCGTCTAAAATACGGCTCCAGCAACACCTCTTTACTAATTTAGGCAACCCTCCGTTTAAACCTGCACCCCCTAAAACTAACCCTACCCCCCTAACCCTGACCCTGACCCAAAACCTTGTAACTATCTCAGGTAACCCTCCCTTTAAACCTGCATCCCTTAAAACGAACCCTACCCCCCTAACCCTGACCCTGACCCAAAACCTTGTAACTATCTCAGGTAACCCTCCCTTTAACCTTCTATAAACCTAAACTCCTCTAACCCAAACCTCCACTAACCCTAAACTCTTCTAAACCTAACACTAACCTTCTATAAATCTAACCTACTCTAACCCTAAACTCCTCTAGCCCAAACCTCCACTAACCCTAACCTCCTCTAACCCTAAACTCTTCTAACCATAAACCTAACACTAACCTTCTCTAAACCTAACCAGCTCTAACCATAACCTCCTCTAAACCTAACCTCTTCTAACCCTAACCTCCTCTAACCCTAACCTCCTCTAACCCTAACCTCCTCTAACCCTAACCTCCTCTAACCCTAACCTCTTCTAACCCTAACCCCTTCTAACCCTAACCTCCTCTAACCCTAACCTCTTCTAACCCTAACCTCCTCTAACTCTAAACTCTTCTAACCCTAAACCTAACCAGCTCTAACCATAACCTCCTCTAAACCTAACCTCTTCTAACCCTAACCTCCTCTAACCCTAACCTCCTCTAACCCTAACCTCTTCTAACCCTAACCTCTTCTAACCCTAACCTCCTCTAACCCTAACCTCCTCTAACCCTAACCTCCTCTAACCCTAACCTCCTCTAACCCTAACCTCTTCTAACCCTAACCCCTTCTAACCCTAACCTCCTCTAACCCTAACCTCTTCTAACCCTAACCTCCTCTAACCCTAAACTCTTCTAACCCTAAACCTAACACTAACCTTCTCTAAACCTAACCAGCTCTAACCATAACCTCCTCTAAACCTAACCTCTTCTAACCCTAACCTCCTCTAACCCTAACCTCCTCTAACCCTAACCTCCTCTAACCCTAACCCCTTCTAACCCTAACCTCCTCTAACCCTAACCTACTCTAACCCTAACCTCCTTGAAAACCTAACACCAATCTCTGTCCATAACTTCCTCTAACACTAACCTCCTCTCACCCTAACCTCCTCTAACCCTAATATCTTCTAACCTAATCTCCTCTAACACTAACCTCTGTCCCTAAACTCCTCATTCAGTAACCTATAACCCTAACCTCCTCTATTCCTGACCTCTTCTAACCCTAACCTCCTCTAACCCTAACCTCCTCTATCCCTAACCTCCTCTATCCCTAACATCGTCTAACACTAACCTCCTCCATCCCTTAACCTCATCCAACCATTAACCTAATCTCCACAAAAACCTAACCTCCTCTAACACTAACCCCCTTTAATCCTAGTCTCCTCTATCCCTATACCTTACCTCCTCTAACCCTAACCCAAACCTCCTCTAACCCTAACCTGCCGTAACCCTAAACTCCTCCAACCCTAACCTCCTCTAACCCTAACCCAAACCTCCTCTAACCCTTACCTCCTATAACCCTAATCTCCTATATCCCTAACCTCCTATAACACTAATCTCTAACCTTAATCTCCTCAAACTGTAATCTCTATCCCTAACCTCCTCTAAATCTAACCTCCTCTATCCGTATCCACCTCAAACCCTAACCTCCTCAAACCCTAATTTCCTCTAAACCTAACCTCCTCAAACCCTAATTTCCTCTAAACCTAACCTCCTACCTTAACACTATCCTCCTCTGTCCATAACTTCCTCTAACACTAACCTCTATCCCTAATCTCCTCAAACTGTAATCTCTATCCCTAACCTCGTCTAACCCTCACGTCATGTAACCCTAACTTCATCTAACCCTAACCTCCTCAAACCCTTACTTCGCCTAAACCTAACCTCCTCTAAGCTAAACCTCCTCTAACCCTAACCTTCGCCTAAACCTAACCTCCTCTAACCCTTACCTCCTCTAAACCTAACCAGCTCTAACTCTAAACTCATCTAAACCTAACACTAACCTCCTCTGTCCATAACTTCCGCTAACCATAATCTCCTCTAAACCTAACCTCCTACAACACTAACACTATACTCCTCTAACCATATCCTTCTCTGACCCTAATCTCCTCAAACTGTAATCTCTATCCCTAATCTCCTTTAAATCTAACCTCGTCTAACCCTAACCTCCTCAAACCCCAATTTCGCCTAAACCTAACCTCCTCTAAACTAAACCTCTGCTAAACCCTAAACCTAAACCTAACCTTCTCTAAACCTAACACTAACTTCCTCAGTTCATAACTTCCACTAACCATAATCTCCTCTAACCCTAACCTTGTACAACACTAACACTATACTCCTCTAACCATAACCTTCTCTAACCCTAACCGTAATCTCCTCAAACTGTAATCTCTAACCCTAAACCTCTAACCCTAATCTCCTCTAAACCTAACCTCCTCTAACCCTAACCATTTCTAACCCTAAACTCCTCCAAACCTAACATCCTCTAGCCGTAACCCTATCCTCATCTAACCCTAACCTCCTTTATCCTAGCCTCCTCTATCCCAAAACCTAATCTTCTCTATCCCTATCCTCCTCTAATACTAACCTCTATCCCTAACCTCCTCTACCCCTAACCTCCTCCAACCCTAACATCCTCTATCCATAACCCTAACCCCCTACAACCTTAACCTCCTTTAATACTATCCTCCTCTATCCCTAAACCTCACCTCCTCTATCCTTAACCTCCTCTAACCCTGACCTCCTCTATCCCTAACCTCTAACCCTAACCTCTTTTAATTATAACCTCCTCTGACCCTAACCTCCTCTAACCCTAACCTCTTCAAACCCTAACTTCATCAAACCATAATCCTAACCTCCTCTAACCCTAAACTCCGCTAAACCTAACCTCCACTAAACCTATCCTCTTCTAAACCTAACCCTAAACTTCTCTAACCCCTTACCTCCTCTAAACCTAACCAGCTCTAACCCTAAACTCATCTAAACCTAACACTAACCTCCCCTGTCCATAACTTCAACTAACCATAATCTCCTCTAAACATAACCTCCTACAACACTAACACTATACTCCTCTAACCATATCCTTCTCTGACCCTAATCTCCTCAAACTGTAATCTCCATCCCTAAACCTCTAACTCTAACCTCCTCTAACCCTACCTCCTTTAATTCTAACCTCTATCCCTAAACTCCTCTAACCCTAACCTCCTCTAAACCTAACCTCCTCTAACCCTAACCCTTTCTAACCATAATCTCTTCCAAACCTAATATCCTCTATCCGTAACCCTATCCTCATCTAACCCTAACCTTTTTAATCCTAGCCTCCTCTATCCCAAAACCTAACCTTCTCTATCCCTATCATCCTCTAATACTAATCTCTATCCCTAACCTCCTCCAACCCTAACGTCCTCTATCCATAACCCTAACCCCCTATAACATTAGCCTCCTCTATCCCTAAACCTCCTCTATCCTTAACCTCCTCTAACCCTAACCTCTTCCAACTGTAATCTCTATCCCTAAACTCCTTTCATTTTAACCTAACACTAACCTACACTATCCCTAAACTCCTTTAATTTTAACCTACTCTGACCCTAACCTCCTCTAACCCTAACCGCCTCAAACCCTAACCCTAACCTCCTCAAACCCTAATCCTAACCTCCTCTAACCCTAATCTCTTCCAAAGCTAACATCCTCTGTCCGTGACCCTATCCTCATCTAACTCTAACCTCCTCTAATACTAACCTCTATCCCTAACCTCCTCTACCCCTATCCTCTTCTACCCCTAACCTCTTGTACCCATAACCTCCTCCAACCCTAACATCCTCTATCCATAACCCTAACCCCCTATAACCTTAACCTCCTTTAATATGAACCTCCTCTATCCCTAAACCTAACCTCTCTATCCCTATCCTCCTCTAACACTAATCTCAATCCCTAACCTCCTCTACCCCTAACCTCCTCCAACCCTAACCTCCTCAAACCCTAAACATAACCTCCAATAACACTAACCCCTATCTCTAATCTCCTCAAACTGTAACCTCTATCCCTAATCTCCTCCTAACTCTAACCTTCTCTAAACCTAACCTCCCCTTACCCTAACCTCCTCTAACCCTAACACTAATCTCCTCTGTCCATAACCTCCTCTAACCCTAACCTCCATGAACCCTAAACTCCACTAACCCTAACCTCCACTAACCCTAACCTCCACTAACCCTAACCTCCTCTAACCCTAACCTCCTCTAACCCTAACCTCCTCTAACCCTAACCTCCTCTAACCCTAACCTCCTAGAACCCTAACCTCCTAGAACCCTAACCTCCTAGAACCCTAACCTCCTCTAACCCTGAGACAACCACCTCCCTCCATTTATAAGTATACATTAAATACAGCATGTGCAAATTAGATTACTCAGTAATATACACAGAGCGATGGCCTTGTTGGTTCCTCGCCAGCCCTGGTGAAACATGTTTAACAAAACAGTTACTGAATTTAACGCACAGCTGAATTATCAGGGGCAGCATTAGCCTGGGGTTGAGCCAGCCATTAATATCGCACAACTTCATTAAAACACCACAGAGGACAACACTGTACCATAACACACAGCACAATGGACGAGACAGTCCAAGTCAAAGAAGGTGTGTGTGTGCGTGTGAAACACATGGCTTAGTTAATACTCTTATTCTTTATTTGGAGAGCAGTAGGTTGTAGCGAGCCATGAGCTGGTCCCAAAAAGCAGCCTATTCCCTATATTTTCACCTAATAGTGCACTATAATAAATAACTGGGTGCCATTTGGAGTGCAGATGTGGTAGTGGTGGTGTTCAGTATGGGTGTTGTAGGGGGACCATTGAGTTTCAGGGCTGCAAAGCTATCCCATCTGAAAACACTTCATTAATGCCTCCCTGAGCCACGTCAGCCCTGCATCCCCCATTCCCCCTATGGCCGCTCCAAACAGGCCTTAAACAGTTGAAGTCGTGAGCTGAGCCGAGAGGCCCCAGAGTCTAGTGGGGTGAGTGAATTTGCTGAAAGTGGGTCTGATTTGGCTTGTTTGTGCCTGATAATCAACTAGTGCACTCTCAGCTTACATTGTTGTTGGTGAGCAGCGGTCAGCCAAATGAGCTTTGATACAGTTTAGGAGTATTGTATCAACAACCAATTGGGAGTTTAGAGGGATTAACTGAAAAGGCCAAAAGAGGCCTGCTGTTTTGAAAACTCAAAGTTGGTTTGAGCTCTGAGGATTGAAAAAACATATTATAGTTTGAGGGAAGATGCTTTAAATTGGTATTATGTTTTTGTTGTTACAGTGTACAATATCCTTTTCAAATGAATGTTTGTAATAATGTATGTGTAAACTCGGAATAGTATCTTCTTTCATATTCATATTCATATTCAAATCCCTGCCAAAATTATGATTATTGTACTAAACATTTCTGCTGGACTCATTCTTAGTTCTAGTAATTCTGAATTTTGATTCATCAAATTAGCAGAAATAATGGAACAAATTCCTACCCTGAGTGATGATCTAACCTGCATAGCAACAGTCAGAGACCTCACGCAAGTGCTGCACCCACCCACAGCAAATCAATCCAATATCCCAGTGTGTGCGGGCCAACATGGAACACTCTACAGTAGGGAAAATGTAACTTTAATAATACTGTCATTTTATACATGGAAATATCTTTCTTTCAAATAATGCATATGTGGTGTTAGGCTCCCCCAGTGAGGGCACTTGAATGTGTATCTGTGTCTGGCTGGCACACAGACACTCCTAAATCTATCCCAGGTTGGGTCGCTCTACTCTCTCCCACAAAAATGCATGGTTGTTAAAGAGAAAAATACATAGACGAGAGGCTAGGATATCAGATTAACATCAAGTAGCACCAGATCCCCTGGTATTTTGTTATTATTGAGATTTTGGTATTAAATCGCCGCTTCAAAGTAGCTAATTACACTAAGTCCTGATTTCATGGTCACAGCTGTGTTGCATTACCAATCACAACAACTATACTTAGACAGCGGTGGTTTTCTCCCTCTGCTTGCCAGGGAGGAGATGTTGTGGCTTATCACTGTGGTATCCATGTCACTGAAGCCCAGGCTCCATCCCAAATGGTACCCTATTCCATACATAGCGTACTACTTTTCCTAAAGTAGTGCCATATTTAGGGAATAGGGTGTCATTTGGAATACTGTCCAGAAACCCTGGGCAGAACCATCCAGACTAACTGATCACCATCCCAAATGATGGACTGCCAGCTCCAGTCAAAGTCAAATAAAACAGTCAAGGCAGGGCCACGTTGTTTTGTTCCATCCCTGCATGGATTGGTTTCAGAACAGGAGGATGACAATTGAAAACTGCCTTCTGGCAATTGCTTTCTATACCTCTCGAGATATTCTGAATATTGTAGAGTTCCCAGGAGCGGTTGAGTGGTTGATCATACCACCCCTGACCTTCCCCTCACACCCAAGTACCCCTCCCCCTCTCAGATCCAATCACAATGACTTGGGCTTTATACCAAACTGCACCCTATACACTATTTTTGACCAGAGAACTGTGTAGGGAACAGGATGCCATTTGGGATGCATCCAAGATGTTTTATGAACCTCTCTTAACCACAGAGGCTTGATGTTAGGCATTAATGCTGATCCATTCCAGCGACAGTAGGACACAGGTTGGTAGTTCTGTGTGTGTGTGTATATTCTCTCAACACTGGACACTATGAGAGAGAAGGGATGGAGGACATGAAAGGATAGCATCTTCAAGAAAAAAAACTCCTTTCCATTCATCATTAATCTCAATTGGACTTCCTGGATTTACTAAAGGTTTAATTGTTCAGCTCTGTTCAGACCTTTGCATCTCTCTATAGACAATAGACAATCAGTCAGTTATATTTTCTGGCATTGGGTTTTCAACTGTGGGCTGTTCAGTGTCACAAATTATCAGACTACAAGCAATAAAAAGTCTGCACTGGTTTCAAACACCTTACAAACTATTCATGTACCCAAGTGTTAGGTGTAGCCTTGTCCTTGGATTTTCACAATTGAGCATACACAGTAAGATATGTCTGAAGGGAATGCAAGGTTCAAAACACACACACACCAGTGAATATGCATGCAAATCTCCATCTCCATCAGCCAAACTGATTTTATCATTTTAAACCGTGTTATTCACTAGCCAGTCAAATGAGAGAGACCTGTCGGCGTACCTTTCCACTTTTCAAAAAGCCCCTTGTGTCCAAAACTGAATTTCAATATTTCTCAGATTGCATTTGTGCTTCATCAGAGATGGAATGAAAGGGGTGATGTGGAAGGGAGGAAGGGAAGAGGGGAGCGAGGAGGGGGGGGAACAGGGCAGCGAGGGAAGGGAAGAGGGGAGCGAGGAGGGGAGGGGAACAGGGCAGCGAGGGAAGGGAAGAGGGGAGCGAGGAGGTGGGGAACAGGGCAGCGAGGGAAGGGAAGAGGGGAGCGAGGAGGGGGGGAACAGGGCAGCGAGGGGGGGAGAACAGGGCAGCGAGGGAAGGGAAGAGGGGAGCGAGGAGGGGGGGGGGGTACAGGGCAGCGAGGAGGGGGGGGAACAGGGCAGCGAGGGAAGGGAAGAGGGGAGCGAGGAGGGGAGGGGAACAGGGCAGCGAGGGAAGGGAAGAGGGGAGTGAGGAGGGGGGAACAGGGCAGCGAGGGAAGGGAAGAGGGGAGCGAGGAGGGGGGGAACAGGGCAGCGAGGGGGGGGGGAGAACAGGGCAGCGAGGGAAGGGAAGAGGGGAGCGAGGAGGGGGGGGGACAGGGCAGCGAGGGAAGGGAAGAGGGGAGCGAGGAGGGGGGGAACAGGGCAGCGAGGGAAGGGAAGAGGGGAGCGAGGAGGGAGGGGAACAGGGCAGCGAGGGAAGGGAAGAGGGGAGCGAGGTGGGGGGCAGCGAGGGAAGGGAAGAGGGGAGCGAGGAGGGAAGAGGGGATGAATGAGGGAGAGATGTAAGGGGTATTGGTTGTCTTCAAACAAACCAACTGTGATACTAAACAAATCACCAGCAGCTGAGGCCTCACTAACAGACTACATTATCTCCTAAACACAGTCAGCAACCTCATTCACTCATTTACTAACTACAGTAACGACTGCATTCTCTCATTTACTAGTTACAGTAACAACCTCATTCTCTCATTTACTAGTTACAGTAACAACCTCATTCTCTCATTTACTGGCTACAGTAACAACCTCATTCTCTCATTTACTAGTTACAGTAACAACTTCATTCTCTCATTTACTAGTTACAGTAACAACCTCATTCTCTCATTTACTAGTTACAGTAACAACCTCATTCTCTCATTTACTAGTTACAGTAACAACCTCATTCTCTCATTTACTAGTTACAGTAATAACCTCATTCTATCATTTACTAGTTACAGTAACAACCTCATTCTCTCATTTACTGGCTACAGTAACAACCTCATTCTCTCATTTACTAGCTAGAGTAACAACCCCATTCTCTCATTTACTAGTTACCGTAACAACCTCAATCTCTCATTTACTAGTTACAGTAACAACCTCATTCTCTCATTTACTAGTTACAGTAACAACCTCATTCTCTCATTTACTAGCTACAGTAACAACCTCATTCTCTCATTTACTAGTTACCGTAACAACCTCAATCTCTCATTTACTAGTTACAGTAACAACCTCATTCTCTCATTTACTAGTTACAGTAACAACCTCATTCTCTCATTTACTAGCTAGAGTAACAACCTCATTCTCTCATTTACTAGCTAGAGTAACAACCCCATTCTCTCATTTACTAGTTACAGTAACAACCTCATTCTCTCATTTACTAGTTACAGTAACAACCTCATTCTCTCATTTACTAGCTAGAGTAACAACCTCATTCTCTCATTTACTAGCTAGAGTAACAACCCCATTCTCTCATTTACTAGTTACCGTAACAACCTCATTCTCTCATTTACTAGCTAGAGTAACAACCCCATTCTCTCATTTACTAGTTACAGTAACAACCTCATTCTCTCATTTACTAGCTAGAGTAACAACCCCATTCTCTCATTTACTGGCTACAGTAACAACCTCATTCTCTCATTTACTAGCTACAGTAACACTAAGGCTTCGGTTACATAGTTTATTCTCATACCTCAGCGTTTTCTTTTCTTAGGCGATTATTATTACTGTAGGTAAGTGCGTACAGTCGATTAGGGATGGTTAACTCCAGTTCTCGGGGACGTGGTTAATTATCACACTATTTCCCCATCCCTTTAGCGAACACACCTGACCAAACAAATTGCATTCTAAACTGAAGGCCATGATTAGTTGATCACTTAGGTGTGTTAGCAGAGGCTGGGGCAAAAATGTCACCGGACTTCCAGTGACCATCCCTGACGTAGACAGAAAGGAAGAGATGAAGCGAGAGGTTTTACTCAGCCCAAAATCTGTCCACGAAAAGAAGCCCACAAAGTGAGGAAGTTTTGGTAAAGGTCAATTAGACAGTCTCGAATTAGGTCATGTTTTTTTATTGGTCATTTGATGGAATAGAAGTTTTGTAACGGTTATGTTGTTATGAATGCATTGATATGTGGATGAACGCGGCATTTCGTCAACTTAAAATGTTTTCATAAAAACATATCAGAGTTGTGCCTGTTGTCATAGAGATAAGAGGACTCCTCATGGGTATAATCTGTTTTAGCATGGACATAGCCATTGAGGGCTTCCTCCATTTTAAAGTAGTCAACTGGGTAGAGATTTGTATAAGTTGGGAGAAAACAGCCAATGAAGAAGAACATTAACTACTTTAAAATGGAGATAGCCTCAATGGCACTGCCCATGCTGTCACAGATATTAAGATGAGTCCTCTATCTATACTTGACACCTTGTAGAGTCCATGCCCTGACGAACTGAGGCTGTTCCGAGGGAAAAAGGAGAACCCTTTATTTCTAAGCGTGTAGAAGTCCCTCCCTTCCAGTCACAATCTAAAGTCACAATGACACCCAATCTTCAAACACATTTACTGTGTTCCAAATGACACCCTAGTGCACTGTAAAATAGGGTGCCGTTTGGAACACATCCATTGAAATGAAGACAATTCTATTTGCTGGCTTCAAGATTTTCTACAGATTGTAACTCCCCCTCCCCCAAACACAGTTCACACAGCTACCCCTGAACTGATTGGCCAACTAATGACATCTCATGGGCATCTTTTTAATTGAGGTTCTAACCAGTTATAAGAGCACAGTATGAAGCTGCTAAACACGCTGTTCTCCAATCCCGTGTAGATCTTTACGTGTCACTCAACATGAGGTTGTCTAATGATAGATCATGCTGTTATTATAGGACAACAAACAGTGTGTGTTGTTGATTGATAGGCTGATTGGATCAATAACAAACTAAACCAATCACAGAACAGATGGTGGGATGACAGTACTGTTGAGAGGCTGATCTCTGCCTGCCCCCTAGACCCACGCAAACACACCCACGCACACACACAAACACAGAGAGAGAGAGAAACACACATGTCTGGATGTGGTTAGCAATGAGGAAGGCCAGACCTACTATAACTGAAGGGCCATCAGTAAGCCTAGGAATTAACAACCCATTGCTGGTATGTGCATTGTATTTGTCAGACTGCGATTTACTGTTTTCCTCCAAAGAGAGGGAAACAAAGACAGAAAAATGAGCAAGGCTGTCCTGTCTGTGTTTATTTGTATCTATTTAATGTATATGTGTACAGTGTGTATGTTGGAGCCGTTCTTGCATGCAGAACGCCTGCAACTCTCAATTTGGGTTGTCGCAGCACAACCTCAGCCTTTGACGAGGAGAGAAAAACAAGATGCCGGGGTCGGGAGGGCAAGTTGTGCAAGCGCGTGCTCGCTGAGTGACACAGTTCAGCACTAGCAAGGGGCCCGCGTTGCAGAGGTCAGAGCAAGGTTTTGGCAAAGGAGCGAGCGTAGAAACAATGCACCCCCAAACCCCCCCCTGCATATTTATTCCTCATCTGTTTTTACATCGTAAAGTATAAATGGGTCAGATGACGCGGCGAGAGCCTGCACATTGTCAACACAGGTAATAAGTCTCTATAACCCTCTCATTCCCACACACAGCCCTTTCAACAAATCACACTGCCCTTGGATAACACCACAGAGTAGACTGCAGCATAGAGACGTAGCCTATCGTGAGTCTTAAATGACACCCATAGGGCTCTGGTCAAATGTAGGGCACTATATAGGGAATAGGGTGCAATTTGGGACTCAATCCTGACACAGAAAATAAACAACATATACACTCCAAAAGGACAAGTATGGATGTTAAATCCACGGCAGTATTTCAGACATTTTAAAAAGCTGTGCTCCAATTCCCCTTCCAATGAACCAGGACACCCAAACGTTCCTGACGAGTCTCCTCGCGCACTCCATCAACAGAGGCATATTATTCGTTCCTTTCCTTTGCCTGATACCTCGTTCTGCAGTACACACCCTTCAGGCTTATGCAGAGATCAGTGAGTGCATCTCAAATGGCACCCTATTCCCTATGGGCCCTAGTTAAAAGTAGTGCACTATATAGGCAATAGGGTGCAATTTGAGACTTATTCAGTACCTTGTGGCCTCTGCATTCAACCTCTGCTCCGAGGTTTAGGGCTGTAGTAAATAGTGTCAGCAGGCACCTCAGCTAGGCCTCACGGCCCAGGGAGGGTAGACTGTACAATATACAGGGTGCTAGTGACGAGCCTCAGGCCGGTGTGAGAGAGTGACGTCAGCACATCAAGCAGGCCGGAGGGAAGGAGAGGGAAAGGTAGAGGAGGGAGGACAGGATAAAGAGGGCCCTTTAAAAAGAGGCAATCTGGGATTGGTTCATACATTTTTAGCAGTTAGAAGGCTTTGTTGTTTGAAAAAACAGATTGTTCCTTTAATCTGCTGTAAACGCAAAGCATCAAGGTTAGGTGAACGAGGTCTGGATTCTGTCCTGCATAATTGCATCATGCCTCAAATAGAAGACCCTCAATAGGGATAGACACAGGAAATGGTGGGCTTAGAAAAGTATCTAAAGTGCCTTCAGAAAGTATTCATACCCCTTGATTTATTCCACATCTTGTTTTGTTACAGCCTGAATTCAAAATTGGTTATCTACACACAATACCACATAATGACAGTTAATTTTTTTGTTGTTGACATTTTTGCAAATGTATTGAAAATGAAATACAGAAATCAGATTTACACAAGTATTCACACCCGAGTCAATACTTTGTAGAAGCACCTTTAGTGGTGATTATAGCTGTGTCTTGCACATTATTATTTTTAAAATTATTCAAGCTCTATCAAGTTGATTGTTGACAATTGCTAGACAGACTGTCACACCCTGACCATAGTTTGCTTTGTATGTTTCTATGTTTTGGTTGGTCAGGGTGTGATCTGAGTGGGCATTCTATGTTACATGTCTAGTTTGTCCAGTTCTATGTTCGGCCTGATATGGTTCTCAATCAGAGGCAGGTGTTCATCATTGTCTCTGATTGGGAACCATATTTAGGTAGCCTGGGTTTCACTGTGTGTTTGTGGGTGATTGTTCCTGTCTATGTGTTTTCACCAGATAGGGCTGTTTAGGTTTTCGTTACGTTACTTTGTAGTATTTGTATTGATTCGTGTTTTACGTTTGTTTATTAAAACATGGATCGCAATCTACACGCTGCATTTTGGTCCGACTCTCCTTCTCACCAAGAAAACTGTGACAGAATCACCCACCACAACTGGACCAAGCGGCGTGTCAACAGGCAGGAGCAGCCCAAAGAGGAGATGCGTAATAAGGATTTCTGGACATGGGAGGAAATCCTCGACGGGAGAGGACCCTGGGCTAAACCAGGGGAGTGTAGCCGCCCAAAGGTGCAGCAGGAGAAGAGGCAACAGGAGCAGCCCAAAGAGGAGTGCAGTATGGACTATACTTCTTGGGAAGAGATAGACAGGTGGGCGGTCGACCCAGGGAGAGTGCCGGAGCCCGCCTGGGATTCGCTGGAGCAGTGCGAGGAGGGTTATCGGAGAATGGAGTTGGCGAAGCGAGCACGGCGGTGCGCAAGGAAGCCCGGGAGTCAGCCCCAAAAATTTCTTGGGGGGGGGGCTAACAGGGAGTATGGCTACGCCAGGAAGGAGACCTGCGCAAACTCCCTGTGCTTACCGGGGGGCTAGAGAGACCGGACAGGCACCGTGTTATGCAGTGGTGCGCACGGTGTCTCCAGTGCGGGTGCATAGCCCGGTGCGGTATATTCCAGCTCCGCGTGTCGGCCGGGCTAGATTGAGCGTCGAGCCTAATGCCATGAAGCCGGCTCTACGCATCTGGTCTCCAGTGCGTCTCCTTGGGCCGGCTTTCATGGCACCAGCCTTGCGCTCGGTGTCTCCGGTTCGCCTGCATAGCCCAGTGCGGGCTATTCCACCTCGCCGCATTGGCAGGGCGACCGTGAGCATTCAACAAGGTAAGGTTGGGCAGGCTCGATGCTCAAGAGCTCCAGTGCGCCTGCACGGTCCGGTCTTTCCAGTACCACCACGCACCAGCCCTCCGGTAGCAGCTCCCCGCACCAGGCTTCCTGTGCGTGTTCTCGGCCCAGTACCACCAGTGCCAGCACCACGCATCAGGCCTACAGTGCGCCTCGCCTGTTCAGCGCTGCCGGAGCCTTCCTCCTCTCCAGCGCTGTCGGAGTCTCCCGCCTGTTTAGCGCTGTCAGAGCTTTACGCCTCTACAGCGCTGCCGGAGTCTCCCGCCTGTTCAGAGCTGCCAGTCTGCAAGGAGCTGCCAGTCTGCAAGGAGCTGCCAGTCTGCAAGGAGCTGCCAGTCTGCATGGAGCTGCCAGTCTGCATGGAGCTGCCAGTCTGCATGGAGCTGCCAGTCAGCAAGGAGCTGCCAGTCTGCAGGATGCCGCCAGAGCCGCCAGTCTGCAAGGAGCCGCCAGAGCCGCCAGTCTGCAAGGAGCCGCCAGAGCCGCCAGTCTGCATGGAGCAGCCAGGGCCGCCAGTCTGCATGGAGCAGCCAGGGCCGCCAGTCAGCATGGAGCAGCCAGGGCCGCCAGTCAGCATGGAGCAGCCAGGGCCGCCAGTCAGCATGGAGCAGCCAGGGCCGCCAGTCAGCATGGAGCAGCCAGGGCCGCCAGTCAGCATGGAGCAGCCAGGGCCGCCAGTCAGCATGGAGCAGCCAGGGCCGCCAGTCAGCATGGAGCAGCCAGGGCCGCCAGTCAGCATGGAGCAGCCAGGGCCGCCAGTCAGCATGGAGCAGCCATGGCCGCCAGTCAGCATGGAGCAGCCAGGGCCGCCAGTCAGCATGGAGCAGCCAGGGCCGCCAGTCAGCATGGAGCAGCCAGGGCCGCCAGTCTGCATGGAGCAGCCAAGGACGCCAGTCTGCATGGAGCAGCCAGGGCCGCCAGTCTGCATGGAGCAGCCAGGGCCGCCAGTCTGCATGGAGCAGCCAGGGCCGCCAGTCTGCATGGAGCAGCCAGGGCCGCCAGTCTGCATGGAGCAGCCAGGGCCGCCAGTCTGCATGGAGCAGCCAGGGCCGCCAGTCTGCATGGAGCAGCCAGGGCCGCCAGTCTGCATGGAGCAGCCAGGGCCGCCAGTCTGCATGGAGCAGCCAGGGCCGCCAGTCTGCATGGAGCAGCCAGGGCCGCCAGTCTGCATGGAGCAGCCAGGGCCGCCAGTCTGCATGGAGCAGCCAGGGCCGCCAGTCTGCATGGAGCAGCCAGGGCCGCCAGTCTGCATGGAGCAGCCAGGGCCGCCAGTCTGCATGGAGCAGCCAGGGCCGCCAGTCTGCATGGAGCAGCCAGAGCCGCCAGTCTGCATGGAGCAGCCAGAGCCGCCAGTCTGCATGGAGCAGCCAGAGCCGCCAGTCTGCATGGAGCAGCCAGAGCCGCCAGTCTGCATGGAGCAGCCAGAGCCGCCAGTCTGCATGGAGCAGCCAGAGCCGCCAGTCTGCATGGAGCAGCCAGAGCCGCCAGTCTGCATGGAGCAGCCAGTCAGCATGGAGCAGCCAGTCAGCATGGAGCAGCCAGAGCTGCCAGTCAGCATGGAGCAGCCAGTCAGCATGGAGCAGCCAGATCTGCCAGTCTACCAGACTCTTCCAGATCTGCCAGTCTACCAGACTCTTCCAGATCTGCCAGTCTACCAGACTCTTCCAGATCTGCCAGTCTACCAGACTCTTCCAGATCTGCCAGTCTACCAGACTCTTCCAGATCTGCCAGTCAGCCAGACTCTTCCAGATCTGCCAGTCTACCAGACTCTTCCAGATCTGCCAGTCTACCAGACTCTTCCAGATCTGCCAGTCTACCAGACTCTTCCAGATCTGCCAGTCTACCAGACTCTTCCAGATCTGCCAGTCTACCAGACTCTTCCAGATCTGCCAGTCAGCCAGACTCTTCCAGATCTGCCAGTCAGCCAGACTTTTCCAGATCTGCCAGTCAGCCAGACTCTTCCAGATCTGCCAGTCAGCCAGACTCTCCCAGATCTGCCAGTCAACCAGACTCTTCCTGATCTGCCAGTCAGCCAGACTCTTCCTGATCTGCCAGTCAGCCAGACTCTTCCAGATCTGCCAGTCAGCCAGACTCTTCCAGATCCGCCAGTCAGCCGGGATCTGCCAGATCCGCCAGTCGGCCAGGATCCGCCAGATCTGCCAGTCAGCCAGGATCTGCCAGTTAGCCAGGATCTGCTAGATCCAACTACCTGCCTGGGCTTCCTCTCAGTGCTGGGTTTCCTCTCAGTGCTGGGCTTCCTCTCAGTCCCGAGCTACCCATCAGTCCCGAGCTACCCATCAGTCCCGAGCTACCCATCAGTCCCGAGCTACCCATCAGTCCCGAGCTACCCCTCTGTCCCGAGCTACCCCTCTGTCCCGAGCTACCCCTCTGTCCCGAGCTGCCCCTCTGTCCCGAGCTGTCATTAAGGAGGGTAACCTATCTAGGGACGCTAAGGAGGTGGACTAAGACTATTATGGAGTGGGGTCCACGTCCAGCGCCAGATGCCCACCCAGACCCTCCCCTATAGGTTCAGGTTTTGCGGCCGGAGTCCGCACCTTGGGGGGGGGGGGTACTGTCACACCCTGACCATAGTTTGCTTTGTATGTTTCTATGTTTTGGTTGGTCAGGGTGTGATCTGAGTGGGCATTCTATGTTACATGTCTAGTTTGTCCAGTTCTATGTTCGGCCTGATATGGTTCTCAATCAGAGGCAGGTGTTCGTCATTGTCTCTGATTGGGAACCATATTTAGGTAGCCTGGTTTTCACTGTGTTTGTGGGTGATTGTTCCTGTATGTGTTTTCACCAGATAGGGCTGTTTAGGTTTTCGTTACGTTCATTACGTTCTTTATTTTGTAGTATTTGTATTGATTCGTGTTTTACGTTTGTTTATTAAAACATGGATCGCAATCTACACGCTGCATTTTGGTCCGACTCTCCTTCTCACCAAGAAAACCGTGACACAGACATTTACAAGTCTTGCCGTAGATTTTCAAGCCTATTTAAGTCAAAACTGTAGGCCTGTAAGGAACATTCAATGTCGTCTCGGTAAGCAACTCCAATGTAAATTTGGCCTTGTGTTTTAGGATATTGTCATGCTGAATGCTTTGGTTCCCACCGTGAAGCATGGAGGAGGAGGTGTGACGGTGCTTTGCTGGTGACACCATGTGATTTATTTAGAATTCAAGGTACACATAACCAGCGCGGCTACCACATCATTCTGCAGCAATACTCCATCCAATCTGGTTTGCGCTTAGTGGGACTATCATTTGTTTTCTAAAAGGACAATAACCCAACACACCTCCAGGCTGTGTAAGGGCTATTTGGCCAAGAGGGAGAGTGATGGAGTGCTGCATCAGATGGCTTGGCCTCCACAATCAGCCAACCTCAACCCAATTGAGATGGTGTGGGATGAGTTGGACCACAGAGTTAAGGAAAAGCAGCCAACAAGTGCTTAGCATTTGTGGGAACTCCTTCAAGACTGTTGGAAAAGCATTCCAGGTGAAGCTGGTTGAGAGAATGACAGGAGTGTGCAAAGCTGTCATCAAGGCAAAGGGTGGCAACTTTGAAGAAGGATTTGTTTAACACTTTTTTGATTACTACATAATTCCATGTGTTATTTCATAGTTTTGATGTCTTTACAATTATTGTAAAATGTAGAAAATAGTTCAAATAAAGAAAAAACCTTATAGGTGTGGCCAAACTTGACTGGTACTGTACATATATATTTATTTACATTTCGAACTCTGACATTGTACGTTCTAATGTCTTCATTTCTTGTTATTTTTCATGTATTTTTTAAAAACTTTTGGATTAGGTGTGTTATTGTTTTTCTGCATTGTTGGAGCTAGAAACAAGCATTTCGCTGCACCTGTGATAACATCTACAAAACTGTGTACGCGACCAATTAACTTATTTGATCTCAATCATGAAACTGACTTGACTTAAAGGGAAACGCCACAACTTTTTCATTAGTCCAGGGTTGATACAATCCACAAATATTTTGCATGTCAGCAGTCAACTTAAATATTGGACTTTCAAGAAGCAAAGTGTCACCGGAAACATGATGCAAAATACACCGGACAAAATACACCGGACAAAATACACCGGACAAAATACACAGGACAAAATACATCATGCAAAAAACAACACACATTTAAAGCCTCACAGAGGGAAACTCACTAATAACAACAACAAAACTGAATGAACGACCATACCATAACTTTATTGTAGATAAACTCAGCTACAATTATTACAAAAGAGAACCAAAACAAAAAATGAATATTAAAGGTAATTGTGATCCATAAGGTGCAGACCTCAAACCACTGCAGCATGATATTACAGCATGAGTGAAGTTTTTTTTCATTTTCCATGTCCCTTAAAATTCCGCTGCAGGTTGTAATGGCCCATATTTCCCCATACTGAAATCAGTGCATCAACAAGTGTTCCACTCCATGCCGTTCCATTCTGCTGGTGTTCCGCTGTTTGGTGACAATGACATTCTCACAAGTTCATTCCTAAAAGTCCCTCCTGGTCCAGACTATCCACCAGCAAGCAACTTGCTGCTATAAAGAGTGCATTTGATTTATTTCATTTAATGTACATTTTTTCATCCAAGAAGTTATATATTTTTTTCTTTAACAAAAAAACAACAACACTTTACTCCTTGTCCAATATACCAGCCCTTGTTAAAAATGTATAGGGTCTGGAAAATGTTAGTTTTTTTAGATTGAAATCATAATAGTACATTACGCAAAATATAAAATGTGGAGTAGGGGTACCTTTCTATTGGACATGCACTAAACCATGTGGATCTAGTCAAACATTATCTAGCTAGGGGGGGGATAGTGGACTAAACATAATTCAAGTCATGCCTATCAGAGGACATGGTAGTTTATGGGTTACATTACAATTCAATATTCAAATAATTACATTTAAGGTATACACAACACATACGTTTTAGCCCCTGATCTATTGTAGATATCTTTTACTACAGTGCTTTCATCAGATGGTATCCTGCTGTAGGCACATTGTATAATTCTCATCCATTGCCTCTCAAATACAATTGTAAAATACCAGCAAAGCCTAAACCACAAGTTATCCCTCCTCGTCACACAACCATGATATATAACTTACACTTTTCATTTTTTCAACTCTTTCTCTGACATGAGGTAAAGTATGGCGCCCAAGTGCAATGCTCAATTGTGCTACATGTACGAAAAGAAAAAGAAAACAAAAAATGATTATCCGTTGCCAGTTTGCAATTGATTGAGGCCTATTTTATAACTACACTTCCATAAAACACCTTTACTAAGACTCAGGTTGGGGGCAATGCATCATGCTGCAACATGTAGCTTGAATTAGCACTTCTCAAGGGTGTAAATTCACCAGTGAGAAAAAAAAAGCGCTGTGGTTGTGGCACCATATGAGTGATTTCACATTCTTGTTAAGTAATCTCCCCCACATGAAACATTGTGTGCGCACTTTGAAATTCCACATTTTGGGAACACATTTTTATAAACTAAAAATATACACATAATAATAATAATTTAAAAAAGATATATAAAAAAAAATATATAGAAGAATGTTACATTTGCTGTTGTAGTTCGGGGTCACACAACTGTTGCTTGAGAGCGTGAATCCAGATTGCACTCTATACGATGTCAAACTATATGATATAAAACAAAAACTGTCAGAATATCTACCACTGCAGTTTTAGTAAAAACCTCCCCCTTTAAGTCACACGTGAGTGGAATGATGTTGTCAATAAAGTATACATTTAGCAAGTATAGTATATTTTCCACATATTTACATGGCTACACCAAAGTTCAGAAACCAAATGATGTATGGCACCAGGTTAATAGTAAGGCATACATACACATACCTACTATGAACAAACAGTGCTTGGCTCGTTGCAGCTACTGTAGGCAAGTTTTCTGAACCTTCGAGACAATAGTTGCAGTATTCGCTTGGTTAGGATACGATAAGTTGAAAGGCACCATTTTAGTTTGCGTTATTTGTCTGTCAAAGATATACGTCATCAATTAGATACAAGTAACTCTGAGGGAATGTTGTTTATCAGTGCAAATAATTACGATATATACATATATATATATATATATATATATATACATATATATATATATATACATATATATACATATATATACATATATACATATATATACATATATATACATATATATATATATATATATATATATATATATATACATATATATATATATATATATATACATATATATATATATATATATATATACACATATATATATATATACATATATATACACATATATATATATATATACACATATATATATATACATATATATACACATATATATATATACATATATATACACATATATATATATATATATATATATATATATATATATATATACATATATATACATATATATACATATATACATATATATACATATATATATATACATATATATATATATATATATACATATATATACACATATATATACACATATATATATACATATATATACACATATATATACACATATATATACACATATATATACACATATATATACACATATATATACACATATATATATACATATATATACACATATATATATATACATATATATACATATATATATATATACATATATATACATATATATATATATATATATATATATATACATATATATATATATACATATATATATACATATATATATATACATATACATATATATATATACATATATATATATACATATATATATATACATATATATATACATATATATATATATATACATACATATATATATATATATACATACATATATATATATATACATACATACATACATACATACATACATATATATATATATATATATATACATACACACATACACACACTATGTTCAAAAGTTTGGGGTTGTTTTTTAAAGAAAAGCACATTTTCTGTCCTTTCAAATAACATCAAATTGATCCAAAATACAGTGTAGACATTGTTAATGTTGTAAATGAATATTGTAGCTGGAAACACCAGATATTTTATGGAATATCTACATCGGCGTACAGAGGCCCATTATCAGCAACCATCACTCCTGTGTTCCAATGGCATGTTGTGTTAGCTAATCCAAGTTAATAATTTATGTTAGCACAGCTGAAAAATGTTGCGCTAATTAAAGAAGCAATAAAACTTATTTTAGACTAGTTGAGTATCTGGAGCATCAGCATTTGTGGGTTCAATTACAGGCTCAAAATGGCCAGAAACAAAGAACTTTCTGCTGAAACTCGTCAAGCTATTCTTGTTCTGAGAAAAGAAAGCTATTCCATGCGAGAAACTGCCTTGAAACTGAAGATCTCGTACGCGGTGTACTACTCCCTTCACAGAACAGCGCAAACTGTCTCTAACCAGAATAGAAAGAGGAGAGGGAGGCCCCAGTGCACAACTGAGCAAGAGGACAAGTACATTAGTGTCTAGTTTGAGAAACAGATGCTTCATAAGTCCTCAACTGGCAGCTTCAGTAAGTTGTACATGCAAAACACCAGTCTCAACGTCAACAGTGAAGAGGCGACTCTGGGATGCTGGCCTTCTAGGCAGAGTTGCAAAGAAAATGCCATATCTCAGACTGGCCAATAAAAAAAAAAAATTAAGATGGGCAAAATAGCACAGACATTGGACAGAGGAACTCTGCCTAGAAGGCCATCATCCCGGAGTCATCTCTTCACTCAACTAGTCTAAAGAAGGCCAGTTTTATTGCTTATTTTATCAGTACAACAGTTTTCAGCTGTGCTAACACAATTGCAAAAGGGTTTTCTAATGATCAATTAGTATTTTAGAATGACAAACTTGGTTTACCTAACACAAAGTGCCATTGGAACACAGGAGTGAAGGTTGCTGAAAATGGGCCTCTGTACGTCTATGTAGATATTCCATTACAAATCTGCCATTTCCAGCTACAATAGTAATTTACAACATTAACTATGTCTACAGTGTATTTCTGATCAATTTGATGTTATTTGAAAGGGCAAAAAAAATGAGCTTTTCTTTCAACAACAAGGACATTTCTAAGTGATCCCACATTTTTGAACGCTAGTGTATATTAGATTGTTCTAAGTACAGATGTCACAGTAAAACGACTTAAGCATATATGTCACTGCCATAGATATTCATCAAATTGGTCTTGTCCAGAAAAAAAAAGTTTATTTGTACTGATATACAGTATATTTAAATAAGACATAGGGCCTGGCAATGAGCAGAGTGCAGTGTCTTCTGAGGTAGTTTACCTATGGTAGGATTTTATGAGTTGCCACACTGACGGAAAGCCTCAGAGGCATACATGAGATGTACATTTAAAGTCGGAAGTTTACATGCACCTTAGCCAAATACATTTAAACTCAGTTTTTCCACAATTCCTGACATTTAATCCTTGTAAAAATTCCCTGTCTAAGATCACTTAGTATCACCACTTTATTTTAAGAATGTGAAATGTCAGAATAATAGTAGAGAGAATGATTCACATCAGCTTTTATTTCTTTCATCACATTCTTAGTGGGTCAGAAGTTTACATACACTCAATTAGTATTTGGTAGCATTGCCTTTAAATTGTTTAACTTGGGTCAAATGTTTCGGTGAAGCCTTACACAAGCTTCCCACAATAAGTTGGGTGGATTTTGGCCCATTCCTCCTGACAGAGCTGTGGTAACTGAGTCAGGTTTGTAGGCCTCCTTGTTCACACATGCTTTTTCAGTTCTGCCCACACATTTTCTATAGGATTGAGGTCAGGGCTTTGTGATGGCCACTCCAATACCTTGACTATGTTGTCCTTTTTGCCACAACTTTGGAAGTATTCTTGGGGTCATTGTCCATTTGGAAGACCCATTTGCGACCAAGCTTTAACTTCCTGACTGATGTCTTGAGATGTTGCTCAACTCAAATTATGTCAATTAGCCTATCAGAAGCTTCTAAACCCATGATATCATTTTCTGGAATTTTCCAAGCTGTTTAAAGGCACAGTCAACTTAGTGTATGTAAACTTCTGACCCACTGGAATTGTGATACAGTGAATTATAAGTGAAATAATAAGTCTGTAACAATTGTTGGAAAAATAACTTGTGTCATGCACAAAGTAGATGTCCTAACCGACTTACCAGAACTATAGTTTGTTAACAAGAAATGTGTGGAGTGGTTGAAAAACAAGTTTTAATGACTCCAACCTAAGTGTATGTAAACTTCCGACATCAACTGTCTAACTATTAAATATAACACCATACAATCCTCTTCAAACCTCCTAATTCATTCATCAACTTTAGGAACCATTAATTATTTAATTACGTTTCTTGCACACCCACTGTTTTAGGACAACACAGGTGTACAGGATAAATAATGAAACATCTGTGAGGAATGCCATTTTCGAGTGAGAAAGAATCTTAGAATCTTAAGCCCCCCACAGATTGTACAAATCCAGCCGTTTTAAGCCACAATTTTGCTGTTCCAGACATTTTCACAACGCGGGCAAATTTGTAGGTTGTAAACGTTTGTCGGACGGCTTGGCTCGTTCAGTGTGACAGGTCTGCCGATTAAGTACCGCTACGTGCGGACGGTCGTAGGCTCGGTGTAGAGTGGCTGGTGGTACGAGCTGATTCCGGTGACTGACCAATAGGAACACGGCACACAATAATGCGATTATTGTGACTAGTCAGATTACTATAACAGTTCCATTTAAACATTTATATGCTGTGCAAGAAGAATGATTTCCCTAATATTCTTGTTTACATGACAAGGCTGAAATCGGGCTACCTGATGGGAATTTGATAAATGCACCAAATCGCAAATCAAAATAAACGTTCTACCAGAGACCACGCTATTTTGGGGAAGCAGATTTGATTGAGTGGAAATATAAAGGTTGCTTGTTAAAACTATGCATACTTTCAGTTTTTACACTGCTGTAGTTGACGTAGCCTCAAGTCAAATCGCAGAATGTGACGACAGAACTGAAGAAAATCTTACAATCTGACAAGGTTGATATCAAGATTTTAATTTGGTAACATCGCACAGTGTGACATGTGACAATCGTAAAAGGCTGAATCCGAAGTAGTCTTGCAAAGGCCTTCGACATACACTAAGACTGCGCTGGCCACACACGGTGAGAGATATAGAGTGCAATCGGTTTACTTCAACAAGCTACAGTACAGGAGGCCCCCTCCATCTGATCATGGCCAATTCATGTCTTCTTCCTTTGAAGAGGACTGATGCTCAACAGAGACTGAAGGCATTAGTTTAGGCCCATGTATGTGCAGAATGAGAATACCCTCTGGATTTACCCCACCAAATCATCAAGCATTAAATCAATTGGGCAGGGAGAGAAGAAAATCAAAGAAAACACCGATGCAACTGAACCACTACAGCTTGAAGGCTGCTAGAACAGGACAACCAACCCAACTGACAGATTTCAAAAAGGTCAAAGAAAGAGGTATTATAGTTACAGTGCAAAAAGGATGAGAAATTCAAGCTTAATACAACAAAACATAGCACCAAAAACAAATGCATGCAATCAACTGAGGTATTCAAGTGAAGAGGGCTTATTGATACTATTGAGAGAAAATAAAATACATTTAGTCTAAGAGGCTATGTAGTCACATAACGTGGACGCTATGTCACAATGTGTTTGAAGTAAATAATTCAACAAAAAGGCTGGTGTGCATATCCCTAGGAACTGACTTCACATGTGCAACCCTGTAGAGTCACATCTGTATTAGCTTTGGTAAAGTGAAGGGATGTGTGAACCACGATTCTGTTGAAAAAGAAGAACAACCTGTGTCCTAAAGACTGTACTCAAAAGGTGCTCTGAGTCTTACAAAATGACCAACAAAATAAAGATGATCAATCTTGGTATCAAAAGACATTACTTGAGACTAAAGTTGTCGACTTATGTCATAATAATAAACATTTAATATCTCTTTCCCTCTAGATATATTGATAGATTTATAAATGTTTATATAAGCCATCCAGTTGCCATGGTTATTAATACATAAGCTACACGAACATGCATCCTCGAGTGCTGTTTAAAAACTATTTTTAAATTTACAGTAAGCGGGAATGTTGAATTCCTATTCTTTTTTTCAGGATACGAGGGAGGGCCTTAGTATGTAAGGCAAATAATATTTATATTTCATCATAAATGTATATATATATTTTTGTTACATATAGGATTTTGTTGTCCAATCCGACCACACAATTCTGAACATAACAGACCCTAATGGAATAAGTGCAATAATGATTGAGGCTACGTCCCAAATGGCACCATATTCCCTATATAGTCCACTACTTTTGACCTGGGCCATAGGGTCCTATATAGGGGATAGGGTGCCATTTTAGACGCATCCTAAGAATAGCATCTCAAGACAGAGTTCAGACAGAGGTGGGCCACACTGGTCGTCTTCACTGGTGGTCTGGCCTCTGCTTGCCATTTCCTTAGCAATAGCATTTTAAAAACCGCTTTAAAACTGGCACTAGTGCACAGACTGAGGAGTATAGCGTTTTTAGATTTACACCTTTGATTTGAACTATGTACAAATCTAATACTACTCATAATACGCCTAACATCTCACTGACACAAAGCAAAGGTTAAACAAACAAAAAGTCAAATAAAAAATAAAAAAAGTGAGAAAAAAACAAAGCAACACCTGACCTTTTTTTCTTCTTTTTAACACTTTGCTATACGTTAATAAAGCACTCTTGTGATTACACAAAGCAGAGAACAGAAGGAAAGGAAAGATTGTGTTTGCAAAAAATGTAAAATAAAATGTGAAATCCGTTACAACGAGATCAGCTCTCGTTGTGACTTCCCCATGTCTCCACAGAACGTTCCCTGGCTGCCTTGGTTGTGCCATTGAGGGCTGAAGATACAGGACTAATGCTGCACTGTGTTGGTAGCTAGCATCAGTTGCTAGCACTGGTAGCTACTGGTTAGCGTCAGTAGTTAGCATCAGTGGCGACTAGCTAACATCAGTAGCAAGCTAGCATCAGTGGCTACTGGCTAGTGACAGTTGTAGGTAGATAGCGTCAGTTGCTAGCATCAGTAGCTAGCATCAGTAGCTAGCTAGTTAACGTGTGAAGCTCAGTTGTTTGGGACCTGAGGTTGGTTGGCTTTGAGGCTGCGCAGGGCCCGGCGCGCGGCAGCAGACTTGGCGATCCGGTAGCTGCGGCCCACGCCTTTGAACTTGCCCTTGCCCACGACCTCCACTGTCACACGGACCTTCCCGTCGTACGTCCGCTCTGCAGGGCTGAGGAAGGGGGCATTGAATTACATACAGCACAATAAAGTGAAGTGGCATCCTAGCAACATGGTCAGGAAAGCTTCCATTCTAGAAACAAATTAAATATTGTACAATGCATATAGATTCTATAATATGTGAATTATAGAATATATATGGGGTAGGGGGTGAGTTAATGGAAAAGAGAATATAATAATTGCAATCAAGTAAGTAAGCAAGCCAGCTAAAACGGTTAAAAAAATATACACAGTAACAGTCAAAAGTTTGGACACCTTGTCATTCAATGGTTATTCTTTATTTTTCACAAATTTTCCACATTGTAGAATAATAGTGAAGACATCAAAACTACGAAATAAAACATTAGGAATCATGTTGTAACCAAAAAAGTGTTTTATATTTTATATTTGAGACTTTTCAAATAGCCACCCTTTGCCTTGATTACAGCTTTGCACACTCTTGGCATTCTCTCAACCAGCTTCATGTGGTAGTCACATGGAATGCATTTCAAATAACAGGTGTGCCTTGTTAAAAGTTCATTTGTGGAATTTCTTTCCTTCTTAATGCGTTTGAGCCAATCAGTTGTGTTGTGACAAGGTAGTGGTGGTATAGAGAAGATAGCCCTATTTGGTAAAAGACCAAGTCCATACTATGGCAAGAACAGCTCAAATAAGCAAAGAGAAACGACAGTCCATCATTACTTTAAGACATGAAGGTCAGTCAATGCAGAAAATGTCAAGAATTTGAAAGTTTCTTCAAGTATAGTTGCAAAAACCATCAAGCGCTATGATGAAACTGGCTCTCATGGGGACCGCCAAAGGAAAGGAAGATCTTTCATTAAGTTCATTAGAGTTACAGTGCATTGCGAAAGTATTCGGCCCCCTTGAACTTTGCGACCTTTTGTCACATTTCAGGCTTCAAACATAAAGATATAAAACTGTCTTTTTTTGTGAAGAATCAACAACAAGTGGGACACAATCATGAAGTGGAACAACATTTATTGGATATTTCAAACTTTTTTAACAAATCAAAAACTGAAAAATTGGGCGTGCAAAATTATTCAGCCCCCTTAAGTTAATACTTTGTAGCGCCACCTTTTGCTGCGATTACAGCTGTAAGTGGCTTGGGGTATGTCTCTATCAGTTTTGCACATCGAGAGACTGACATTTTTTCCCATTCCTCCTTGCAAAACAGCTCGAGCTCAGTGAGGTTGGATGGAGAGCATTTGTGAACAGCAGTTTTCAGTTCTTCCCACAGATTCTCGATTGGATTCAGGTCTGGACTTTGACTTGGCCATTCTAACACCTGGATATGTTTATTTTTGAACCATTCCATTGTAGATTTTGCTTTATGTTTTGGATCATTGTCTTGTTGGAAGACAAATCTTCATCCCAGTCTCAGGTCTTTTGCAGACTCCATCAGGTTTTCTTCCAGAATGGTCCTGTATTTGGCTCCATCCATCTTCCCATCAATTTTAACCATCTTCCCTGTCCCTGCTGAAGAAAAGCAAGCCCAAACCATGATGCTGCCACCACCATGTTTGACAGTGGGGATGGTGTGTTCAGGGTGATGAGCTGTGTTGCTTTTACGCCAAACATAACGTTTTGCATTGTTGCCAAAAAGTTCAAATTTGGTTTCATCTGACCAGAGCACCTTCTTCCACATGTTTGGTGTGTCTCCCAGGTGGCTTGTGGCAAACTTTAAACAACACTTTTTATGGATATCTTTAAGAAAATGCTTTCTTCTTGCCACTCTTCCATAAAGGCCAGATTTGTGCAATATACGACTGATTGTTGTCCTATGGACAGAGTCTCCCACCTCAGCTGTAGATCTCTGCAGTTCATCCAGAGTGATCATGGGCCTCTTGGCTGCATCTCTGATCAGTCTTCTCCTTGTATGAGCTGAAAGTTTAGAGGGACGGCCAGGTCTTGGTAGATTTGCAGTGGTCTGATACTCCTTCCATTTCAATATTATCGCTTGCACAGTGCTCCTTGGGATGTTTAAAGCTTGGGAAATCTTTTTGTATCCAAATCCGGCTTTAAACTTCTTCACAACAGTATCTCGGACCTGCCTGGTGTGTTCCTTGTTCTTCATGATGCTCTCTGCGCTTTTGACGGACCTCTGAGACTATCACAGTGCAGGTGCATTTAAACGGAGACTTGATTACACACAGGTGGATTGTATTTATCATCATTAGTCATTTAGGTCAACATTGGATCATTCAGAGATCCTCACTGAACTTCTGGAGAGAGTTTGCTGCACTGAAAGTAAAGGGGCTGAATAATTTTGCACGCCCAATTTTTCAGTTTTTGATTTGTTAAAAAAGTTTGAAATATCCAATAAATGTCGTTCCACTTCATGATTGTGTCCCACTTGTTGTTGATTCTTCACAAAAAAAATACAGTTTTATGTCTTTATGTTTGAAGCCTGAAATGTAGCAAAAGGTCGCAAAGTTCAAGGGGGCCGAATACTTTCGCAAGGCACTGTAACTGCACCTCGGATTGCAGCCCAAATAAACGCTTCACAGAGTTCAAGAAACAGACACATCTCAACATCAACTGTTCAGAGGAGACTATGTGAATCAGGCCTTCATGGTCAAATTTCTGCAAAGAAACCACTACTAAAGACACCAATAAGAAGTAGACTTGCTTGGGCCAAGAAACACGAGCAATGGGCATTAGACCGGTGGAAATCTCTCCTTTGTTCTGATGAGACCAAATATGAGATTTTTCGTTCAAACCGTGTGTCTTTGTGAGGAGCAGAGTGGGTGAACCGGATGATCTTCGCATGTGTGGTTCCCACCGTGAAGCATGGGGGAGGAGGTGTGATGGTGCTTTGATGGTGACACTGTCAGGCATTTATTTAGAATTCAAGGCACACTTAACCAGCATGGCTACCGCAGCATTCTGCAGCAATACACCATCCAATCTGGTTTGCGCTTAGCAGGACTATCATTTGTGTAAGGGTATTTGACCAAGAAGGAGAGTGATGGAGTGCTGCATCAGATGACCTGGCCTCCACAATAACCCGACGTCGACCAAAATGAGAAGGTTTGGGATGAGTTGGACCACAGAGTGAAGGAAAAGCAGCCAAGAAGTGCTCAGCATATGTGGGAACTCCTTCAAAACTTTTGGAAAAACATTCCAGGTGACGCTGGTTGAGAGAATGCCAGGAGTGTGCAAAGCTGTCATCAAGGCAAAGGGTGGCTACTTTGAAGAAGGATTTGTTTAACACTTTTTTGGTTACTACATGATTCCAAGTGTTATTTCATAGTTTTGATGTCTTCACTATTATTCTACAATGTAGAAAATAGTAAAAATAAAGAAAAACCATTGCATGAGTAGGTGTCCAATCTTTTGACTGGTACTATGCACACACACACACACACACACGCACACGCACACGCACACGCACACGCATACACACACACACACACACACACACACCTACACCTACACCTACACAGAAAGTATTCAGATTCTTTCACATTTTGTTACTTTATAGCCTTATTCATTTGGAACCACCAAGACTCTTCCTAGAGCTAAGGAATTGGGGGAGATGGGCCTTGTTCAAGGAGATGATCAGGAACCCAATGGTCACTCTGACAGAGCTCCAAAGTTCCTCTGTGGAGACGGGAGAACCTTCCAGAAGGACAACCATCTCTGCAGCACTCCACCAATCAGGCCTTTACGGTAGAGTGCCAGACAGAAGCCACTCCTCAGTTAAAGGCACATCACATAAACATGACAGCCCACTTGGAGTTTGCCAAAAGGCACCTAAAGGACTCTCAGACCATGAGAAACAAGATTCTCTGGTCTGAAGAAACAACGGTATAACTCTTTGGCCTGAATGCCAAGCGTCATGTCTGGAGGAAACATGGCACCATCTCTACGGTGAAGCATGGTGGTGGCAGCATCATGCTACAAGGATGTTTTTCAGCGACAGGGACTGGGAGGTTAGACAGGATCGAGGGAAAGATGAACAGAGCAAAGTACAGAGCGATCCTTGATGAAAACCTGCTCTAGAGCACTCAGGACCTCAGACTGGGGCGAAGGTTTACCTTCCAACAGGACAACAACCCTAAGCACACAGCCAAGACAGCACAGGAGCGGCTTCAGGACAAGTCTCTGAATGTCCGTGAGTGGCCCAGCCAGAGTCTGGACTTGAACCCAATCTAACATCTCTGGGGAGACTTGAAAATAGCTGTGCAGCGATGCTCCCCATCCAACCTGACAGAGCCTGAGAGGATCTGCAGAGAAGAATGGGAGAAACTCCCCAAATACAGGTGACAAGCTTGTAGCCTCATACTCAAGAAGACTCGAGGCTGTAATCGCTGACAAAAGGTGCTTCAACAAAGTACTGAGTAAAGGGTCTGAATACTTATGTAAATATTTTACCTGTTTTTTTTATTTTGATCAATTTTCAAAAAAGTCTAAAAACCTGTTTTACATTGTCATTATGGGGTATTGTGATGTCATTATGGGGTATTGTGTGTAGATTGATGAGGAAAATTAACAATTTTATCAATTTTAGACTAAGGCTGTAACGTAACAAAATGTGGAAAAAGCCAAGGGGTCTGAATACTTCCCGAATGCACTGTATACACACACAACAGAAATCCTCCTACCTGAACTTGGCTGTCTCAGGCTCCATCTCCAATAGCTCCCGCACCGGAGAGCGAGGGACATTAGCCGAGAATTTCTCTGCGGGGGAAAAGAAAAACGTTATAACATGAACCCTCATCTTTTTAACTCCTCAATATGATGATCACTGGGACAGACATATGAGAACATTAATAGTTAGTAAACAATTGAAACTAAAAGCCTCCCTGCATGAACTGCCAAACAATCAGAAAAGAGAAATTCAAAACGTGGAAGAAGTAGTTTCTCGCTCTCCTCCTTACCTATAAGTGGCCTCATCATTGGATAATACACTTGCCACACTGTCTCCAGTGACATTCTGCTATCCATGTAAATTGCTCCAGCTAGTGACTCAAATATGTCTCCCATTGCCTTGGGGACCTCAATGTCCTCCTCTTTCGCCTCGTCTTCCTCTGAGCGACGAAGCTGAAGGAAAGGGGGAATAACAGATGCCGTAAAAGTAGTTTTTGTTAAGGTGGAAAAAAATATGTTCTCACGAGTGGATTGAATGTTGTTGTTTTTTTGGTCTGTGCTCTAGTACGGCATCTTTCTAATAACTCGGACTGAACATGGTCTCCCATGTGATATCATATTCATATATAACAAATGTGCTAAGAAAAAAGTAGATGTTTGCTATAGAGTGAATTGAGCATTTTCCTTTGGAAAATGAATATCTGAGGATAATTTTTCGAGATATCCAATTGGTAGTTACAGTCCCCCGAAGAAGCCGCACTGCTTCTTGACACACTGCTGGAAGCCAGCCAATTTGTCAGAGGAGAAACAGTCCAACTGGCGACCGTGTCAGTGTGCATGCGCCCGGCCCGCCACAGGAGTCGTCGGTCGTGACACAGCCCGGGATCTAAACCGGATCTGTAGTGACGCTTCTAGCACTGCAGCCTTAGACCGCTGCGCCACTTGGGAGGCCAAGTGTTAAATTCAAGTAATACAAGTATTGAACTGTATTTAGCGTCCAATGCAACTGTTTTTACCTCAATATTAAATTGTTTCTGGTTAACAATTAAGTACCTTACAGTGAATGTTTTAAAATAAAATGGTAGAAAATGAAACAAAACTTAGCTTCAAAGAGCAATTTCTCAAGAAAGGAGTGGCCTGAGTGAAAGGGGAATCTGAAAATTAGCTGTTATTGGCAGAGAGGTTTGGAACCATTTCTTATTGGTCTATTAACTAACTTACCACCGGGTGATGTCACCAGACAGGCCAAAACTCCATCTCACCAAAACACGCTGAGATTCAGATGATCTTTTCAAACAGCTCTTACACTAAAAGGGCTTAATTGTCATTTTCAATTTCACAGTATTGTTCCAAACTCAGTGTGGAAATGTATATAAAACACAGGCAAATCACATTTTTTACTGCACTGTGCCTTTAAAGTTATCACTGTATTAAGTTTAATAGCAAATACAAAGTCAGCTGTACCCTCACACACACTGGAGACCCAGAGACCCCGCCGTCCAGTTGAGCTATTAAGGGGAAATATTTACACATTTTCCTAAATTAGTTTTTCTTCTTTAAAATATTTTAATGTTATCCCTTTGGCATAAAACAAACTCTGCTCAAACGAGATCCGATTCACTGCCAAGATAGGCACTTAAAAATAAATTAAATCCAACTGGATTTAATATAAATGTAATTTTATACTGAACATTCCAAAATCTAAATCTAAAACAGATTCATATGAACTGACAGCCTATGTTTTGGGACTTTTATGTTAGGGGCAGAAAAAAACATGAGTATGTCCCACAAAACATGTTTAAATGTTAGTAATTATCAACAAGGCCAAAAGCTATCATTAGGTCTCTGCAAAGATTTCTTGGTAGAAATATACACTGGGGTATGCTGGGAAAATGTGGAACAATAGAACAAGAGTACAACAGATGTACACCCACAACAACAAACAAACAAACACCCCAGAACACACATAACTTTTGTTCCACATCCATAAAGTACAAGTAAATACACTACCACAACAAAACACCACACTTCTTCAACAAGGATGCATCCCAAATGGCACCCTGTTCCTTATATAGTGCACCACTTACAGGGAGCCATTCGAGATACAATCAAACTTTACAATTGCGAGGATGGGACCACCCTAAACCCACCTCAGAGTCCATGCCTTGCATTTCGTTCTTCTCCAGCTGGAATTGCACAAAGTCGTCGATGACATGAAACAGCTCGGGCGACACAGCCTTGAAGTACTTGTGGAAGTCGTACTGGACGGCCAGGGAGGCGAAGATAGTGTTGTTGACCAACGCCGAGCGCAGGTCTGTGAGCACGCCAGGAGAGTGTTGGCGCGGGTCTTCATAAAGGTGCTTCGTTATGAGGTAGTCTAAAATTGCATCGCCAAGAAACTCTAGTCGCTGGTAACAATCTGGGAAAGAGAGAAAACGAGGGAGGGAGAATGGAGAGGAAGTATGAGGGAGAGGAAGTGTCAATCATTCTACAATGGAACAAAATTATATTAAAGGCACACTACAGAACGTGCTGGAATTACTACAATATTTTAGAAACAATGCAATCTTATGCAATATGTGCATTCCTTCATTAGGATTCATCCATTTTGAAATAGATTCCGTAGGAAACTCATGCTTACCAGTAATGGTGTTGTAATGGTAGGAGGCGTGTGTGAAGGCTTGCAGCAGGTAGGCCTTGTTCTGGAAGGTGTAGCTGATCTTCCTCTCAAAATTCTCAAAGCCGGAGATGAGGTGGTTGAGGGTGAGCTCGGCGTCTGGGTGGTCAAATATGCAGCGGGGTGGGATCTTCAGCCAGCCATACTGGAGGTCAAGGTTCACGACCTCTATGACCCCGCCCTTCTCCTTCAGCCTCCTCCTCTCAACCGGTAACACCTGGTTCATGATAGTGATAGGTTGTATTATTAAGTCATGCTTCATGTGATGGCTCAGGAATGTAACTTGTACATTTGATTTTCCCATAGGTCACATAGTTGCTTTGGATAAAAGCATCTGCTATTTATAATAAACGTTATCACAGGCATCATTTACCTTGAGGAACATTAGAACTAGAGTGAACATTAACACAACAGTAGAGGTAGTTTAATATATTAGTCTACATTAACACAACAGTAGAGTTACTTTAATAGATTAGAGTCTACATTAACACAAGGGTAACAGCAGAGGTAGACGATAGAGAGAGGTGGTGTATCTAAGGCCATACCTTGAGTCCCAGTGAGCAGAGGAACATCTGAGCAGCCCTCTCCCCACAGCTGGTGAGGTAGCAGCCCAGCAATGCCTCCACACAGTCAGCGATGCTCTTGTCAGCGATGCATTGCTCTGTGTGCAGGTCATAGGAGATAGACTGTTTCCCCAACTCCGCCCCACAGTTCTCCTCCGACGGGTTCCAGAAACCCACCACGAAATCATCCTCCTCCCCTGCCTTGCTAGGGTCCAGGTAACACATGGCATCCCACGAGCTGGAATAATTCACAATCATTTGATATGTCTACTTATTAATTAAGTGGTATGCCAAATCAGTCATTAATGCACTGTCCATACATTTAGGTAGAATATACAGTACCAGTCAAAAGTTTGAACACACCTACTCATTCAAGGGTTTTTATTTATTTCTACTATTTTATACAGTGTAGAATAATTGTGAAAACACCAAAACTATGAAATAACACATATGGGATCATGTAGTAATCAAAAGTGTTAAACAAAGATTCTTCAAAGTAGCCACCCCTGTGGAATTTCTTTCCTTCTTAATGCGTTTGAGCCAATCAGTTGTGTTATGACAAGGTAGGGGTGGTATACAGAAGATAGCCCTATTTGGTAAAATACCAAGTCCATATTATGGCAAGAACAGCTCAAATAAGCAAAGAGAAACGACAGTCCATCATTACTTTAAGACATGAAGGTCAGTCAATCTGGAAAACTTGTGCAGTCTCAAAAAACATCAAGCGCTATGATCAAACTGGCTCTCATGAAGACCGCCACAGGAAAGGAAGACCCAGAGTTACCTCTGCTGCAGAGGAAAGGTTCATTAGAGTTACCAACCTCAGAAATTGCAGCCCAAAGAAATGCTTCACAGAGTTCAAGTAATAGACACATATCAACATCAACTGTTCAGAGGAGACTATGTGAATCAGGCCTTCATGGTCGAATTACTGCAAAGAAACCACTACTAAAGGACAGCAAAAATAAGATAAGACTTGCTTAGACCGGTGGAAATCTGTCAAAATTTGAGATTTTTGGTTCCAACCGCCGTGTCTTTGTGAGACGCAGAGTAGGTGAACAGATGATCTCCGCCTGTGTGGTTCCCACCGTGAAGCATGGAGGAGGAAGTGTAATGGTCTGTGATTTATTTAGAATTCAAGGCACACTTTACCAGCATGGCTACCACAGCATTCTGCAGCAATACGCCATCCCATCGGGTTTGCGCTTAGTGGGGCTATCATTTGTTTTTCAACAGGACAATGACCCAACACACACCTCCAGGCTGTGTAAGGGCTATTTGACCAAGAAGGAGATTGATTGAGTGCTGCATCAGATGACCTGGCCTCCACAATAACCTGACCTCAACGAGTTGGACCACAGAGTGAAGGAAAAGCAGCCAAGAAGTGCTCAGCAAACATAGGAACTCCAAGACTGTTGGAAAAGCATTCCTCATGAAACTGGTTGAGAGAATGCCAAGAGTGGCTACTTTGAAGAATCTCAAATATATTTGGATTTGTTTAACAGTTTTTTTGGTTACTACATGATTCCATGTGTAATTTCATAGTTTTGATCTCTTCACAATTATTCTACAATGTAGAAAATAGTAAAAATAAAGAAAAAGCGTTGAATGTGTAGATGTATCCAAACTTGACTGGTACTGTATATTTTTACCTCTTTCTTATATATTGTATGACATATCATTTTATGTATGATTCTGCATATGTACCAAGTTGTTCAAATAAACAATCGATTGTATTATAATAGTTCGAGCCCTGAATGCTGATTGGCTGAAAGCCATGGTATATCAGACCGTATACCACGGGTATGACAAAACATTTATTTTTACTGCTACAATTGCAGTGGTAATCTATGCATAGTCACCTTACATCTACCGACATGTACAAATAACCTCGACTAACCTGTTTCCCTGCACATTGACTCGGTACCAGTACCCCCTGAATATAGCCTCGTTATTGTTACACAATGTTATAGTGTTAATTTTTATTCTATTTTTTATTTCTTGAAATGCATTGTTGTTTAGGAGCTTGTAAGTTAGCATTTAATGGTAAGGCCAATTTTAACCAGTTTATAATAGCAATAAGCCACCTCGGGGGTTTGCGGTATATTGCCAATATACCACGGCTAAAGACTGTATCCAGGCACTCTGCTTTGTGTCATGCTTAAGAACAAATAAAATAAATTGTATTAGTCACATGCGCCGAATACAACAGTTTTCACCTTACAGTGAAACGCTTATTTACGAGCCCATCACCAACAACGCAGTTAAAAAAAATATGGATAAGAATAAGAAATAAAAGTAACATGTAATTAAAGAGCAGCAGTACAATAACAATAGCGAGACTATACACAGGGGGGTACGGTGGCACCGGTTAGTTGAGGTAATATGTACATGTAGGTAGAGTTATTAAAGTGACAATGTATAGATGATAACAACAGAGAGTAGAAGCGGTGTAAAGGGGGGGGGTGCAATGCAAATAGTCTGGGAAGCCATTTGATTAGATGTTCAGGGGTATTATGGCTTGGGGGTAGAAGCTGTTTAGAAGCGTTTTAGACCTATACTTGGTGCTCCGGTACCGCTTGCCATGCGGTAGCAAAGAGAACAGTCTATGACTAGGGTGGCTGGAGTCTTTGACCATCTTTAGGGCCTTCCTCTGACACCGCCTGGTAGAGGTCCTGGATGGCAGGAAGCTTAGCCCCAATGATGTACGGGGCCATTCACACTACCCTCTGTAGTGCCTTGCGGTTGGAGGCCAAGCAGTTGCCATACCAGGCAGTGATGCAACCATGGTGGTGCAGCTGTAGAAACTTTTGAGGATCTGAGGACCCATGCCACATCTTTTCAGTCTCCTGAGGGGGAATAGGTTTTGTCGTGCCCTCTTCACGGCTGTCTTGGTGTGCTTGGACCATGTAAGATTGTTGGTGATGTGGACAAGGAACTTCAAGCTCTCAACCTGCTCTACTACAGCCCCGTCGATGAGAAAGGGGGTGTGCTCGGTCCTCTTTTTCCTGTAGTCCACAATCATCTCCTTTGTCTTGATCACATTAAGGGAGAGGTAGTTGTCCTGGCACCACACGGCCAGGTCTCTGACCTCCTCAATATAGGCTGTCTCGTCGTTGTCGGTGATCAGGACTACCACTGTTGTGTCATCAGCAAACTTAATGATGGTGTTGGAGTCGTGCCTGGCCGTGCAGTCATGAGGGAGTACAGTAGGGGACTGAGCACCCACACGAGGGGCAACCCTGTGTTGAGGATCAGCGTGGCGGATGTGTTGTTACCTACCCTTACCACTTCCATCAGGAAGTCCAGGATCCAGTTGCAGAGGGAGGTGTTTAGTCCCATGGTCCTTAGCTCATCGATGAGCTTTGAGGACACGGTATGCAAATTGGAGTGGGTCTAGGGTTTCTGGGATAATGGTGTTGATGTGAGCCATGACCAGCCTTTCAAAGAACTTCATGGCTACAGATGTGAGTGCTACGGGTCGGAAGTCATTTAGGCAGGTTACCTTAGTGTTCTTGGGCACAGGCACTATGGTGGTCTGCTTAAAACATGTTGATATTACAGACTCGGACAGGGAGAAGTTGAAATGTCAGTAAAGACACATGCCAGTCGGTCAGCGCATGCTCGCAGTACATATCCTGGTAATCCATCTGGCCCTGCTGCCTTGTGAATTTTAACCTGTTTAAAGGTCTTACTCACATCAGCTGCGGAGAGCATGATCACAGTCATCCAGAACATCCAGGTGCTCTCATGCATGTTTCAGTGTTATTTGCCTCGAAGCGAGAATAAAAGTAGTTCAGCTCGTCTGCTAGGCTCGTGTCACTGGGCAGCTCTCGGCTGTGCTTCCCTTTGTAGTCTGTAATGGTTTGCAAGCCCTGCCACATCCGACGAGCGTGAAAGCCGGTGTAGTATGATTCTATCTTAGTCCTGTGTTGACACTTTGCCTGTTTGATGGTTTGTCGGAGGCCATAGCAGGATTTCTTATAAGCTTCCGGGTTGAAAGCGGTAGCTCTAGCCTTTAGCTCAGTGCGGATGATGCCTGTAATCCATGGTTTCTGGTTGGGGTATGTACGTACAGTCACTGTGGGGATGACGTCATCGATGCACTTATTGATGAAGCCCATGACTAATGTGGTGTACTCCTCAATGTCATCGGAGGAATCCCGGAACATATTCCAGTCTGTGCTAACAAAACAGTCCTGTAGCTTAGCATCTGCTTCATCTGACCACTTTTTTATTGATCTAGTCATGGGTGCTTCCTGCTTTCATTTTTGCTTCTAAGCAGGAATCAGGAGGATAGAATTATGGTCAGATTTGCCAAATGGAGGGCGAGGGAGATTTTTGTATGCGTCTCAGTGTGTGGAGTAAAGGTGGTCCAGAGTTTTTTTCCCCTCGCTGGTTGCACATTTAACATCTTTTTTGAAATTTGTTAAAACGGATTTAAGTTTCCCCGCATTAAAGTCCCCGGCTACAAGGAGCACCACCTCTGGGTGAGCGTTTTCTTGTTTGCTTATGGGGGGAAATAAAGCTCATTTACTGCTGTCTTAGTGCCAGCATCAGTCTGTGGTGGTATGTAAACAGCTACGAAAAATAAAGATGAAAACTCTCTAGGTAGAGTGTGGTCTACAGCTTAGCCTACTCAATCACCTTTTATAGCTACTGTTTACAGGACTCCTAGGCCATATACAGCATTCCTCATTGAGTTACCTGAATTCCTATCGGACCTTGTAGTTGTAGCAGATAATATTCTAATCTTTGCTGACTTTAATATGCACATGGAAAAGGCTTTCGGAGCCATCATCGACTCAGTGGGTTTTGTCCAACATGTCTCTGGACCCACTCACTGTCACAGTCATACTCTGGACCTAGTTTTGTCCCATGGAATAAATGTTGTGGATGTTAATGTTTTTCCTCATAATCCTGGACTATCGGACCACCATTTTATTATGTTTGCAATTGCAACAAATAATCTGCTCAGACCCCAACCAAGGAACATCAAAAGTCATGCTATAAATTCACAGACAACACAAAGATTCCTTGATGTCCTTCCAGACTCCCTTTGTCTACCCAAGGACGCCAGAGGACAAAAATCAGTTAACCACCTAACAGAGGAACTCAATTTAACCTTGTGCAATACCCTAGATGCAGTTGCACCCCTAAAAACTAAAAACATTTCTCAAAAGAAACTAGCTCCCTGGTACACAGAAAATACCCGAGCTCTGAAGCAAGCCTCCAGAAAATTGGAACAGAAATGGCGCCACACCAAACTGGAAGTCTTCTGACTAGCTTGGAAAGACAGTACCGTGCAGTATCGAAGAGCCCTTACTGCTGCTCGATCATCCTATTTTTCCAACTTAATTGAGGAAAATAAGAACAATCCGAAATTCCTTTTTGATACTGTCGCAAAGCTAACTAAAAAGCAGCATTCCCCAAGAGAGGGTGGCTTTCACTTCAGCAGTAATAAATTCATGAACTTCTTTGAGGAAAAGATAATGATTATTAGAAAGCAAATTACAGACTCCTCTTTAAATCTGCGTATTCCTTCAAAGCTCAGTTGTCCTGAGTCTGCACAACTCTGACAGGACCTAGGATCAAGAGAGACGCTCAAGTGTTTTAGTACTATATCTCTTGACACAATGATGAAAATAATCATGGCCTCTAAACCTTCAAGCTGCATACTGGACCCTAATGCAACTAAACTACTGAAAGAGCTGCTTCTTGTGCTTGGCCCTCCTATGTTGAACATAACAAACAGCTCTCTATCCACCGGATGTGTACCAAACTCACTAAAAGTGGCAGTAATAAAGCCTCTCTTGAAAAAGCCAAACCTTTACCCAGAAAGTTTTTTTTATATTATCGGCCTATATTGAATCTTCCATTCCTCTCAAAAATTTTAGAAAAGGCTGTTGCGCAGCAACTCACTGCCTTCCTGAAGACAAACAATGTATATGAAATTCTTCAGTCTGGTTTTAGACCCCATCATAGTACTGAGTAAATGACCTTTTAATGGCATCAGACCGAGGCTCTGCATCTGTCCTCGTGCTCCTAGACCGTAGTGCTGCTTTTGATACCATCGATCACCACATTCTTTTGGAGAGATTGGAAACCCAAATTGGTCTACACGGACAAGTTCTGGCCTGGTTTAGATCTTATCTGTCGGAAAGATATCAGTTTGTCTCTGTGAATGGTTTGTCCTCTGACAAATCAACTGTACATTTCGGTGTTCCTCAAGGTTCCGTTTTAGGACCACTATTGTTTTCACTATATATTTTACCTCTTGGGGATGTCATTCGAAAACATAATGTTAACTTTCACTGCTATGCGGATGACACACAGCTGTACATTTCAATGAAACATGGTGAAGCCCAAAAATTGCCCTCGCTAGAAGCATGTGTTTCAGACATAAGGAAGTGGATGGCTGCAAACTTTCTACTTTTAAACTCGGACAAAACAGAGATGCTTGTTCTAGGTACCAAGAAACAAAGATATCTTCTGTTGAATCTGACAATTAATCTTAATGGTTGTACAGTCGTCTCAAATAAAACTGTGAAGGACCTCGGCGTTACGCTGGACCCTGATCTCTCTTTTGAAGAACATATCAAGACCATTTCAAGGACAGCTTTTTTTCACCTACGTAACATTGCAAAAATCAGAAACTTTGTCCAAAAATGATGCAGAAAAATGAATCCATGCTTTTATCACTTTTAGGTTAGACTACTGCGATGCTCTACTTTCCGGCTACCCGGATAAAGCACTAAATAAACTTCAGTTAGTGCTAAATACGGCTGCTAAAATCCTGACTAGAACCAACAAATGTAATCATATTACTCCAGCGCTAGCCTCCCTACACTGGCTTCCTGTCAAGGCAAGGGCTGATTTCAAGGTTTTACTGCTAACCTACAAAGCATTACATAGGCTTGCTCCTACCTATCTCTCTGATTTGGTCCTGGCGTACATATCCACACGTACGCTACGGTCACAAGACGCAGGCCTCCTAATTGTCCCTAGAATTTCTAAGCAAACAGCTGGAGGCAGGGCTTTCTCCTATAGAGCTCCATTTTTATGGAATGGTCTGCCTACCCATGTGAGAGACGCAAACTCGGTCTCAACCTTTAAGTCTTTACTGAAGACTCATCTCTTCAGTGGGTCATATGATTGAGTGTAGTCTGGCCCATGAGTGGGAAGGTGAACAGAAAGGCTCTGGAGCAACGAACTGCTCTTGCTGTCTCTGCCTGGCCGGTTCCCCTCTTTCCACTGGGATTCTCTGCCTCTAACCCTATTACAGGGGCTGAGTCACTGGCTTACTAGGGCTCTTTCATACCGTCCCTAGGAGGGGTGTGTCACTTGAGTGGGTTGAGTCACTGATGTGATCTTCCTGTCTGGGTTGGCGCCCCCCCTTGGGTTGTGCCGTGGCGGAGATCTTTGTGGGCTATACTCGGCCTTGTCTCAGGATGGTAAGTTGGTGGTTGAAGATATCCCTCTGGTGGTGTGGGGGCTGTGCTTTGGAAAAGTGGGTGGGGTTATATCCTTCCTGTTTGGCCCTGTCCGTGGGTGTCATCGGATGGGGCCACAGTGTCTCCTGACCCCTCCTGTCTCAGCCTCCAGTATTTATGCTGCAGTAGTTTGTGTCGGGGGGCTAGGGTCAGTTTGTTATATCTGGAGTACTTCTCCTGTCCTATCCGGTGTCCTGTGTGAATTTAAGTATGCTCTCTCTAATTCTCTCTTTCTTTCTCTCTCTCGGAGGACCTGAGCCCTAGGACCATGCCTCAGGACTACCTGACATGATGACTCCTTGCTGTCCCCAGTCCACCTGGCTGTGCTGCTGCTCCAGTTTCAACTGTTCTGCCTGTGATTATTATTATTTGACTATGCTGGTAATTTATGAACATTTGAACATCTTGGCCATGTTCTGTTATAATCTCCACCCGGCACAGCCAGAAGAGGACTGGCCACCCCACATAGCCTGGTTCCTCTCTAGGTTTCTTCCTAGGTTTTGGCCTTCCTAGGGAGTTTTTCCTAGCCACCGTGCAACTACACTTGCATTGCTTGCGGTTTGGGGTTTTAGGCTGGGTTTCTGAACAGCACTTTGAGATATCAACTGATGTACGAAGGGCTATATAAATACATTTGATTTGATTTTATCATGAGATACTCTACCTCAGGCGAGCAATAGCTCGAGACTTCCTTAGATATCGTGCACCAGCTGTTATTTACAAAAATACATAGTCCACCGTCCCTTGTCTTACCAGACGCCGCTGTTCTATCCTGCCGGTACAGCGTATAACCAGCCAGCTGTATGTTGATAGTGTTGTCATTCAGACACAACTCCGTGAAGCATAAGACATTACAGTTTTGAATGTCCCGTTGGTAGTTTTATCTTCCACGTAGGTTATCGATTTTATTCTCCAAAGATTGCACGTTTGCTAGCAGAATGGAAGGAAATGGGGGTTTATTCGATCGCCTACGACTTCTCATAAGGCAGCCTGCCCTCTGGCACCTTTTTCTCCTCTTCAAGTAAATCAAGGGGATCTGGGCCTGTTCCCGAGAAAGCAGTATATCATTTGCGTCGGGCTCGTCAGACTCATTAAAGGAGAAAAAGTAGTCTGCTAGTCTGTGGTGAGTAATCACAGTCCTGATGTCCAGAAGTTATTTTCGGTCATAAGAGACGGTAGTGGTAACATTATGTACAAAATAAGTAAAAACAAACAACGCAAATAAACAAACAAAAAAAACTATCGGTTGGGGACACGTAGAACATCAGCCTTCTTCTCCGGCGCCATTTTACTACTAAAACAGCCCTTAGCCATGGTATATTGGCTAAGGGCTGGTATGGCTTAGGTAGGCCGTCATTGTAAATAAGAATTTGCTCTTAACTGACTTGCCAAGTTAAATAAAGGTTAAATAAAAAATACCACACCCCGTCGGGCCTTACGGCTCAAATATAGCGCTTTGCCTCCTAGGTGCTCAGGTACAACTTCACATGGGATTGGGGGAAACTCACCTGTAGTCAAACTCATCTGCTGAGCCACTACCGCTAGGCTCTGAGGGGTAGTGGGGGGTGGGGACCGGGCCAGGTTTCTTGGGGGGTTTCCACTCCCCGTAGCTGGGCTCGGCTGCAGGGGAGGAGGAACGGGCGGAGGGGCTGGGACTTGGGCCAGGGGTGGCGGGGGCAGGGGGGAAGGTACCGAGGGAAATCTTCTTGCCGAAGGCACCGGAGCCAATGAGCATGTTGTCGATGAACTTGATGTGCTCCTGGTAGTAGGAATGAGTTAATCAATTAGTCGATCGAGGACATCCTTATCGATTAGAAATTAACACATTTAAATTACATTTTCCATAGCTGAAAATAAAAATGTGTTTAAATAAATTACATTGTCTTTTGATACAGCATTTCCCACTGTAATTGATAAGCAAGCATGTGTCTGGTATGCAGGCATTCATACCTCTTACTATATAGAGTAATTACATGGAAACTTGTATTGGTCTACACACCACATACAGTGCCTTCGGAAAGTATTCAGACCCCTGGAATTTATCAATTTTAGAATGAGGCTGTAACCTAACAGAATGTGGAAAAAGTCAAGGTGTCTGAATACTGTATAGTATTTGTTGAAAATAAAACTCAAATCAAATCATATTTCGTCACATACACAGTGTGCTAGCTGTGCTAGCTCCCTCAAAGCAGAACATCAATCAATATCAATATTAACAACACAAGAGTCAACTTTCGATTAATCACCCCTAACAACCATCAACCAATCCCAAACGGCACCATATTCCCTATGTAGTGCACTACTTTTGACCAGAGCTCTACGAGCCCAGGTCTAAAGTAGTGCACTATATAGGATATAGGGTGCCATTTGTGGTCGTCTTGAACTCCTCCCTACCTGGTAGTACTCCAGGTCGTCCTCCACGTTGACCTCGTCTTTAGGCTCCTTCCACATCAGATCTTCATCCTCCTCCAGAACCTCCTCCCCTAGTTCCTCCACACACAACTCCTCTCCAGCACTACCGTTGGCCAGGAGCTCCTCTTTGGCCTGAGAGAGCAAGCGAGAGGGTGACGAGAGAAAGAAAGCCAAGGGAGAGGTTAGGAGGAGAGACAAAGTGGGAAAGGAGAAAAAGTGGATGGATTACTATGTTAATTGTTTTAATGTCTTATTATCCAATGTCTCTTTAATCCAGTAGTGCCTCCAGGCCTGTAGTTGACTCCTGGAGCTGTGGTCAAATCCCACAATAGGATTAATACAGATTATTGTCCCAAAGTTTTACTCTCAAGCATTAGATTAGCTTTGGATGTGAGACGGTAGGCAGCCCTATCCAACTCAATGACTTACAGACCTAATGTAATTCAATATCTGACAAGCTTCAACCTGAATAGTACATTTATAAATCATTAATAACCCATGAAGTTTACCATGTGGGAAGTTCTCTATGCATATTCATTAAATGCTAATTGTCTGACATGTAACATAATAATAGTCAGACCATGATGCTGAAAATGGCCCTGAGCACACACCACTCACTCTCTTATGCACACACCACTCACTCTCTTATGCACATATGCACAAACTCACTCTCTGTTGCACACACCACTCACTCTCTTATGCACACCAGTAATGTATACCAGTAATGTATACCAGTATTGTATAGGCCTACCAGTAATGTTTAGGTCTACCAGCATTGTATTATTATTATTTTAAATTTTACCCCTTTTTCTCCCCAATTTCGTGGTATCCAATTGTTTAGTAGCTACTATCTTGTCTCATCGCTACAACTCCCGTACGGGCTCCGGAGAGACGAAGGTTGAAAGTCATGCGTCCTCGCACTGCTTCTTAACACAGTGCGCATCCAACCCGGAAGCCAGCCGCACCAATGTGTCGGAGGAAACACCGTGCACCTGGCAACCTTGGTTAGCGCGCACCTCCCTAACCCGGACGGCGCTAGGCCAATTGTGCGTCGCCCCACGGACCTCCCGGTCGCGGCCGGTTACGACAGAGCCTGCAGTACAGCGACCTTAACCACTGCGCCACCCGGGAGGCCCCTAGGTATACCAGTTGATGTATACCAGTAATGTATAGGTCTACCAGTAATGTATAGGCCTACCAGTAATGTATAGGTATACCAGTTGATGTATACCAGTAATGTATAGGCCTACCAGTAATGTATAGGTCTACCAGTTGATGTATACCAGTAATGTATAGGTCTACCAGTTGATGTATACCAGTAATGTATACCAGTAATGTATAGGTCTACCAGTAATGTATAGGTCTACCAGTTGATGTATACCAGTAATGTATACCAGTAATGTATAGGTCTACCAGTTGATGTATACCAGTAATGTATACCAGTAATGTATAGGTCTACCGGTAATGTATAGGTCTACCAGTTGATGTATACCAGTAATGTATAGGTCTACCAGTTGATGTATACCAGTAATGTATACCAGTAATGTATAGGTCTACCAGTAATGTATAGGTCTACCAGTTGATGTATACCAGTAATGTACAGTGGGGCAAAAAAGTATTTAGTCAGCCACCATTGTCCAAGTTCTCCCACTTAATAAGATGAGAGGCCTGTAATTTTCATCATAGGTACACTTCAACTATGACAGACAAAATGAGAAAAAATAATCCAGAAATCACAAGATTTTCTATGGGGTTGAGATCTGGAGACTGGCTAGGCCACTCCAGGACCTTGAAATGCTTCTTACGAAGCCACTCCTTCGTTGCCCGGGCGGTGTGTTTGGGATCATTGTCATGCTGAAAGACCCAGCCACGTTTCATCTTCAATGCCCTTGCTGATGGAAGGTTTTCACTCAAAATCTCACGATACATGGCCCCATTCATTCTTTCCTTTACACGGCTCAGTCGTCCTGGTCCCTTTGCAGAAAAACAGCCCCAAAGCATGGTGTTTCCACCCCCATGCTTCACAGTAGGTATGGTGTTCTTTGGATGCAACTCATCATTCTTTGTCCTCCAAAGTTGAGTTTTTACCAAAAAGTTATATTTTGGTTTCATCTGACCATATGACATTCTCCCAATCTTCTTCTGGATCATCCAAATGCTCTCTAGCTAACTTCAGACAGGCCTGGACATGTACTTGCTTAAGCAGAGGGACACGTCTGGCACCCAAGCCATAAGACTCCTGAACAGGTAATGAAATGGCTACCCAGACTATTTGCATTGTGTGCCCCCCCCCAAAACCCCTCTTTTACGCTGCTGCTACTCTCTGTTTATCATATATGCATGGTCACTTTAACTATACATTCATGTACATACTACCTCAATTGGCCCGGCCAACCAGCGCTCCCGCACATTGGCTAACCGGGCTATCTGCATTGTGTCCCGCCATCCACCAACCCCTCTTTTACGCTACTGCCACTCTGTTTATCATTTATGCATAGTCACTTTAACCATATCTACATGTACATACTACCTCAATCAGCCTGACTAACCGGTGTCTGTGTGTAGCCTCACTACTTTTATAGCCTCGCTACTGTATATAGCCTGTCTTTTTACTGTTGTTTTATTTCTTTACCTACCTATTATTCACCTAATAAATGTTTTGCCCTATTGGTTAGAGCCTGTAAGTAAGCATTTCACTGTAAGGTTTCAGCGCACGTGACAAATTAACTTTGATTTGATGCGCATCCTTTCAAGCTCACCCTTCTCATTAACCTGTGGTGAGTTATTCACCATTTTTGATGAACAAATGAAGTTTTATATGTAAGATGGCTAAATAAAGAGCAAAATTATAGATTATTTTTACATTATTATTTGTGCCCTGGTCCTATAAGAGCTCTTTGTCACTTTCCACGAGCCGGGTTGTGACAAAAACTCACTCATTCTTATGTTTAATAAATGTATTGTATAGTGTGTATGTGGCATGCCTACAATGATGGCAAAAAACAACATTTGAGAGTGCGCTGACCCTGGTGCTAGAGGGGGTATGCAGCTGGAGGTTGAATGTTTGAAGGGGTACGGGACTATAAAAAGTTTGGGAACCACTGCACTGCCCTCTAGTGGCCAAATCAGGAAAGGAGCAGTGAAGATTAGACAGTGAGTGACTAACAGGGTAGGAAGGCTCATGTAAGACAAACTTCACAAGGCAAATGAACAAACACACACAAACATGAGCACAAACACACACACACACACACACTGCATCACGTACCTCATCCTCGTCCCATTTGTCTTCGCTGCTCTTGTCCTGGTTGACCACGTAGCCAGGAGGCAGCCAGTTGACCGGTGGGTCAAAGATGGACACCACCATCCTGCAAGGAAGACCTTTCTTCTTTCCCAGACGATACAGGTTACAGTTGCTCACCTGTTAAACACAAAATAACTATTCAATTCACACCATTCCACACATACATCATTTGTAATCTTTCTAAGAATGCATTAGGTGAAATGTAGGCCTATGTGACAAAATGTACAGTAAAACAAAGAACCACAAACAAACTCTCATACAAATAGGCAAACAAAGCATTCCACTGACAAACATTCAACCCCAACCCCAGGGATGCGTACCAAATGGCACCCTATTCCCTATATAGTGCGCCACTTTTAACCAGAGCCCTAATGTAGGCACTGATCAAAAGTAGTGCACTATAAAGGCTATAGGGTACAGTTTGGGACGTAAGCAAAAAGTCAGTCGTTCCCCTCGCCCCTCCCCTAGGCTCACCTTCTTGCTCCTCATGTAGGAGAGTCGTCCCTCGTGTGCATCGGGGTAGGTACAGAACAGGTAGGTGGTGATGGCGTGCTTCAGGAAGGAGTCTCCCAGCATCTCCAGACGCTCCAGGTTGAAGCCGTCACTGGCGTTGGACAGGGTCAGGGCCTGCAGAAACAAACAAAGATTCAGGTGATTGCTGGTCTTTTTTTCATTTTTGACAGAATCACTTTTTGTTGAGGGCTTGAAGGTAGGAATAAAACAATGAAAACACATGTAAGTGATATTTTTAATTGCTGAACAGAGATTTAAGTCAAATAAACAAGAGGACAAGAGGAATGTGTTGATTCTAAATATTTGTGGTTTTTCTCCCCCTCAACAGACAAGTAAGAATATGTCTAGTATGCATGTGAATATCTAAGTATATTTTGATAGAAAATCTGATATTTATTAGTTAAAACAATCAAAACTTCAATTAATCGACCCAAGTAAACATCAACTAACGCCGAAAAACTTGTTGAACCATACCTGAAGGATGAGCCCAGGGTTGGGCCCCAGGGTCTTGGAGCAGGGGCCAAGGGTATCCCCCACTACAGAGCTGCTGGTGGTGATCTCCTGGGTCTCTAGGGCCTCTGAGGGGTCAGGTAAAGGTGTTGTGGTGATGGGAGCTGTGCCGGCGGGCCCCGTCATCGTTGCTGGGCTGCAGCAGTCTGAGGTAGCTTGATTCACGTGGTGTCCGTCGCCCTCACGGAGCTCTGAGGTCCTCCCTGGTCTACATTCATCGCTAGGCTGGGGCTGGGGGGGTAGAAGCTGGGTCCCTGGCTGGGGCTGGGGAAGCTGGGTACCTGGCTGGGGCTGAGGGGGTGGAAGCTGGGTACCTGGCTGGGGCTGAGGGGGTGGAGGCTGGGTGCCTGGCTGGGGCTGAGGGGGTGGAAGCTGGGTACCTGGCTGGGGCTGGGGGGGTGAAGGCTGGGTCCCTGGCTGGGGCTGGGGGGGTGGAGGCTGGGTCCCTGGCTGGGGCTGAGAAGGTGGAGGAGGTGGAGGCTGGGTCCCGGGCTGAGGGGGTGGAGGCTGGGTACCTGGCTGGGGCTGAGGGGGTAGAGGCTGGGTCCCTGGCTGGGGCTGAGGGGGTAGAGGAGGTGGAGGCTGGGTCCCGGGCTGAGGGGGTGGAGGCTGGGTACCTGGCCTGGGCTGAGGGGGTAGAGGCTGGGTCCCTGGCTGGGGCTGAGAGGGTGGAGGCTGGTTCCCTGGCTGGGGCTGAGGGGGTGTTGGGGTTAGATTCTGGTTCTCGATGCTAAGAGAGGGCTGCACAGGAAGAACTGAGGTAGTGGTTTGTGTTGTTGATACTTCTTTTTCGTTCTCCAGTGGCAAACCAGAACCAGCCGGGAGACATTGGCAGTTGTCACGTCCGTCGTGAAGGTGTGAATGGTCGCCGTGGTCACCGTTGTCATTGGCAATGGGGGCAGTGCCGTTAGCGAGGATGCTAGTGCAGGAGGCGGAGTCTGGCTGCTGGGGCTCCTCGTCCTCTGGTCTGTCATCTTCGGGGCGTTGGTGGATGTCGCACCCCTCAGGCCGAGAAGAGACATGACAGTCACTACAGGGTTGCTGGGAAACAGCAGCAGCAAGTCCAGGGTCAGGGGCTACAGTCTGGCCCTGCTGTTTACAGTTATCGTCACCGCTGTCCTCTTCCTCCTCCTCCTCCTCTTCCTCATCCTCATCACGCAGACAGATGAATGACTTGCTGTCGATGGACTTCTTCCATCCAAAGTCCAGGTTTGGATACCTATAAAGACCGATACCGTGTGAGATTTAGGGACATTATGTAGTGTTGGAGTGCTATTATCCAACAGCCAAACATCAAGTAGCAATTAGATTTAAAAGGATAGTTCTAGGGCTGTCCGACAAAAAAATATTTGTCAACTGAGAGTTGTCCTGTTATTTTGACCAATCGATTATTTTTCCATATTAGACAGACCCCGTGTTTGAATAAAAACCAACTACATATGCACTGAGCTTGTCTGATGCTTTAAGCAAACAGCTTGATAAAAACATTAAGAAACAGAAATTACTCAAAAAAGAGCCCGATGGTCATCCTGTGTTAAAACAAAATGGCAGCGAGTGCCTTGTGTGACTGGCGCACGTTGTCTCGCACTCCTCCCTAACACAGAGAAAAGGCACCAGAGCACAGGAAGTGTTTATTGCGCTGTCCGTGCTGAAGCTGCAACAAAATTCAGCAATTTAGTTTCTTACTTGTTTCTGACTGAAAAGTTGTTAAAGAAATCCCTAATTTGTTTAGGAAAAACATTCCTGATTCCCTGAAACCTTACTCTCTTTACGTAAAACATGTAAGCATCTATTGCGTGACTAATAGGGCCTGAGCTATAGCCGATCATAATCACATCAATAAATTGGTTATAACTAACTCCAAACATAGTAATGTCGACAGTAAAACTGATGTGAAAAAGACACTGGAAACGGGTTAATGTTTACTGGTTGCTCAGGAGGGAACGGGGAAGTCAGATGTGTAGAAGACATTGACTTCAAAAGCTCCCTTTGTTATTTAATTTTAAAACTAAAATGCTTGATTGCATTTCAAAGCATGAATGATTGATTGATAGATACAGTAGCCTATATATTGAATTATAGGCCTAAATCAGTTACGGTATTAAGACTAAACAAGATTCGCTCTTAGGTCTACAGCGCGATGGTGATTATACAAGGAAACTATACTAAGACTACTAATGACATGACTTATTATTATAATGAGGATCATAATAATAACAATAAGGAGATAAAGAAGAGGAGGGTATAGGAGGGAGAGCTGCGTGTATACTAGAGGTCGACCGATTATGATTTTTCAACGCCGATACCGATTAATCAGACCATTTTTTTATGCATTTGTAATAATAACAATTACAACAATACTGAATGAACACTTATTTTAACTTAATATAATACATCAATAAAATCAATTTAGCCTCAAATAAATAATGAAACCTGTTCAATTTGATTTAAATAATGCAAAAACAAAGTGTTGGAGAAGAAAGTAAAAGTGCAATATGTGCCATAAGTGTATGTAAACTTCCGACTTCAACTGTATATCTATTAAATATAACACCATACAATCCTCTTCAAACCTCCTAATTCATTCATCAACTTTGGGAACCATTAATTATTTAATGACATTTCTTGCACACCCACTGTTTTAGGACAACACAGGTGTACAGGATAAATAATGAAACATCTGTGAGGAATGCCATTTTCGAGTGAGAAAGAATCTTAGAATCTAGAATCTTAAGCCCCCCACAGACTGTAGCAACACAGGGAAAGGTGCCAATTCTACGGTTTCAGGACAGCGACCGAAAGCGCCCTTGTTATAAAACATTAGATTGCTCATTATTTTTAAATAATATAATCATACGCCATGTCAGTATCACATGTCTTAGAGTCATGGACTGTGCCATCTCCGTGTCCTCCACAATGGATCAGTCGACTGAGACAGGCACCAATGCCCTATAAAAATGTTTTGGTGACTGATAGACAACATCTGACCAGCCTATCAACCAAACAACCGACCAGTCGACTAAATAGAGTCAGCCCTAGATAGTTCATCCAAGTCCAGTCCGGTTTATTTCACACGGTGAGCTGCCACACACTTTATTTACACCATAAAAAAAAGGAGTGAAATCCAGGAAAATGGAGATGAGACGTACCTGAAGTCAGAGGGCAGGGTCTGGGCTCCTACTCCAGCGTCGCTGGCTGTCTGGGCCCTCAGCTCCTCGGCTGTGAGCAGGCAGTGAAGGCGATACAGGATACTGGGGAGACACACAGCCTTCCTCCACAGAGAGGCTGGGATGGGGTGGATGGCACACAGCTCTGGGACCAGGATCTGGAGGGGAGGAGAGTGAGGAAAGTTAGACATTGGTTAAGTCCCAAATGAGACCCTTTTCCCCATACAGTGCACTAGGAGTACAGCTGTTCTCCAACATATTCTAATCTAGTTCATTTTCAGAGCTTCAGCCATGAACCGGTATAGAGCCATGGCTCTGTGTGTACACTAGATCACCTGTTTGTTCTGTAGACTCTCCCACTTGGCCTTCCTCTTCTCTGCACTGCTGAGGGGCAGGGCTTTCCCCTTCTGGTTCAGGTGACGAGGGGTTAACAGGTTCAGGCTACAGGGAGATGTCAGAGGTCAAACACTGGGTGAGTTTAACAGTAGCTCTCAGATACAGTAACCTGTATAGGTGTCAAGGAACAGACAAAGGGTTCTCCCCATATCTTTACTAGTGCTCCCCACACTAGCCACTAGACAGAGGTCATCCTTATGATGGCAGAGTTGATTAAGATACATTTTCTTCTCCCTCCCTCGCGTCCTCTCCCCTCCCCCTAAGTCCTCACCCGTTCTCTCGTCCTCTCTCCTGTCCTCTACTCCTCTCCCTCTTGTCCCCTCCCCCCAAACTCTCCCTCTCGTCCTCCCCCCTCTCTTGTCCTCTCCCTTAAGTCCTCACCCGTTTTCTCGTCCTCTCCCCCCTCTCATCCTCGTCACCCCTCTATCTCTAGTCATCTCCCTCCCTTTCTTGTCTGCTCCCTCTCTCCCATCCTCCCTCTCTCCCGGTCCTCTCCCTCCCTCTTGTCCTCTCTCTCTCGTGCTCTCCCTCGTGTCCTCCCCCTCTCCCTAACCCTCCACTCCCTCTCGTCCTCTCCCTCCCCTCTCTCATCCAGGCTCTCTCTCTTTCTCTCTCATCCTCTCTCTCGTCCTCCCTCTCTCATCCTCCCTTTCTTTCTTGTTATCTCCCTCTCCCGTCCTCTCCCTCGTGTCCTCCCCCTCTCTCCCTCTCTCATCCAGGCTCTCTTGTCCTCTTCCTCTTTCTCGTCCTCTCCCTCTCTCGTCCTCTCTCTCTCTCTCTCTCGTCCTCTCCCTCTCTCTCTTTCTCGTCCTCTCCCTCTCTCGTCATCTCTCTCCCTCTCTCGTCCCCTCCCTCTCTCGTCCTCTCCCTCTCTCGTCCTCTCCCTTCCTCATCCTCTCTCCCTCTCTCGTTCTCATCCTCTCTCCCTCTCTCTCGTACTCTCGTCCTCTCTCCTACTCTCATCCTCTCTCGTCCTCATCCTCTCTCCCTTTCTCGTCCTCTCCCCCTCTCGTCCTCATTGTCTCTCTTCCTCATCCTCTCTCTCTCCCTCTCTCTCTCGTCCTCCCCCTCTCTCGTACTCTCGTCCTCTCTCGTCCTCCCCCTCTCTCGTACTCTCGTCCTCTCTCATCCTCCCCCTCTCTCGTACTCTAGTCCTCTCTCGTCCTCCCCCTCTCTCGTACTCTCGTCCTCTCTCCTACTCTCGTCCTCTCTCCTACTCTTGTCCTCTCTCGTCCTCATCCTCTCTCCCTCTCTCGTCCTCATCCTCTCCCGTCCTCATCCTCTCTCCCTCTCTCTTCCTCATCCTCTCTCCCTCTCTCGTCCTCATCCTCTCTCCCTCTCTCTCGTCCTCCCCCTCTCTCGTACTATCATCCTCTCTCCCTCTCTCGTACTCTCATTCTCTCTCGTACTCTCATCCTCTCTCGTACTCTCATCCTCTCTCCCTCTCTCTTCCTCATCCTCTCTTCCTCATCCTCTCTCCCTCTCTCGTCTTTTCCCTCTCCTACTCTTGTCCGTTCCCTCTCCTACTCTCGTCCTCTCCCTCTCTCTCTCCCGTCCTCTCCCTCTCTCTCTCCCGCTCTCTCCCTCCCCCTCTCTCCCGTCCTCTCCCTCTCTCATCCAGGCTCTCTTGTCCTCTTCCTCTCCCTCTCTCGTCATCTCTCTCCCTCTCTCGTCCCCTCCCTCTCTCATCCACTCTCTCTCTCCCTCTCTTGTCCTCCCTCTCTCTCCCTCTCTCATCCTCATCCTCTCTCCCTCTCTCGTCCTCATCCTCTCTCCCTCTCTCGTCCTCATCCTCTCTCCCTCTCTCGTCCTCATCCTCTCTCTCTCTCTCGTCCTCATCCTCTCTCTCTCTCTCTCTCTCTCTCGTCTTCTCACCGTGAGGAGGTATGGTCTACGTCCAGTAGTGGCTGGTTTACGTTGGACAGGTCCAGGTTGTACTTGGTTTTGTAGTACTCAGCAAACGTCTGGTACTCCGGTGACGGGAACCTGCTGAGAGGTGTGAGGTCTGTGTAAACGTCAGCCACGTAGAAACGGTGAGGCTGGTCAAAGTTACGATACCTGAGAGAGACAGGGGTTAGAGAGACAGGGGTCAAGGTTTGGCATAATGGAACAGTGAAGATATACTTTAAATTCGCCACTCAAAACTTGCGAGATGTTTACATCCAAATCTGCACCATGCTAGTTTCAGTTTTTGAAATAATCTTATTATCGTGTGGGTCATATGAAATGTATTGGATGTTGCTTCAAGAAAGTGAAGATGTGTCCCAAATGGCATCCTATTCCCTATGGGCCCTGGGCAAAAGAAGTGCACTATATAGGGAATAGGGTGTTATTGGCTCCTCCGTCGGAGAGGGTAGTGAGCAGCGTACCGTGGAATGATGACAGCGTCCTGGTAGTCTTCCAGTTTGAAGGTGAAGGGGTTCTGCTTAGTGTACTGGGTGGTAGGAATGCCAACACGAGCCTCGGACTTCTCTATGTCCTCCATGAATTTAAAATCCAAATCTAGAGTGTTGGAATCCTCAACTGAAAGAGGAGACAGTGTGTTATTGATCTTAGTTACGGCATGAAGGACTAAAGGACAAAACACGCCATGCCGACGAAACGTTAAGAACAGCGGGTAGCAGTACTATTGACTGACAACATGGGCTTTTAGTTAATTTACCAACAATTCTACATACGGAACGGAATCACCAATGTTGCAGTGTATTTTGTCCTTAAAAAACAGGGCCTACAGTATTATGAGTAACGTTGGGGTCTCACTGACCTACATTGAGAAGTAGAACGCAGTAGGCTGAACTAACTCACCCAACAACATTAAGGTAGAGCGCAGTAGGTTAACTAACTGACCAACATTGAGAGGTAAAACGCAGTAGGTTAACCAACTCACCAACATTGAAAGGTAGAACGCAGTAGGTTAACCAACTCACCAACATTGAGAGGTAGAACGCAGTAGGTCAACTAACTCACCAACATTGAGAGGTAGAACGCAGTAGGCGGAGTCGGCCTGCGTGGGATTGAACTCTAAAGCAGGTTTCTCCAGGCGGAGGATGTGAGAGAAAATGTACTGGTGTAGTCTGGTGATCAGGTCCAGCTGGACAGCACTCAGAGTGAACCCAGCCTTCTGGAGCTCCATGGAGATGGTCACCTCACCAGACCGCGTGTACACAGGAAAGTGGGGGATCTGGGGAGAGCGAGGAGGACGGGGTTAGGTGTAGAGGTTCAAGTTTCAAGTTTTCATAACAATCGGAAATCGGTATTTTTGGGCGCCGATTTGCGAATTTTATATATATTTTTGAATATACCTTTATTTAACGAGGCAAGTCAGTTAAGAACACATTCTTATTTTCAATGACTGCCTGGGAACGGTGGGTTAACTGCCTGTTCAGTTAACCCACCTTGTCAGCTCGGGGGATCCAATCCTGCAACCTTACAGTTAACTAGTCCAGGGCAATAACGACCTGCCTCTCTCTCGTTGCACTCCACAAGGAGACTGACTACCTGTTACGCGAATGCAGTAAGCCAAGGTAAGTTGCTAGTTAGCATTAAACTTATCTTATAAAAAAAAACAATCAATCATAATCACTAGTTAACTACACATGGTTGATGATATTACTAGATATTATCTAGTGTGTCCTGCGTTGCATATAAACTGACTGAGCATACAAGCATACAAGTATCTAAGTATCTGACTGAGCAGTGGTCGGCAGAAGCAGGCGCATAAACATTCATTCAAACAGCACTTTTGTGCGTTTTGCCAGCAGCTCTTCGTTGTGCGTTGCGCTGTTTATGACTTCAAGCCTATCAACTCCCGAGATGAGGCTGGTGTAACCGAAGTGAAATGGCTAGCTAGTTAGCGCGCGCTAATAGCGTTTCAAATGTCACTCGCTCTGAGCCTTCTAGTAGTTGTTCCCCTTGCTCTGCATGGGTAACGCTGCTTCGATGGTGGCTGTTGCCGTTGTGTTGCTGGTTCGAGCCCAGTGAGGAGCGAGGAGAGGGACAGAAGCTATACTGTTACACTGGCAATACTAAAGTGCCTATAAGAACATCCAATAGTCAAAGGTTAATGAAATACAAATGGTATAGAGGGAAATAGTCCTATAATTCATATATAAAGTCCACAGACGATGCAATCTCAACCACACTGCACACTGCCCTAACCCATCTGGACAAGAGGAATACCTATGTGAGAATGCTGTTCATCGACTACAGCTCGGCATTTAACACCATAGTGCCCTCCAAGCTCGTCATCAAGCTCGAGACCCTGGGTCTCGACCCCGCCCTGTGCAACTGGGTACTGGACTTCCCGACGGGCCGCCCCCAGGTGGTGAGGGTAGGCAACAACATTTCCACCCCGCTGATCCTCAACACTGGGGCCCCACAAGGGTGCGTTCTGAGCACTCTCCTGTACTCCCTGTTCACCCACGACTGCGTGGCCACGCACGCCTCCAACTCAATCATCAAGTTTGCGGACGACACAACAGTGGTAGGCTTGATTACCAACAACGACGAGACGGCCTACAGGGAGGAGGTGAGAGCCCTCGGAGTGTGGTGTCAGGAAAATAACCTCACACTCAACGTCAACAAAACTAAGGAGATGATTGTGGACTTCAGGAAACAGCAGAGGGAACACCCCCCTATCCACATCGATGGAACAGTAGTGGAGAGGGTAGTAAGTTTTAAGTTCCTCGGCGTACACATCACAGACAAACTGAATTGGTCCACCCACACAGACAGCATCGTGAAGAAGGCGCAGCAGCGCCTCTTCAACCTCAGGAGGCTGAAGAAATTTGACTTGTCACCAAAAGCACTCACAAACTTCTACAGATGCACAATCGAGAGCATCCTGTCGGGCTGTATCACCGCCTGGTACGGCAACTGCTCCGCCCACAACCGTAAGGCTCTCCAGAGGGTAGTGAGGTCTGCACAACGCATCACCGGGGGCAAACTACCTGCCCTCGAGGACACCTACACCACCCGATGTTACAGAAAGGCAAGAAAAGATCATCAAGGACATCAACCACCCGAGCCTTCATCCAGAAGGCGAGGTCAGTACAGGTGCATCAAAGCTGGGACCGAGAGACTGAAAAACAGCTTCTATCTCAAGGCCATCAGACTGTTAAACAGCCACCACTAACATTGAGTGGCTGCTGCCAACACACTGACTCAACTCCAGCCACTTTAATAATGGGAATTGATGGGAAATGTAAAATATATCACTAGCCACTTTAAACAATGCTACCTAATATAATGTTTACATACCCTACATTATTCATCTCATATGTATATGTATATACTGTACTCTATATCATCTACTGCATCTTTATGTAATACATGTATCACTAGCCACTTTAACTATGCCACTTTGTTTACATACTCATCTCATATGTATATACTGCACTCAATACCATCTACTGTATCTTGCCTATGCCGCTCTGTACCATCACCCATTCATATATCTTTATGTACATATTCTTCATCCCTTTACACTTGCGTCTATAAGGTAGTAGTTTTGGAATTGTTAGCTAGATTACTTGTTGGTTATTACTGCATTGTCGGAACTAGAAGCACAAGCATTTCGCTACACTCGCATTACCATCTGCTAACCATGTGTATGTGACAAATAAAATTTGATTTGATGATTTGATTTAATAACTACAACGTAAAACTTCTTACCTGGGAATATTGAAGACTCATATGTCTTTCATATGTTCTCATGTTCTGAGCAAGGAACTGAAACATTAGTTTTCTTACATGGCACATGTTGCACCAACACTTTGTTTTTGCATTATTTAAACCAATCTGGCCCTCAAACCATCACGGTCACCTAATAATCCCCAGTTTACTATTGGCTCATTCATCCCCCTCCTTTCCTCTGTAACTATTCCCCAGGTCGTTGCTGCAAATGAGAACGTGTTCTCAGTCAACTTACCTGGTAAAATAACGGATTAATAATTACAAATAAAAGAATTGGCCGATTAATCGGTATCGGCTATTTTGGTCCTCCAATAATTGGTATCGGCGTTGAACAATCATAATTGGTCGACCTCTAGTTAGGTGAGTATCACAGTAAACTTAAATAAAAGGGCATACTAACTGTGGAAAAGCAAGGTGGGCCCTACTGTCTAGCTGTTGCCTCGTAGAAAAAAATATGTTCTCTATCAGTTTCAATAGAAATGGAACTGCTTGTTTGCATCCCTAAATATTGGATTTGTTTCCTGGCAGGTCCTCAATGGGAAACTGAAATAGGTGTGTTCCTTACCCGAGGTATAGGTTTGGCAGTCAGGATGCCGAAGCACCTGGTAGTGTCCTCTGGAGGGTAGAGCTTCCTGCGGCGGAAGTTGAGTTCGTCAGGCAGAGGGGTGGTGAGGACCATGCCAATCACATACAGGTAGTAAGACTGCTCCGGTACAGGGTAACTGTCCCGAAGACACTCTGGTATCTGGACAGGAGAGAGAGACAGAGGTCATCTAGCTGTTAGATGCTCCAGAAGGAACAGTCAGATCTGACGGCCCATAGGGCTCTGGTCAAAGTAGTCCATTGTTGTATCAAAGTAATAGGGTGCCATTAGGGAAGCATCCAGTGTAGAGATATCTCACAGCTTTAGGGATGCATCCAGTGTTGAGATATCTCACAGCTTTAGGGAAGCATCCAGTCTAGAGATATCTCACAGCTTTAGGGATGCATCCAGTGTAGAGATATCTCACAGCTTTAGGGAAGCATCCAGTGTAGATATCTCACAGCTTTAGGGAAGCATCCAGTCTAGAGATATCTCACAGCTTTAGGGATGCATCCAGTGTAGAGATATCTCACAGCTTTAGGGAAGCATCCAGTCTAGAGATATCTCACAGCTTTAGGGACGCATCCAGTCTAGAGATATCTCACAGCTTTAGGGAAGCATCCAGTCTAGAGATATCTCACAGCTTTAGGGACGCATCCAGTCTAGAGATATCTCACAGCTTTAGGGAAGCATCCAGTGTAGAGATATCTCACAGCTTTAGGGACGCATCCAGTCTAGAGATATCTCACAGCTTTAGGGAAGCATCCAGTCTAGAGATATCTCACAGCTTTAGGGATGCATCCAGTGTAGAGATATCTCACAGCTTTAGGGACGCATCCAGTGTAGAGATATCTCACAGCTTTAGGGACGCATCCAGTGTAGAGATATCTCACAGCTTTAGGGAAGCATCCAGTCTAGAGATATCTCACAGCTTTAGGGACGCATTCAGTGTAGAGATATCTAACAGCTTTAGGGACGCATCCAGTGTAGAGATATCTAACAGCTTTAGGGAAGCATCCAGTGTAGAGATATCTCACAGCTTTAGGGATGCATCCAGTGTAGAGATATCTAACAGCTTTAGGGACGCATCCAGTGTAGAGATATCTAACAGCTTTAGGGAAGCATCCAGTCTAGAGATATCTCACAGCTTTAGGGACGCATCCAGTGTAGAGATATCTAACAGCTTTAGGGAAGCATCCAGTGAAGAGATATCTAACAGCTTTAGGGAAGCATCCAGTGAAGAGATATCTAACAGCTTTAGGGATGCATCCAGTGTAGAGATATCTCACAGCTTTAGGGACGCATCCAGTGTAGAGATATCTCACAGCTTTAGGGAAGCATCCAGTGAAGAGATATCTAACAGCTTTAGGGAAGCATCCAGTGAAGAGATATCTAACAGCTTTAGGGAAGCATCCAGTCTAGAGATATCTCACAGCTTTAGGGACGCATCCAGTGTAGAGATATCTCACAGCTTTAGGGAAGCATCCAGTCTAGAGATATCTCACAGCTTTAGGGAAGCATCCAGTCTAGAGATATCTCACAGCTTTAGGGAAGCATCCAGTGTAGAGATATCTCACAGCTTTAGGGACGCATCCAGTTTAGAGATATCTAACAGCTTTAGGGAAGCATCCAGTGTAGAGATATCTCACAGCTTTAGGGACGCATCCAGTGTAGAGATATCTAACAGCTTTAGGGACTCATCCAGTTTAGAGATATCTCACAGCTTTAGGGAAGCATCCAGTGTAGAGATATCTCACAGCTTTAGGGACGCATCCAGTGTAGAGATATCTAACAGCTTTAGGGACTCATCCAGTGTAGAGATATCTCACAGCTTTAGGGAAGCATCCAGTGAAGAGATATCTCACAGCTTTAGGGAAGCATCCAGTCTAGAGATATCTCACAGCTTTAGGGACGCATCCAGTGTAGAGATATCTCACAGCTTTAGGGAAGCATCCAGTGAAGAGATATCTAACAGCTTTAGGGTAGAATTCAGTGTGGTGACAACTCACAGCTTTAGGGTAGCATTGCCTCCTCTTGGTGGATCCTGGTCTGCCTGGAACACTGGTCTCCTCCTCGTCATGGAGATCCAGCTCCTCCTCATACTTCACGGTCTCTTTCCCCACAGGCATCAAGTGGTCATCCAACTCACCTGGAGAAGAGAGAGGCAGAACCATTTAACTACCGTAGAAGTATAGCAAAAAATATGCCCAAAAAGTTAAATGTCACTGCACAGCAGTTAATACCAGGTCCCCCTTAATACGAACACCCCAGCAAATTCAGTTACATTCCCACAAGCTTGAAGAGAGAGAGGGAGATTTGAGGGAGGGTGACAGAAAGAGAGCGATACAATCAGGGACTATCTGCAGAGAGTACTACATGATGAAGGATATTCTAACAAATAGTTTCATTTTATTGACCTTTTTTGTGAAGATTTTCACAACAAAGTAGTGCCACAGCCTTCTCTGCCAGTCGTGCACAGTTCATGATTGGCCCCTGCAATGACAAAAAAAAAGTGTACATAGGTCTCAAAGACATCCATAGAACACACTGAATCTTGACATCTCAAATGGAAAAAGTGGATGCTACACAGTGGCGGTGGATGTGGTGAATTTCACCCCCATGTAGCCTACTACAGCCATTTGTGCACCTGGGAACACTGCATAAGTGTCCCAAAAGGCACCCTTTTCCCTATATAGTGCACTACTTTTGACCAGAACTGGAATATATAGGCAATATGGCCATTTGTGAATCAGACCTACCAATCAAATCAATTAGACCAACAAATCAAATCAATGAGGAAAGCCTGAGACTCACAGCGACGGGCACCCGTAGAGGGGAATTGATGGGCAAGTAGAGGGTTGACTGGTAGCGCCCATCCTTCAGCTCCTTGGTCTTACACTTAGGTGCCAGGTGAGTAAATGGGTCACTGGGCAGACGGGCACAGTATCTGGAGAGAGGGTCATTAGCACACCAGACCATCCACAGCCAAATTAAAACAAAATCAAACATATTTTGTTCACAGTCCATTTAGAGCCTTGTTTCCAATGAGAACCATTTTAAAACTGTAGATATCTTTCACAGACTCAAAGCAGGGCTGGCGGTTCTCTCTTTACCTGTTGATGTGTCCGATAGCCGTGTTGATGGTGACGCGGGGCCCTCCTTCCTCAGAGCGGAGCACGTAGGGAGGCAGGATGTTGTCATCATCCTGCACCGGTTCCACCTCAAAGTCACCGACCCCCGCTGCCTTGGAACACTTGTTTCTCAGGATCTGAAGACGTCAAGAGAAGACCTACAGTCATCAGTATTAGGGTTGTCACAATACGAGCAGAGAAACACCAAGGACCTCTCATATCATCCAAGGACGGGCCTTGTGGACAGACACACAAATCAATTAAACAGGCAGATAGTTCCCTATACAGTACAGTGCACTACGCTACAGGGTGCCATTTGGGATGCATCCTTAAACAAATCTCTGAGAATCCCTGTGTTCCTCTGACAGACACAATGGGGCCTTGAGGACAGGCTCTGAAAACCACACCTTCTCTATGGCCTTGTAGGTCTTCAGGTCTTCCTCGAAGGTCTTGGTCCTCTCACTTTCAGCCAGCATGATGTAGTTGGAGACGGGGGCTCTGGCTCGGCCTTTAGACTGAACGTAGGACCTACAGTCAAGTCAAAGTTTATTGAAAGTGTATTTACCAGGGGTCACAACACACTTTATATGCTTAAAAATAAGAGGAACAAAATGTAGAACGGGAACAATATCAACAATATAAAACATAACAAAAAGAGAAGCCAATAGTCCATTGAGCAAGAAGCAACAAGGTAGTGGATGGACAAGCAGTGCTGTACCTGTACTCAGTGGGCAGGTCAAACCTCACCACCAGGTTACACTTGGGAATATCTACCCCTTCCTCCACGATGCTGGTCGCTATGAGCAGGTTGGTCTCGTGGGCACGGAACTTACGCAGAACCTGAGAGATAATGAGGAAATATGGTTAGGTCTGAATGGAAGGAGGGGAGAGAGAGAGGCAGAAATGGAGAGAGGCAGAGAGAGCGAGAGAGGCAGAGAGAGCGAGAGAGGCAGAGAGAGCGAGAGAGGCAGAGAGAGCGAGAGAGGCAGAGAAAGCGAGAGAGGCAGAGAGAGGCAGAGAGCGAGAGAGGCAGAGAGCGAGAGAGGCAGAGAGCGAGAGAGGCAGAGTGAGAGAGAGAGGCAGAGTGAGAGAGAGAGGCAGAGTGAGAGAGAGAGGCAGAGTGAGAGAGAGAGGCAGAGTGAGAGAGAGAGGCAGAGTGAGAGAGAGAGGCAGAGTGAGAGAGAGAGAGAGAGCGAGAGAGAGAATGAGAGAAAGAGAGAGGCAGAGACACACTAATGTAGGGGTAGGTCATTTTCAATGTAAACAGATGGGATAATGTCACAATCCAAGATGTTGTGTTCCCACCTCTTCCTGTTTCCTGAACTCCACCTCCATCTGCTTGTTGCGTGGCTGGTTCTTTCCGATGCTGTGTCCCGTGATGAAGTTACTGCTGATGTAGGCCAGCTCCGGGTCCTGTTTCCCTGCCTCCTTTATTAGCCTGACAGAGGGACAGTAATCATGGAAATGGTATTTAGACAACCGAAATCCTCCCCCCAAAATATACTGCTAAATCACAAAGTTAGATCAATACAATTCATGAATTCTTCTAGTCTTTTGAGCAGTGTATGAGAAACAATCCAAGGAGCCAGTGTAGCAGAAGTATCACACAATTGAGCCAAATAGGCATTGAACACCAGATGCGTACCGGTTGAGGACGACGGCCGTGTAGCGCCTCTCAACGAAGATGATGCCACACAGGATGTTGGTGAACGGCGAGGGGAAGTTAGCCTCGGGTTTCTCCTTCACCTCCACCTCCTCATCCTCGTCTTCGTCTTCCGAGTCACTCCACGACACGTAGTTGTCCTCGTTGCGGTTGTTGTACCACTCCACACTCTCAAACTGTTGCCTCTCAAAGGGCTTGTACTCATGGAGGATCTCCAGGAGACGGATGACCTTTGGGGTCACAAACTTCAGGTCCAGAGAGGCCGGGGAGAAGAGTTCCTCACACAGGGCGTGGACCTAGGACACCAGGAAGAAATAACTTCATAATAAACCCTGTGGACCTAGGACACCAGTAAGAAATAACTTCATAATAAACCCTGTGGACCTAGGACACCAGTAAGAAATAACTTTATAATAAACACTGTGGACCTTGGACACCAGGAAGAAATAACTTCATAATAAAACCTGTGGACCTAGGACACCAGGAAGAAATAACTTCATAATAAACCCTGTGGACCTAGGACACCAGGAAGAAATAACTTCATAATAAACCCTGTGGACCTAGGACACCAGGAAGAAATAACTTCATAATAAACCCTGTGGACCTAGGACACCAGGAAGAAATAACTTCATAATAAACCCTGTGGACCTAGGACACCAGGAAGAAATAACTTCATAATAAACCCTGTGGACCTAGGACACCAGGAAGAAATAACTTCATAATAAACCCTGTGGACCTAGGACACCAGGAAGAAATAACTTCATAATAAACCCTGTGGACCTAGGACACCAGGAAGAAATAACTTCATAATAAACCCTGTGGACCTAGGACACCAGGAAGAAATAACTTCATAATAAACCCTGTGGACCTAGGACACCAGGAAGAAATAACTTCATAATAAACCCTGTGGACCTAGGACACCAGGAAGAAATAACTTCATAATAAACCCTGTGGACCTAGGACACCAGGAAGAAATAACTTCATAATAAAACCTGTGGACCTAGGACACCAGGAAGAAATAACTTCATAATAAACCCTGTGGACCTAGGACACCAGGAAGAAATAAAAACCCTGTGGACCTAGGACACCAGGAAGAAATAACTTCATAATAAACCCTGTGGACCTAGGACACCAGGAAGAAATAACTTCATAATAAAACCTGTGGACCTAGGACACCAGGAAGAAATAACTTCATAATAAACCCTGTGGACCTAGGACACCAGGAAGAAATAACTTCATAATAAAACCTGTGGACCTAGGACACCAGGAAGAAATAACTTCATAATAAAACCTGTGGACCTAGGACACCAGGAAGAAATAACTTCATACAGTGCCTTGCGAAAGTATTCGGCCCCCTTGAACTTTGCGATCTTTTGCCACATTTCAGGCTTCAAACATAAAGATATAAAACTGTATTTTTTTTTTTTTTTTTTGCAGCAAACTCTCCAGAAGTTCAGTGAGGATCTCTGAATGATCCAATGTTGACCTAAATGACTAATGATGATAAATACAATCCACCTGTGTGTAAATCAAGTCTCCGTATAAATGCACCTGCACTGTGATAGTCTCAGAGGTCCGTTAAAAGCGCAGAGAGCATCATGAAGAACAAGGAACACACCAGGCAGGTCCGAGATACTGTTGTGAAGAAGTTTAAAGCCGGATTTGGATACAAAAAGATTTCCCAAGCTTTAAACATCCCAAGGAGCACTGTGCAAGCGATAATATTGAAATGGAAGGAGTATCAGACCACTGCAAATCTACCAAGACCTGGCCGTCCCTCTAAACTTTCAGCTCATACAAGGAGAAGACTGATCAGAGATGCAGCCAAGAGGCCCATGATCACTCTGGATGAACTGCAGAGATCTACAGCTGAGGTGGGAGACTCTGTCCATAGGACAACAATCAGTCGTATATTGCACAAATCTGGCCTTTATGGAAGAGTGGCAAGAAGAAAGCCATTTCTTAAAGATATCCATAAAAAGTGTCGTTTAAAGTTTGCCACAAGCCACCTGGGAGACACACCAAACATGTGGAAGAAGGTGCTCTGGTCAGATGAAACCAAAATTGGACTTTTTGGCAACAATGCAAAACGTTATGTTTGGCGTAAAAGCAACACAGCTGAACACACCATCCCCACTGTCAAACATGATGGTGGCAGCATCATGGTTTGGGCCTGCTTTTCTTCAGCAGGGACAGGGAAGATGGTTAAAATTGATGGGAAGATGGATGGAGCCAAATACAGGACCATTCTGGAAGAAACCCTGATGGAGTCTGCAAAAGACCTGAGACTGGGACGGAGATTTGTCTTCCAACAAGACAATGATCCAAAACATAAAGCAAAATCTACAATGGAATGGTTCAAAAATAAACATATCCAGGTGTTAGAATGGCCAAGTCAAAGTCCAGACCTGAATCCAATCGAGAATCTGTGGAAAGAACTGAAAACTGCTGTTCACAAATGCTCTCCATCCAACCTCATTGAGCTCGAGCTGTTTTGCAAGGAGGAATGGGAAAAAATTTCAGTCTCTCGATGTGCAAAACTGATAGAGACATACCCCAAGCGACTTACAGCTGTAATCGCAGCAAAAGGTGGCGCTACAAAGTATTAACTTAAGGGGGCTGAATAATTTTGCACGCCCAATTTTTCAGTTTTTGATTTGTTAAAAAAGTTTGAAATATCCAATAAATGTCATTCCACTTCATGATTGTGTCCCACTTGTTGTTGATTCTTCACAAAAAAAAGACAGTTTTATATCTTTATGTTTGAAGCCTGAAATGTGGAAAAAGGTCGCAAAGTTCAAGGGGGCCGAATACTTTCGCAAGGCACTGTAATAAAACCTGTGGACCTATCCTGTACCAAGAGGGGAAATTCCCTTGCCCTTGTACACACACACACACACACGAACCCTGCTAGTGAACCTGGAAACTAAAGTAAACTAAAGTAAAAAATAATCAAAAGTAACACAATAACGAGGCTTTATACAGGGGGTACCGAGTCAGTGTGCGGGGGCACAGGTTAGTCGAGGTCATTTGTACATGTAGGGGTGAAGTGACTATGCATAGATAATAAACAGTGAGCTGCAGCAGTGTACAAAATAAATGGGGGGAGGGGGGGGGGGGGTCAATGTAATAGTCCGGTGGCCATTTGATTCATTGTTCAGCAGTCATATGGCTTGGGGGTAGAAGCTGTTAAGGAGCCTTTTGGTCTGAGACCTGGCACTCCAGAAAATAGTCTATGACTTGGGTGACAGGAGTCTCTGACAATTGTATGGGCTTTCCCCTGACACCGCCTGGTATATAGGTCCTGGATGGCAGGAAGCTTGGCCCCAGTGATGTACTGGGCCATACACACTACCCTCTGTAGCGCCTTATGGTCAGATGCCGAGCAGTTGCCATACCAGGCGGTGATGCAGCTGGTCAGAATGCTCTCGATGGTGCAACTGTAGAACTTTTTGAGGATCTGGGGACCCATGCCAAATATTTTCAGTTTCCAGAGGGGGGAAAGTTTTTGTCGTGCCCTCTTCACGACTGCCTTGGTGTGTTTGGACTAGAGGTCGACCGATCATGATTTTTCAACGCCGATACCGATTATTGGAGCAACAAAAAAGCCGATACCGATTAAGCGGACAATTCTTTTTTTTTTATTTTAATTATGACAATTACAACAATACTGAATGAACACTTATTTTAACTTAATATAATACATCAATAAAATCAATTTAGCCTCAAATAAATAATGAAACATGTTCAATTTGGTTTAAATAATTCAAAAAGTAAAAGTGCAAAAGTAAAAGTGCAATATGTGCCATGTAAGAAAGCTAACGTTTCAGTTCCTTGCTCAGAACATGAGAACATATGAAAGCTGGTGGTTCCTTTTAATATGAGCCTTCAATATTCCCAGGTAAGAAGTTTTAGGTTGTAGTTATTGTAGGAATTATAGGACTATTTCTCTCTATACCATTTGTATTTCAATAACCTTTGACTATTGGATGTTCTTATAGGCACTTTAGTATTGCCAGTGTAACAGTATAGCTTCTGTCCCTCTCCTCGCTCCTCCCTGGGCTCGAACCAGGAACACAACGACAACAGCCACCCTCGAAGCAGCGTTACCCATGCAGAGCAAGGGGAACAACCACTCCAAGTCTCAGAGCGAGTGACGGTTGAAACGCTATTAGCGCGCACCCCGCTAACTAGCTAGCCATTTCACATCGGTTACACCAGCCTAATCTCGGGAGTTGATAGGCTTGAAGTCATAAGCAGCGCAATGCTTGATGCACAACGAAGAGCTGCTGGCAAAATGCACGAAAGTGCTGTTTGCATGAATGCTTACGAGCCTGCTGCTGCCTACCACCGCTCAGTCAGACTGCTCTATCAAATCATAAACTTAGTTATAACATAATAACCCACAGAAATACGAGCCTTAGGTCATTAATATGGTCGAATCCGGAAACTGTCATCTCGAAAACAAGACGTTTATTGTTTCAGTGAAATACGGAACCGTTCCGTATTTTATCTAAGGAGTGGCATCTATTAGTCTAAATATTCCTGTTACATTGCACAACCTTCAATGTAATGACATAATTAGGCGGCCCAAACTGTTGCATATACACTGACTCTGCACGCAATGAACGCAAGAGAAGTGACACAATTTCACCTGGTTAATATTGCCTGCTAACCTGGATTTCTTTTAGCTAAATATTCAGGTTTAAAAATATATACTTCTGTGTATTGATTTTAAGAAAGGCATTGATGTTCATGGTTAGGTACACATTGGAGCAACGATACGTACCGCATCGATTATATGCAACGCAGGACACGCTAGATAAACTAGATCAACCATGTGTAGTTAACTAGTGATTATGATTGATTGTTTTTTTTACAAGATAAGTTTAATGCTAGATAGCAACTTACCTTGGCTTACTGCATTCACGTAACAGGCAGTCTCCCCGTGGAGTGCAATGAGAGGCAGGTCGTTAGAGCTTTGGACTAGTTAACTGTAAGGTTGCAAGATTGAATCCCCCGAGCTGACAAGGTGAAAATCTGTCGTTCTGCCCCTGAACGAGGCAGTTAACCCACCGTTCCTAGGCATTGAAAATAAGAATGTGTTCTTAACTGACTTGCCTAGTTAAATAAAGATTAAATAAAGGTGTACATTTTTTTTTTCCCAATTGTTATGAAAACTTGAAATCGGCCCTAATCAGCCATTCCGATTAATCGGTTGACCGCTAGTTTGGACCATGATAGTTTGTTGGTGATGTGGACACCAAGGAACTTGAAACTCTCGACCAGCTCCACTACAGCCACGTCAATGTTAATGGGGGCCTGTTCGGCCTGCCTTTTCCTGTAGTCCACAATCAACTCCTTTGTCTTGATCACGTTTAGGGAGAGGTTGTTGTCCTGGCACCAGACTGCCAGTTCTCTGACCTCCTCCCTATAGGCTGTCTCATTGTTGTCGGTGATCAAGCCTACCACTGTTGTGTCGTCAGCAAACTTAATGATGGTGTTGGAGTCGTGGGTGAACAGGGAGTACAGGAGGAGACTAAGTACACACCCCTGAGGGGCCCCAGTGTTGAGGATCAGCGTGGCGGATGTGTTGTTGCCTACCCTTACCACCTGGGGGCGGCCCGTCAGGAAGTCCAGGATCCAGTTGCAGAGGGAGGTGTTTAGTTCCAGGGTCCTTAGCTTAGTGATGGGCTTCATGGGCACTATGGTGTTGAACGCTGAGCTGTAGTCAATGAACGGCATTCTGACATAGGTTTTCCTTTTGTCCAGGTGGGAAAGGGCAGTTTGGAGTGCGATTGAGATTGCGTCATCTGTGGATCTGTTGGGGCAGTGTGCGAATTGGAGTGGGTCTAGGTTATCTGGGAGGATGCTGTTGATGTGAGCCATGACCAGAATTTCAAAGCACTTCATGGTTACTAACGTGAGTGCTACGGGGTGGTAATCATTTAGGCAGGTTACCTTCGCTTCCTTGAGCACAGGGACTATGGTGGTCTGCTTCGAACATGTAGGTACAACAATGGATGTCACGCCCTTATTACAGCAATGGATGTCACGCAAGCGCTTTACAGAACTCAGCTAGGCCTACATAGCAAGACAGGAGACCAAACTCAATGGGAATCACACAAAGAACATACACAAGAGTAAGTCGTTACACACATACCTTCCTCAGGATGGTGTCGGTGAAGAGCAGGAACTTCCTGTTGATCTCTTCCTGTTCGTGTTTGATGTACTTCTGCAGCTCCCTCACCATGATGCCAGCCACCTTGTCGGCACACCACGGCCCCAGCACCAGCAGCACCGCCCGGCAGTCACTCAACACCTGGGGAAGGAGATCATTCAATGAGGATCTTTGAGAATGTTTTAATCCTAAAAAAACGTGTGTGTAGTAGCCTACATGTTGTTTGAGGAACAGTAGGCCAACATAGCTCCTGTAATAGGTCAAAGCTGTATGCCAGAAAACATTTGTAGTGCATGGGTGAAGTTAGGCCTTGTGGTGCTCATGTGAATTTCCGTTCTTTTTTTAAGCTTCAGACCAGCCTCACTTCTCCCTTAAAACATACTTTTGCTATTCAATACTCTCTGGTGTAGATTAGGACTATGCACACATTCTCATTAGCAGACCTGCTTGGATATGAAGGTGGGGTCAGACCTGTTTGGATATGAAGGTGGGGTCAGACCTGTTTGGATATGAAGGTGGGGTCAGACCTGTTTGGATATGAAGGTGGGGTCAGACCTGTTTGGATATGAAGGTGGGGTCAGACCTGTTTGGATATGAAGGTGGGGTCAGACCTGTTTGGATATGAAGGTGGGGTCTCTGTCCTCTCGAGGCACAGGTATGTTGCAGTCGTTGAGGAAGTGGAGAGCCTCGTCCAGCTCGCTCAGTAGATGCTCTGAAAGGCCGCTCTTGTCCAGGTAGGGTCCACAGTCCAGTACCACCTCTCTGGGCTGGGAGGCATATCTGGGACACACACAACACACAGTTAAATGTTCAATTTTCAATCATAATAAGTAAGGGCTCGATTCAATCGGTACCCAGAAGTTCAGTGCATTTTAAATCTAAAGGCAATGCTCCCCCGTTAGCACAGATTGCATTCATGGTAAACGCTGCATATGTCGGCTCAATCGGAAATTACCTTAACATTTAAATCGCGCTATACAGCTGAACTTACACGATACGGATTGAATCGAGCCCTTAGATTATGTGCACAGGAGGTACCTGATCCCAGATCAGCAGTCCCACTGAGACGCTTTGTGAATACAGGCCATGATGTGTAGAATTACCTGTCAAGGACAACAAGGTCAGTAGCTGTCTCTGCATTGCTCCGCAGGATCCGCTCCAAGTTCTGGATCTTCTGTTCCAGTTCAGACGGGTCACATTTACCATTCAAAATTGATGCAGTGAGGCCCAGGATCCGAGGGCTGCACGGACAGCCCTCACATAGCTGAAACAGGAGATAGACACAGCCCACACATTACTGAAACAGAGGAGAGATAGACGAAACAGAGATGAAGAGACGGCAATCACATCACTGGGAACAAAGAAATGGGAGACAGGAAGACTGAGCCAGCCTAAAACAAGGAAACTCCAAAAACATTGACCAGCCTCCAATGGGGTCCAATAATGAAGGCTGACTGACCACACTTTTCTCATCTACAAAATGGGGAACAATAGAATGAATAATGTCCCATCTCCATAAGGCCTTGGCTTTCTCCATACAGGGAAGGAAGAGTACGTGCTTGGCTTTCAAGCGACAGTTGAATACATAGCTACGTAGAACAAATAGCAAATGTACCTTCATTATCTCCCGGTAGGGATGGTCCGTGATTGCCAGGTGACACTCATCAAACACCACCAGGTTGAGTTTCCATAGTGGCAGCACTCCACTCTTCAGCACATGCAGGAAGATATGGCACGTCATAACGAGCACCTAGAACAGAAACGATGGATAGAGTGAGTGGAGGATGGCATATTGCCTCGAAGAATAGATTATAGTTGTGAGACAGTATTCTGTGATGGACACAATTAATAACTTCTCCAACTTATGGACAAAACACTCAGGGTAATCAGTGTTCTTTTTCTAAGTTGTTGAAATTGAGGGGAGAAAACTTGAGTAATGTTTTATTTTGTAGAATTACCATTGGTATTTATCATGAAAGAACTCTGAAAGAACAATTGGTACTTTATTCTGGCAATTGTTTAGGATTATATGAAAATTGATGACAATTGGTACTTTATTCTGGCAATTGCTTAGAATTATATGAAAATTGATAACTGGTAATTTTCCAGAAAGTTGGTTCAATGAACGGCACCTGATTTTCAATCATTTCTTGGCTCCACTTTTCCCTGGACCATGATGAGGTCTTCTCCACACACATGTATTCTCCAACCTGGAGATCAGAGTGGGTCCTAACACTAGCTGCTTGCTGAATCACAGACGATGCTTTATTTACCATGGAACAGAAGAGGGGAAAACAGAAGAATCATGGTCTCAATCATATTGATGTACACTTATTAGAAGTTCACACTTATAAAAAGGCTGCATTGTGACTCTCCACCCTTCCCCTTAAAGTGTGCACTTCCACTCTGCCTGAAATGGATTTAACAATGGTGAAACTTCCTCCAACCAATGCTTAGACCAATCTAACGCTTTTAAATCCATGACAGGCCTGACAGGGAGTGCACATGCACACTTTGGGAAAAGTGTGAAGAAATGGGATGCACCAAATAGTACATTTCTCTGCGTCTTTAAATGTAGCTACCTGCATTCACCAGGAAAACTGTCCTCTTCCCCTGTTCCACTAAATCTCCCCGGATTTGGTGGGAGAGCTCTTTAGTTAGGAGTACTGCAATAAAAGTCTTCCCTGAGCCAGTATTTAAGCAGACAATAGTATTGTGTTCAAGAGCTGCTTCAAGAAGTTCAACCTGGCAGGACAGATAAGGTCACAGTCATTAGTTTCAAACGTTGTGTACTATAACTGGTTACAAATAAATGCACTGGTGGTTACAAATGAATAAACTTGTGAAATAAAAGATAGATGCTGCACACTGACGAATGTTTGCAGTTTATTGAGCGAAAGATCAACGGTGATGAATGTACCAATGTCTACATACAACGCAATGCACTCTCCTCAATGCACTCTCCTCTCTCAATTGTTAGCTGGACTACTTGCTCATTCCTCACCTGATATTTCCTAGGCGTGTAGATGTTGTCGTGGATGGCCTCCTGTTGCCACGGGAGACCAAAGAAAGGCCCCATGGGATTGGAGGCGGGGGTGACCAGCTGGAGTCCTGCCATGCTGCTTTTGGGGGATGCTGGGGGGTGCGGTCCTCCACTCTTCCACTTTATTTTTTATCTAATTTCATCATTCCTCTCCTCTAAAGCTTACTGGTTCAGAAATAAACGGACAGCATGCAGACATGATGTTACTAATAATACAAGAATTGCTAATATTATTGAATGACATGATCAATAATACATAATTGAATCAATCTCCCCTCTAAAGCTAACTGGTTCAGGAAGAAAGACAGCATGCAGGCATGATGTTGCTAATTATGGGCAATTCCACAGTAACAGAGTGATGCAGACTCAGTGCAGATGCAAACTTCGGTAACAGAATGACGGTTGGTGCTGTTTGTGCCATCATTCTGTTAGCAAACTTTGCATCTGCACTGTTCTTCAGGTAAACGTGTTTTTGTAAAAATTGTTAAAAGTGGTCTTTGTGCATAGAGTTGTATGGTTTGTTAAACTTTGAAATAAATGGTTTTTGTTTGACATACATCGTATAATGAAAAAGCTGAGTCTCAGCATCACTGTCACCATGGAATTGCCCTAATACAATAATTGCTAATATTATTGGATGACATGACCAATAATAAATCATTGAATATTTATCCTCCTCTAAAGCTAACTGGCTCAGGAAGCAACAGACAGCATGATGTTACCAGTAATACAATAATTACTAATATTATTGACAAGACATGATCAATAATAAACATGATATTCACACACGTGAAATGTATACTTACAGGTAGCGGCATAGACTCTGTGATGGGCCAGGCAGGACTTCTTCTAGGCTTCATCTCAACTAGAGGAGCTGTACAGAGAAACACACAACACAACCCCCTTAACATTAAAACCATTGACAGACCTATTGCACAAAAGTAAATGAAACTGTTGTTTCCTAGATTAAGGCTAACTCTCATATGTCAGGCTTATGGTAAAATTTATTTTTTATCTCTATGCAGTTGACTGGCTGTAATGGCAGGGCTTGAGAAGCTGAAGATTTTCCTTCCTAAAAAGAAATCCCAGACAGAAAGGGAAAATACATGAGAGCACAGACATCTTGATGGGAGGAAATGGGAGAGTTTTGGTGTGGGCCGGAGGGGAGTGGAGGAGGGAGGGCGGTGGAATGGGAGGGTAATCTAAATTCTGGATGGCCACTAGCTTTTCAACACATTGTTGCCGCCCTAAAATCAAGACCCCACGTCTGCCCCGACTACCGCTGCTCAACACAGCTGCAACCAATACCAGCAGTCATTTCAGCTCAGCCAGCACAAGCCCTCATTTTTATTGACTGATCACATTTGCTGCTGGTTATAAGGCAGTTGACTGCCTCTCGCTGACTGCATCACAAATGGCACTCTATTTCATACATAGTGCACTACTTTTGACCAGAGCCCGCATGGGCCCTCGTCAAAGGTAGTACACTACTTAGGGAATGGGATGGTGTGCCAGTCTCTCTGACGCCATGCCGAGAGAGAACATACATGCATATATAAATAAAATACAAACGATTATATTAGGCCTAACCCCAATTAGTCTACTGGTCGATTGTTTGGTCGACCAAGATCTTTTTAGTCGAGCAGTAGCATATATATATATATATATATATATATATATATATATTTGCACCCATCTCAGTGAATTCATCTGAAAAAGGTTATGGTTATTTATGTTAATGCTTTCAATATATTATTATTCCAGTCTTACCGTTCTCATTCTCGGAATTGACACACTGTTCGCAGAGCGCACAAATTATGCTAAACTTGTGAGAAACAAGTTTTTGTTTATTTCAGTCCATTTCTGAGTTTTGTCAATTCAATTCAATTTAGTCATTGTCTTTTGTTTGGAGTGCTCCTGTCAATGTTGAGTAAGGACACGCACCTGATTACGCATAAGTACACTACCGGTCAAAAGTTTGAGATTCAAGGGCTTTTCTTTATTTTTACTATTTTCTACATTGTAGAGTAGTGAAGACATCAAAACTATGAAATAACACATATGGAATCATGTAGTAACCAAAAAAAAAAAGTGTTAAACAAATCAAAATATATTTTATATATTTGACATTCATCAAAGTAGCCACCCTTTACCATGGATGACACCTTTGCATATAAAATGTGTCAATTTTTGATTGGCTTAACGTACCACACCAATGGTACGTTAAGCAGTGGAGCTCAAAGTAATGTTTTCTTCACCTCAAAAAGCAAGCAAACAAACAATGTTTTTATATCCATTGAGAATGACAATAGTACCTCAATTTATTGGAAAAATCTTTCCAGCCCCCTCCCTTAGATAAACACTCAGCGTGATCCAGTGGAAACGTAATAAAACAGGTACCTGATTACTTCTTATCAGTGCTCGACTTGGGTGATGGTACTGATAATATATAGGTGTAGGAGCTCCACAATACTTCTGTGCTAATATTCTTTAAGAGGAACAGGAGCTCAAACAGTACAACATTTGAGATGCTCCACTCTGGTGAGCCCTTGCCAATGTCAAGCTCTGCTTCTTATCCCTTGCGCAAATAGCCTACAGCTGTGTCTGTCCCGAGCTCACTGGAGCAGGAAACTGTGAGGGCCCAGGATACTTTATACAATGATGGAAGTTTGCTAGTGCAAGCTTGAGGCCGACTGAAGTTGATCGTTGATACAACGTTTCAAGTTCCTTGCACACAGGCCATGTGTAGCCAATGTTATTTATAGGATTTTTAAAAAGTAACTAACTATCAGGATATTTTGTACAATGTTTTAATTTGTTGCCTTTTTGTAGGCTATTTTTACATATTTACTTTTTAGGTTTATCATTTTCAGTTAGATTTGGAGAGAAATTTGATTAACCACGTGACATTGATTTTGAGATAAGACATTATAAATTAAATGAAACTGTTCCACAAAAATGTGCATATGAAAACCAGAACTGGCACGCAGATCGGTAGAAATGTTAATATACATTGGCATTCCACATGACAAAGGTTGCCGACTCCCCGTATAGCCTATTACCGGCAACTTCGGGAGAGTAATGGCAGAACCTGCGAAAGCCAGCAGGAGGAGAATGGTTGGGTCAGGGTACGTTATTTTTTCTTTCTTCTGGTTATCTAGATCTCTGGCTCCCTCGAGTCATGCGTGTTATTTCATCACAGTGTAAGCTGATAGAACCAGGCATCCTGTGGTGTACTGCATCAGCGTCGAATATCCCCAGCGATATGCAACTTTTCAGGGAAGTCAGGAACCAATATACAGTCAGTTAGGAAAGCTAAGGCTAGCTTTTTCAAACAGAAATTTTAATCCTGCAGCACTAATTCCAAAACGTTTTGGGACAAGTCCATGGAGAATAAGAGCACCTCCTCCCAGCTGCCCACTGCACTGAGGCTAGGAAACACTGTCACCACCGATAAATCCACGATAATCGAGAATTTCAATAAGCATTTTTCTTATGGCCGGCCATGCTTTCCAGCTGGCTACCCCTATCCAGGCCAACAGCGCTGCACCCCCCAGTAGCAACCTGCCGAAGCCACCCCCCCGCTTCTCCATCACCCAAATCCAGATAGCTGATGTTCTGAAAGAGCTGCAAAATCTGGACCCCTACAAATCAGCTGGGCTAGACAATCTGGACCCTCTCTTTCTAAAATTATCCACCACAATTGTTGCAACCCCTATTACTAGCCTGTTCAACCTTTCTTTCGTATTGTCTGAGATCCCTAAAGATTGGAAAGCTGCCGCGGTCATACCCCTGACACTCTAGACCCAAACTGTTACAGACCTATATCCATCCTGCCCTGTTAACAAACAGATCACCGACCATGTCGAATCTCACCGTACGTTTTCCGCTATGCAATCTGGTTTCTGAGCTGGTCATGGGTGCACCTCAGCCACGCTCAAGGTCCTAAACGATATCATAACCGCCATCGGTAAAAGACAGTAACTGTGCAGCGGTCGTCATCGACTTGACCAAGGCTTTCGACTTTGTCAATCACCGCATTCTTATCGGCAGACTCAACAGCCTTGTTTTCTCTAATGACTGCATCGCCTGGTTCACCAACTACTTCTCAGATAGAGTTCCTCTATGGGGGTGCCACAGTGTTCTATTCTCGGGCCGACTGTTTTCTCTGTATACATCAATGACGTCGCTCTTGCTGCTGGTGATTCTCTTTTTTTTTGTTTTGTTTAATTTTTACCCCTTTTTCTCCCCAATTTCGTGGGGTCCAATTGTTAGTAGCTACTATCTTGTCTCATCGCTACAACTCCCGTACGGGCTCGGGAGAGACGAAGGTTGAAAGTCACTTGTACTCCGATACACAACCCAACCAAGCCACACTGCTTCTTAACACAGCGCGCATCCAACCCGGAAGCCAGCCGCACCAATGTGTCGGAGGAAACACCGTGCACCTGGCAACCTTGGCTAACGCGCACTGCACCCGGCCCGCCACAGGAGTCGCTGGTGCGCAATGAGACAAGGATATCCCTACTGCCCAAACCCTCCCTAACCCAGACGACGCTAGGCCAATTGTGCGTCGCCCCACGGACCTTCCGGTTGCGGCCGGTTACGACAGAGCCTGGGCGCGAACCCAGTCTCTGGTGGCACAGCTGGCGCTGCAGTACAGCACCCTTAACTACTGCGCCACCACTGCTGGTGATTCCCTGATTCACCTCTATGCAGACGACACCATTCTGTATACATCTGGCCCTTCTTTAAACCTACAAACGAGCTTCAATGCCATACAACACTCCTTCCGTGGCCTCCAGCGGCTCTTAAATGCTAGTAAAACTAAATACATGCTCTTCAACTGATCACTGCCGCCTGCCCGACTAGCATCACTACTCTGGATGGTTCTGACTTAGAATATGTGAACAACTACAAATACAGTGGTTTCTCCTTTAAAAAGTTGCGAGCTTATGCCGCGGGACTTAAGAGGTACCCAGCGTCATTGCTTCATTGCTCCAGACCTACACAAGGGGGAGTTAGAGCACTCATTATGCATTTGGGTCCCAAGGTTTTTATATGATCAATCATATCGAGTGATTCCAATGACAAATTTTACACAGAGCCACCCCTCCCAGGGGGCTTTCTTCAGCATAGATGGCTGACAAAACATTACGGGGAGGCAAATGTAAGCAGTTATAACGGCATAACGAGTCAAGCAAAAAATGTACAATTGAGACGAATATGTTAGTTAATGTACTGTAGAGACAAACAATTAATTAATTTATGAAAATCGCAAAGTTTTTTTTCTGTCATATCCAATACCAGGTGTTTTTATTTGATTATTTCACCTTTAATTAACCAGGTAGGCTAGTTGAGAACCAGTTCTCATTTACAACTGCGACCTGGCCAAGATAAAGCAAAGCAGTTCGACACATACAACAGCACAGAGTTACACATGGAGTAAACAAACATACAGTCAATAATACAGTAGAAAAAGTCTATACACAGTGTGTGCAAATGCGGTAGGATAAGGGAGGTAAGGCAATAAATAGGCCATGGTGGCAAAGTAATTACAATATAGCAATTAAACACGGGAATGGTAGATGTGCAGAAGATGAACGTGCAAAGGAGCAAGATAAATAAATAAATACAGTATGGGGATGAGGTAGTTGGATGGGCTATTTACAGATGGGCTATGTACTACAATTATACACTTCAACAGTGTTTACCACTCCTGCGACACCTCCTGGGACATCAATGATTACACATTGTAGCTATGCAATAGACTAGAAACATGACTTTGTAATTCATATATACAGAATAAAAAAACAGTACATCCTGCCAGCACGCTCACAAGCATGCTGAATGACACATGGAAGAGAGTGAGGAATGAGTTGGGAGTAACAATCCAGGCTATTTGCTCTGAGACCTGCATAATAATGTAATGAAACAAGCAGGGAGCAGGTTTCGAACCCTCAACATTCAAGCCCGAAATCCAGCACGCTATCAACTGTGCCCAAAGGTATTAACTGGGTTTGGGTCCGATTGTGATAAAAACACTATCTATTGGAATCTTTAACGTGTGGAAAGGGGGGAAAGTATTACCATTTGTTATTCACAAGCATAGCAGGAGGGCTATTAGCTGAACAATAGACTATTCAACCTTTACTAAAGAATTGTCTAATAGCCGAGCAAGGTGTGAACCCCCCCAGCTTGTAACAAATAATTAGTGTCCATCTTTCCACAACTACCTACACACGGTTATTGTTATGAACAAAAAAAAGACTTATAGAAATATAGTTTGAATTCAGGCTGTATCACATCCGACCGTGATTTGGAGTGCTATAGGGCAGCGCACAATTGGCCCAGCGGGTTTGGCCGGGGTAGGCCTTCATTGGCCGGGGTTAGGCTGGTGCTGGGGTAGGCTGGTGCTGAAAATATAGTTAGCTTGTTATGCAAGTTTTGCACACCAACAGATGGCAAAAACCTACACCAGTCGATCAATTAATTTGACTTTACAAACACCAAGTGTGCTTAATTAGAGTCTATTTCTTCGGAGCCTAGACCTATATAAAATAACTTAACTGGCTGAGGGAGGCTATGAGGCTTTATTGGGCCTACTTACAATTGGTCAAAAATGTAGCATCCTACGTAAAACAATCATTTAAAGAAAAAAAGATTTTTTTCTACTGTATTTTTTGACTATATCAGTTTATTCCATGTGTAACTGTGTGTTGTGGTATGTGTCAAACTGCTTCGCTTTATTCTTGGACAGGTCGCAGTTGTAAATAAGAACTTGTTCTCAACTAGCCTACCTGGTTAAATAAAGGTGAAATAATTAAATCATTAAAAAGCGCACATTTGTAAATCCCAACCTCTAAAAGTAATTGGAAAGGTAGATACAAATTATGTGTGACACAATAAAGAATGTAAACAAAATGTGTTTTTATTTACAGTAGTGATGGACAACCGGAGGCATTTTGAAAACAGGTTTACAAACACTTGTTTTTCACAACTGTAGCAGGCGAAGCCCATCATGCAAATGTTTCCTATTAGCAGAACAATAGACTTTTTGTATAACCCGGCTACTGTTGTGAAAATCCATCAACGTATGATGCTTAAGTACTCTAAAGTGTTACATTTCTAACAAACAGCAGTACAGTATTTATTCAGCAACATCTTTATGCTTTTGTTAATAAAATAAAATAAACGAGAAAAAGACATTCAAATGCGGATGTTTATATAAACTACATTTTAGTCGCACTTCCACCCAGCTCCAAAACCACAGGTAAAACCTTGCTGAGATTATCAATGTATTTGTTGCATTGTTGTATCGTCAATTTCTCTAGCCAAAAACATCTTGAGGGCCTTGACCAGTTCATCTGTGCGTGTCGGCTTGGCAGAGTTACGGATGAGTGTTTTCAGTTGATGCCAAACAAGTTTGATCGGGTTTAAAAATCAGGAGACCTACACGTAGAGATTAAAAATATATTTTTAGATATACTGTAGGCCTACCGAAGGTGTTGTAGGTCTTATTTTTACATTTTTATTTAACCTTTATTTTACTACATAAAGGTATACGTACTCTGCTGGCGTCCTGACCCAGTTTATGCCCTTATTTGCAATGCAAACCCAGTGTGTTGTGGGGTAGTCTGCATTTGGAGAAGAAATAAAAGACAAGCCTAACAGCCAAAATTAGGTACAATAATAGAAATATACATGTAAATAGGCCTAAATGTCATTAAAATTGGCTATGATCCTACTTTGAAAGAAACGATGTGGTCCCAGAAACACCCCTCTGACATAAGGTCCAGCATATCTCCTAAGGATTTCTTCCTTAAAAAAAGAAAAATAAATCTTGAGCCATACCTGAAAAAGGAGGCAAGGTGAATTATTGTGGAACACATAACAGACTGAGTTGTAGCCTACAATATTTTATGTGCCTTTTGCTTTGTAAATAGCCAAACTCACCATCAAAAGTCAAATATGGGCCTGGTCCCTGGCGAGAAATTGCACCCCCACACATGGAATTTGAGCAGATGCTTGGGACTCGGCTCGTTTGATCTTCCTTTTTTTGTAGCAATTTTGAGCAAATTGCTCAAGGGCCACGGTTGATTAGTCTGTGACGATGACATTATTGAACGTCTCGCCAGCTTTGATCCATGCCTGGGCCTGCAGAGCGCAAAGTTCTTTGTCAGACAAATCATTGGGTCGAAACTACAGAACAGTGCAAAACAAGCGAACACACCTGGTTAATGTTCTGATAATTAAAAAAAATATATATATCATTTCTTACTAAGCCTTTCTGTAAGTCCACCCACGTTTCTTCAACTGTCTTCTGACTGTAATTAGAGCGATGTTGATGTCATGCCGTGATGCCAGCAGATTACAGATGGCCTTTGCCGATCGCTCGTCATTTTCATTCATCAGTGAGTCGATGGCTTGAATAGTCTCACTGGAAATGAAATACAATGTGAAAATGTGCAGCATACAGTAAAGATCAGCAGTCGATTTATTTAAGCATTCTTTTTTTAGCATTATTAGGCCTACATTAAAATATGGTAGCCTACTGTACCTGTTAATTTTCCTGGGCTTTCGAGTTCGGCGTAAAACAGGCATCTGATGATAGTGTTTGTGAATAGCACTGTCCGTGACCAAAATCCCCAAGTCTACCAGTATTTTTGAAATGTCTCCAGTAGATTTTCCGTTCCTGCTGAAAGCCCTGACAACAGAACTTGACCAACTGCTCACCAGGCACAGCAAGGGCCGCCCGGACCGTTATGCTGTTCTGCTATTCCAAGGATGTGTAACTGAAGAGAGTTACCTCAACTGGGCACAGAATACAAACGGATGGATCTCGAGGCAAATGTGGCTTACCAGTGAACCTCCGGGTGATCATCATTAATACTGTGTCTCAGGAGTTTCCAGCCATGACTGATGCAACCCGAAAAAGCATTAAAAGACAAGAGTTAATGAGTACTTGAGGTCACCGAGAAAGTCTGGACATGGCCTGCTCTCCCTTATGTAAGGAATGAGGCATTTTCCATGTTTACTACAGTAGCTACCGTAATTTCTGCACTATTAAGCGCACCTGAATATAAACCGCACCCACTGAATATTTAAAAAAATATGTATTTTGTACATAAATAAGCCGCACATAAATAAATAAATAAATAAATAAATAAATAAGCTGCAGGTGCCTACCGGTACATTGAAACAAATTAACTATACACAGCCTTTAAACGAAACGCGGCTTGTAACAACAAAAAAAAAAAATAGCAGTAAACAGTAGCCTACCAAGAAAGTAATTGGTTCCTGTCTTCCTCCTCCTGTGCACTGAAACCACTGAAGTCATCTCCTTTGGTGTCGGAGTTGAATAGCCTCAGAATTGCTTCATCCGATGTTGGATCGCTGCCCTCTTCAACACGCAGCAGTCCAGCCTTTCGAAACCCGTTGATGATAGTGGATTTTTTTACAATGCTCCACGCTGTCAGCAGCTCTATTTCCTTTTCCAACAGCCAGATCGATCGCCTTCAACTTGAAAGCTGCATCATATGCATTTCTCCGTGTCTTTGCCATGATGAGGGTGACAAAATGACTACCGTAATCAGAATGATGGGAAGTTTGAGCGCGCTCGATTTACGTCACATTATGTGACGGCGCTCAGTTTTTTGGCGGCAGGAATCTTGTGAAAGCGGGAAAAATCCATAAATTAGCCGCGTCATTGTATAAACCGCGAGCTCAAAGCGTGGGGAAAAAGTAGCGGCTTATAGTCCGGAAATTACGGTACTGTATTCTATGTTTATTTGTCAGACTGCACAGTAGCCTAAAAAACAAATGCAGCTGGCTTATATCTTCAAAATGCTTTACTATCCATATTTATTTTTATTTTACCTTTATTTAACTAGGCAAGTCAGGCAAGAACACATTCTTATTTTCAATGACGGCCTAGTGGGGCAGAACGACAGCTTGGGGGCTTGTCAGCTTGGGGGTTTGAACTTGCAACCTTCCGGTTACTAGTCCAACGCTCTAACCACTAGGCCACCCCAAAACTGTACAAACTCAAAAATAACAAATATAAAGAGCTCGACATCAGCGCTTGTCTGCTTGCCCGGGGGGGGGGGGGGGGGAATGTAGATAGCCAATTCAAAACATAGTGTAGTTTGGCTGGTTCTCTCGCTAGTTAACTATTAGCATGTATTAATGTCATTGTCATGCCCCATGTTGTAAAATAACTTTCCACCGGTACTCGTGTATAACCGGAAAACAGCCAACGCAGTTGATACAGGTGCAGAGTTGATGAAACCTCCGGATGTAAAACGCTCAAAATTGGCTAGGATTCTCCTCTATTCAATACTTGCCATGACATTCTGACAAAGTTAAAAAATAATATATACAGTGCCTTGCGAAAGTATTCGGCCCCCTTGAACTTTGCGACCTTTTGCCACATTTCAGGCTTCAAACATAAAGATATAAAACTGTATTTTTTTGCGAAGAATCAACAACAAGTGGGACACAATCATGAAGTGGAACAACATTTATTGGATATTTCAAACGTTTTTAACAAATCAAAAACTGAAAAATTGGGCGTGCAAAATTATTCAGCCCCCTTAAGTTAATACTTTGTAGCGCCACCTTTTGCTGCGATTATAGCTGTAAGTCGCTTGGGGTATGTCTCTATCAGTTTTGCACATCGAGAGACTGAAATGTTTTCCCATTCCTCCTTGCAAAACAGCTCGAGCTCAGTGAGGTTGGATGGAGAGCATTTGTGAACAGCAGTTTTCAGTTCTTTCCACAGATTCTCGATTGGATTCAGGTCTGGACTTTGACTTGGCCATTCTAACACCTGGATATGTTTATTTTTGAACCATTCCATTGTAGATTTTGCTTTATGTTTTGGATCATTGTCTTGTTGGAAGACAAATCTCCGTCCCAGTCTCAGGTCTTTTGCAGACTCCATCAGGTTTTCTTCCAGAATGGTCCTGTATTTGGCTCCATCCATCTTCCCATCAATTTTAACCATCTTCCCTGTCCCTGCTGAAGAAAAGCAGGCCCAAACCATGATGCTGCCATCACCATGTTTGACAGTGGGGATGGTGCGTTCAGGGTGATAAGCTGTGTTGCTTTTACGCCAAACATAACGTTTTGCATTGTTGCCAAAAAGTTCAATTTTGGTTTCATCTGACCAGAGCACCTTCTTCCACATGTTTGGTGTGTCTCCCAGGTGGCTTGTGGCAAACTTTAAAAGGACACTTTTTATGGATATCTTTAAGAAATGGCTTTCTTCTTGCCACTCTTCCATAAAGGCCAGATTTGTGCAATATACGACTGATTGTTGTCCTATGGACAGAGTCTCCCACCTCAGCTGTAGATCTCTGCAGTTCATCCAGAGTGATCATGGGCCTCTTGACTGCATCTCTGATCAGTCTTCTCCTTGTATGAGCTGAAAGTTTAGAGTGACGGCCAGGTCTTGGTAGATTTGCAGTGGTCTGATACTCCTTCCATTTCAATATTATCGCTTGCACAGTGCTCCTTGGGATGTTTAAAGCTTGGGAAATATTTTTGTATCCAAATCCGGCTTTAAACTTCTTCACAACAGTATATCGGACCTGCCTGGTGTGTTCCTTGTTCTTCATGATGCTCTCTGCGCTTTTAACGGACCTCTGAGACTATCACAGTGCAGGTGCATTTATACGGAGACTTGATTACACACAGGTGGATTGTTTTTATCATCATTAGTCATTTAGGTCAACATTGGATCATTCAGAGATCCTCACTGAACTTCTGTAGAGAGTTTGCTGCACTGAAAGTAAAGGGGCTGAATAATTTTGCACGCCCAATTTTTCAGTTTTTGATTTGTTAAAAAAGTTTGAAACATCCAATAAATGTCGTTCCACTTCATGATTGTGTCCCACTTGTTGTTGATTCTTCACAAAAAAATACAGTTTTATATCTTTATGTTTGAAGCCTAAAATGTGGCAAAAGGTCGCAAAGTTCAAGGGGGCCGAATACTTTCGCAAGGCACTGTATATATGTTCTTAGAATAGCCTAATTGACAAGTAACTCCTACGCTGTCAAGATCTCCCCTGAACACTGAATATTTTAACCTTACAAAATAGATAAACATCTTAGATTAACTACCTCGCAAACAGTAGCCATTTGATCTCTGGTTCATTGAATGAGGGAATATATTTTAGAAAGACATTAAAAAAAACATGTGGTTGTAATTATAATGTTGCAGGGTAGCCAACCATCCTCCAGGAGATTCCAGGAGAGCTACTGGGCGTGCAGGGTAGCCAACCATCCTCCAGGAGATTCCAGGAGAGCTACTGGGCGTGCAGGTTAGCCAACCATCCTCCAGGAGATTCCAGGAGAGCTACTGGACGTGCAGGGTAGCGAACCACCCTCCAGGAGATTCCAGTAGAGCTACTGGGCGTGCAGGGTAGCCAACCAACCCTGCGCGAATACACCACATTAATAAAAAAAAAAATTATATATATATATATATATATATATATATATATTTTTTTTTACAATCGGCTGTTCAACCGGACCTTAAGCTGACTACGGTGTGTTCAATCAGGGTTTGATCAAAAGCCTGAACACCCAGTAGCTCTCCAGATAGAGGGTTGACGGACCACGTGTTTTATACAGTATCCTATCAGTGCAATATTTTACTTTGTAGAGGTTTAAGTGCCTTGCTTAAGGCCACAAAGGCAAAAGATACTGTATAACACATGGGATCAGACAGCAGCAGCCATCCTTTGTCAATACCAATGATAATAATTTATGTTGTTTTGTGAAGTGATTTCTTGCATCACACAACACCATTTTCAGTCTCCTTTTTGACCTTTCAGTCCTATATGTCTAAAGGACAAGTGGTAAAAAAATGTCACGCCATGACATAGCATAACTTAAATGCACTCAAATGAAACAAACAGGCCTGAGACTGAGACGAGCTTCAGGCTGCCACTCACATCAATAGCACTCACACAGATAACGCTACCAACGACAACAACCACACAACCTATGGTAGCCTAAGAGCATCACCATCACACTATGAGTGACACATCAAAATTATGTGTGTGACAAGCTTATGACTCTGAAAGGACAGCGACTGTAATACCAGCGCACTCTATGTTGGAGACTGCACTTTTTGTAAAACACATAGGGCTGATAGAAAGACAGCCATCACACACAGCATGATGTTAAAGGATAAGCAGCCCATTCACTCAGACATAAAAGGCCAGCAGGTCCCAATCATAAGAACACAAAAACACAACCATTAGGCTAAGAATTTCCCAATCAAAATGTACAACTATTACTTCCCATTGCAACAAAAAAAACTCACACATTAATTTTAACTTTAGGTGATTTAAACCAACATCAGTTATTTTGGAAGAGATAGCTAACAGTAAGCGAGCTGCAATAAAAAAAAAGCAGTCCTACTCACCAGATGATGATCACTTGAAGCTAACAAATTGGCAACAACATCTAACACCTGCTGCAGCTGGAGCAAACTAGACAACAACAAAAGCTAGCTAGCAAAACCGTGGTAAAACTCCTGCTCGCTATTGCGCAGTGACCTGTTGGCCTTCGAGAAGAGAAGTTTCTATACGTTTTTTGTAAAAACATTCCCACAAATGACAAATCAAAACGTGATTGGTTGATTCCACTGTCATACAGTTCAATGGCAATTGCCTTATATCTATGCCTACTTGCCCTCAGCATGCATTTTTCTCTGAATGTCTAAAGAATCCATATGTTCTTCTGACATATGACCACAGAAGTACTGGACATTTTGAACTATTATTATGATAGCAATTTGACAAAATTACAATCATGGTCTTGAATTGGACTCGCATTTTTCTGGTCTTGGTCATGACTCTTGGTCTCTAACCCATCGGCTCCCCTCCGGTCTTGGTCTTGACTGACTCAATTCGCTCTGGTCTTGAATTGGTCTCGCTTTAGGTTTAGGTGGCCTCACTTTAGGTGGTCTCAAACACAACACTACAGTTACATTTCGGGATATTATTTTTGACTGTATCGTATCATTTTGACAATATATGAAAATTATTTTTGCGCTAGTTGGCAGTACCCTGCACCAAAACTCCAGTATTTAGCCTTGATAGCTTTTTCTCCATCTTTTTTAAATGGGTTTGATTTTTTACTTTGATCACAAGTAAATTCATGAAGTGTATTATATGTTTTCTTACAGTTTTGAACCAAACTTGACAATTGTCCAATGGTGTGACTGTCTGAGGTAAAGGTATGGAACTTTGAACTTAAGTAAATTCATGAAAAAATGAATAACACTTGCTTTTATTTATGCTTTTAGTTAATACACAGAAGTTTATTTAAAAAAAAACAATAGTCCAAGTCTATTCATGACATTTCCAAATAGTTTCGATTGATTACATTTTGTCCCTAAAGCAAAGTCCACTTGGTGGGACAATTATGGGATTAGATAACGACGCAGTATTTGGACACCATTGCGCTGGGGAGGGTTCTCTTGCAATGAGGATGTACAGAAGACATGGCTGGAGCACATGGCCTGAACAGATTGTATTTGAAACATGTACCAAAATATTGCACTTTTCTGCCATAAAAGGTGTCAGTTTCTTAGTTCTTTGGTGTGATGCTTTCTGAATGTATATATGAAAACAATATTTGTTGACAATTAAAGTATAAAAGCAACAAAAACATGTGGTGAAATCATACTGAAGGCCTACTGTTAACAATAAGGCCCAAACTGGACCATACAGCCTGAGATTTCCAACAGTGTGACAGCTTTATTTCCCTTGGTGTGACTTGAAGACCGTGTCACACCAGAGAAAATACAAGACACCTGTCTGATTCTCGCCTGTCTGAGTGGACTGAACCAATGTGGAGGCCGGGGGGGTGACACTGTCCGTCAACCTAAAACATGTCTTTCTGAAATATTACATAACAATGGTGCAACACTAATAAAAAATAATTTTATAACAAACGCGCTTTCTCCCGCATTGGATAGCAGTCACTGTCCGAGGTTCTGAAACACATCAGTGCGCTGTTGAATTGACGCCTTTTCCCAGACCATGTTGCTATGTGCATAATAACAAAGTTAACCAGCATATTGTTGAGAACAATGCGGCGGAGATAGCAGCAGAATAAGGAGACCTTGTCTTATTGTCTAAGAAAATTGAGGAGAGAAAACCCCAACTTAAGTCTAATCAATAGCCTAACTGTTAAATGTATCTGGCTTTAGAAATCAACCACATAAATAGTTGAAGTCTGAAGTTTACATACACTTAGGTTGGAGTCATTAACACTTATTTTTCAACCACCCCACAAATGTCTTGTTAACAAACTCTAGTTTTGGCAAGTCGGTTCAGACATCTACTTTGTGCATGACACAAGTCATTTTTCCAACAATTGTTTACAAGCAGATTATTTCGCTTATAATTCACTGTATCACAATTCCAGTGGGTCGAAAATTCCAGAAAATTATGTCATGGCTTTAGAAGCTTCTGATAGGCTAATTGACATCATTTGAGTCAATTGGAGGTGTAGCTGTGGATGTCTTTCAAGGCCTCCCTTCAAACTCAGTGCCTCTTTGCTTGACATCAGGTGAAAATCAAAAGAAATCAGCCAAGACCTCAGAAGAAAAAAAAGTAGTCCTCCTCTGGTTCATCCTTGGGAGCAATTTTCAAACACCTGAAGATACCACACCGCAAGTGTAAACCCCACGGGACCACACAGCAATCATACCACTCAGGAAGGAGATCTGTTCTGTCTCCTAGAAATGAGTGTACATTGGTGTGAAAAGTGCAAATTAATCCCAGAACAACAGCAAAGGACCTTGTGAAGATGGAGGAAACAGGTACAAATGTATCTATATCCAGGGTACAACAAGTCCTACTATATCAACATAACTTGAAAGGCCGCTCAGCAAGGAAGAAGCTACTGCTCCAAAACTGCCATAAAAAAAGCCAGGTTACAGTTTGCAACTGCACGTGGGGACAAAGACTGTGCTTTTTGGAGAAATATCCTCTGGTCTGATGAAACAAAAATAGAACTGTTTGGCTATAATGACCATCGTTATGTTTGGAGGAAAAAGGGGGAGGCTTGCAAGCTGAAGAACACCATCTCAACCGTGAAGCACGGGGGTGGCAGCGCCTTGCTGCAGGAGGGACTTGTGCACTTCACAAAATAGATGGCTTCATGAGAAGGAAAATTATGTTGCTAAATTGAAGCATCTCAAGACATCAGTCAGGAAGTTAAAGCTTGGTCGCAAATGGGTCTTCCAAATGGACAATGACCCCAAGCATACTTCCAAAGTAGTGGAAAAATGGCTTAAGGACAACAAAGTCGAGGTATTGGAGTGGCCATCGCAAAGCCCTGACCTCAATCCCATAGAAAAAATGTGTGGGCAGAACTGAAAAAGCGTGTGCGAGCAAGGAGGCCTGACTCAGTTACACCAGCTCTGTCAGGAGGAATGGGCCACAATACACCCAACTTATTGTGGGAAGGCTACCCAACACGTTTGACCCAAGTTAAACAATTTAAAGGCAATGCTACCAAATACTGATTGAGTGTATGTAAACTTCTGACCCACTGGGAATATGATGAAAGAAATAAAAGCTGAAATAAATCACTCTACTATTATTCTGACATTTCACATTCTTAAAATAAAGTGGTGATCCTAATTGACCTAAGACAGGGAATTTTTACACAGACATAAGACAGATCCCGCTTCTGTGGCCTGTTTGAGTGTGTGTTTAATAGCTTACTGATTCCGTGTCATTTAAAAATATATAATATATATATACGAATTATATTTATGATAATAACCCTCCTTTTTATTGATCTACTTATTGTTATTACATAAATTATTTTGTTCATTATAATAGTACATGTCATTATCATTAAATCGGCTTCGTATAGCAGCCTAGTATAATCACCATTGAGCTTTAGGCCTAAGAGTGCATCCTGTTTAGTCTTAATACCGTAACTTAGGCCTATATTTCAATACTTATATAGGCTACTGTATCAATCATTTGTTTATGTAATCACACAGCCTAATAGTCATTCATGATTTGAAATGCAATCAAGCATTATGTTTTAAAATAAAGCGAGTCTTGAATAATTAGCTTACACAATAAATAAACCGTTCCATTATGTAATTCCATTCACAAATGAATGTGACTGTTTTTAGTCTTTGTTGTAATAAAGGCTTAACAAAAAAACATTACAACAGACTCTGGTACACTTATAATTGATTTGGTGTTGTTTACATTGTCCCAAACAGTCATAAAAATTATATTGTAATCTAACAGCACCTGTTTCGATTGGTCGAAAGAATAGAAGACCTGATTTTTTCTTCTTCTCGGGGCCAGCCCTAAATTTGAATGAGTACACTTCAAATGATTTAATGAGGCTCCATTACAGATGTTTAGAAGCATTTTTACAGTGGTCAGAAACTTCTGAAAGTGTCATTAATTATTGTTAAGCATGGGGCAGGTAACATAATACACAAGTATGATAATTGTTTTTTATCGAGGTTTAGTTTAATGCCAGTGAATCTTAGCCATAATGTAATTGTGAGACACTTGGTTATCATCATTATTATCCAATTAAATATTTTTTCATTTTAAATGCAAGAATATAATTAATGATATAAACGACATAACTAAATAATGTGTAAAAATAATTATCTAGTCTATTTGGGAATCATTAAAACTTGATATTAACAATTGTTGTGTCACACCAGAGGCCAAATTCAAGGCTCTAATATATGAAATGGTTCATTAAATTTGATATAAATTCTAAATTGAAGGTGGCCATGTAACATTTTGAATTGTTTAGACAGTTTGTGACTAAATGTAGTTTGTTGTGTTTTCACTTTAATTTTAGAGGAAATTATTTTTTCACTTTTGTTTTGGCCATATGGCAACTACCAACATATGGTATTGGTACCTAAGTACCCTGGGAAAGCTCATCCCTACCTAATGGGGCCTGGTCAAAAGTTGTGCACTACATAGCAGGGAATAAAGTGCCACTCGGGATGACAAAATAAAAATACATCAAAATAATGTATTAATGCTTACTCTGCCGAAACTCACATTTGGGGTTAGTGACAGAGAGAACAGTTTTGTGTGAAGAAACATTTGCTAAGCACATGTGGGGAAATGGTGACGTGACAACCCCCTCCACCTCAAAACCCGCTTTCACATTCGGGAACATGGGCTAATATTGAAACTGAGCAGGGGTGGGTGGGTATAGGCCTGTGGTATATAAATTTGACTTTAAAAAACAAGTCAAATTCACATGAGCAACTGGACTCTTTGATCAGACAGTGAAACCAAATATACTGGTAACTAGCTCTGTGGTGAAACGACTTGATTCGGTGTTACTCAATGCCACAACCCCAGCTAGTCATACTGTGGCAATATGACTGGGGACATTTTTATCAATGAATGAGCCATCATAACCAGTCCACTGATTTTCCAAAAGTTAACTGATCAACATATGTGTACATAGCACATAGTTAGCTACATTTATACACAATTAACTAGCAACTGACGACTTTCGTTTAGAATCATCTACCAACACATTCCAAACTACGACTAGAAATTAGGGAAATAATTTGGAAAAACACTAGCGAACGAGCTATTCTAAATTAGGCCTCAAGGCGACCTTGGCCTTTCATTGAAAGGAAATAGCTAACTGGCGAGTGAATGATAACAAAACTGTCTGTTGCAGTAGCATTTAGCAAGCTAGCTAAGCACAGGTGGCTACTGGCTAACTAGCTAGCTACAACAAGCTGGTGGCAAACAACCACGTCCACGAGAACACGTGTATACATTGGGAAATGTCTAAATACATGACAAATCATACAATATGTTTATTATTTGATCGTTTGATAACTAGTAAAGGAGTTGATAGCTGATGCAATGGCGTTCTAGTCAAACAAAACGTCAAAATCCCACGCGTGCAGCTAGCTAACTTTGCTACCGAACTTGACACAGGCTAGCGAAGTAGCTAGTAACTGTCTGATTGACTAGATATAATCAATATAGATACAGTACAGATAAGTGTATACAATTGTTTTGTCTGACACGTCTAATGGAGATGGCTACATGCAAAGTTGCAATAATCATGTGGAAACAAAGTTAGCCATGCTAACTAGCTAGTTTGCTAACATTATTGACTAGCTTAGCTTGCTAGTTAATATAGTTGGATGTGACAAGGCATGCACATAGCCACCAGTAAGGAATAGCATGCATTCAGTGTGTTTCGGTTAAACTTCCTCACCTATAAAATATTTTTATTGGGCCGTCTTGATAGGAAATGGTCCTGTTATTTCGTCTGATACCCCTTTCCACCATTCCCTCCTGCTGCTGCTGTCAGGAACTAATCCACCACCGTCAAGACTTCCTTCCACCTGGGCCTTCGAAATGCAACACTTTTGCGTAAAGTAGCTAGCTACGTAAAAAAATGTATTTTTCATAGCCTGGATGACATGCGAGTGGTGGTCGAGAATACAAATCCCCTCAAAACCAAAGAGTAACTACGCAAATAAAACGACCCTCCCCACTCCCAACATTGGCCCCTCATGTTAAAGTAAGTAAATGTCAAGTTCTGATTTGTGCATAACAAAGAAACAGGGAAAATAGCTATAACATTGACTGAAACTGTAAGAGCTGTCCAACTTTATTCGTGTTATTTTGTTTCCGCAACTTTGTAGCCTGCTTCAAACAAATGTTTTTAAGCAAAAGGGCAACAGCAGTGTTCCACCTAGGGACATTTGGAGATTCAGTGTTTAATAGTCACATATACAGGGTTGCAGTTGTGATTGCATGGTACAGTGAAAATAATTCAGGACAGAGTGAAATAAAATCATGAAAATAGTAATAAAAAATAGCAATAGAAATAGCACTATATACATTATAACTGTATCAGTGGTTTGACAAGATGAGATGTGTGACCATCAAGGCTTGAAGAGGAACTGACTTGTTATTTCTTAAACAATTTAAATATATCCATCAACTGAGTATCAGTATAAATCCCCATTTTTACACCTATACTGTATGAGTATGCCAGTCCCTGAAATAGGTAGTGTAACAGGGTAAAGGTGCATCTATTAAATGAATGATATTATTTATGGTAGCCATGCGGTTGTACAATATGAGCTGATTGGTCCATTTGAATTAATAGGTGTCGCTCTGGATAATGCACCACACATCTACCTGTTTCCACTGCCATGGTGGTTAATTCTCCAGCCAGGAGATGGAGAGACAGGACAGAGCTCCTGCTGTCTCCATAGTCCCACACCAATAGCAGTGTGCATTCACAGTTATCTATCAAGTCTCATTGTGTTGTGTTAAGGTGTTGATTGGAGACAGGAGTGCAACGTTGGTATTAGAAGTATTATTTTTTCCGGACAAACACTCCAAACAGCCTACCTGCCGCTCGGAGGCGTCCACATGATCCTAAACCACACCATTGCCTCGTTTTGCATCACATTCCAAGTATAAACCTGACAAACATCTCATTTCAGAATGTGGGGTGTCCCCCCCCCACCCACAGTGAAAGTTGCACTACTGATTGTAGGTATCCTGAGTACAACCACAGCCTCCTGTGTGGTCCACCTCTCAAAAGCAGAAGTTCCAATGCACATTTAATATATTTTCATTGAGTGGTGTGATTGATAGATCTGGTCTTGTCCCATTACTCAGCATACGGGGACTGGCTTATTGAAACAGACAGGTACTTGATTATTTTTTTTATTTAAAATATTTAGTTTTTGTTCACCAAGTATTCACCAGGTTGTTTTCACTTACAGAAACTCACAATAATGACCATTTAGTAGCTGTTCTTCTTACCTGATTAATATGCTCATTGTTATTTAGCCATTTACTGTGTATCACAGGAGGTAGATGACATCTTCATTGGGGAAGACGAGCTTGTGATAATGGATGGAGCGGAATGGTATCAAATATATCAAACATACGGTTTCCATGCATTTGCAATTCCAGTCGCTACAGCCATTATTATAAGCTGTCCTCCCCTCAATAGCCTCCACTGCTGTGTATGTATCTGTATGCACACTGCATGTTGAAGGTGACTGTTGCTGACAGCCCCTAATCGAGCTCTGAACAAACCAGTGAGTTCTGAGACGAATGGTGTCTGGGAGGACTGGAAAACCCAACTTGGCAAACAGTGTGCCAAGGTAACTCAGACCCTTACATGTCCTGATAAGAAAAAAGTTATGTTATAATCTCCACCCAGCACAGCCAGAAGAAGACTGACCACCCCTCATAGCCTGGTTCCTCTCTAGGATTTGGCCTTTCTATTGAGTTTTTCCTAGCCACTGTGCTTCTACAGAATAATAATCCATCTTGAAGACATGGTATGTCCTGTAACCATGGTTATGGCAACTTATTTCCTTTGTTGTACTCTACGTTTGACTGACCGGAGCCTTAGTCAAAAGTAGGGCACTACGTAGGAAATAGGATACCATTTACAGTACCAGTTAAGTTAACAGCTACTCATTCCAGGGTTTCTTTATTGAAGACAAAGCTATGAAATATCACATATGGAATCATGTAGTAAGTGTTCCACAAATCAATATATTTGAGATTCTTCAAAATTCCCACTTTTTGCCTTGACATGCTCTCAACCAGCTTCATGAGGTAGTCACCTGGAATGCATTTCAATTACCAGGTGTGCCTTGACAGGTGAGCCACAAATTATCCATTTGAGCCAATCAGTTATGACAAGGTAGGGGTGGTAGAGAAAATATCCCTATTTGGTAAAAGACCAAGTCCATAATATGGCAAGAAAAGCTCAAATAAGGAAAGATAAAATGGCAGTCCATTAACTTAAGACATGAAGGTCAGTCAATTCAGAAAATTAAGAACTTTGAAAGTTTCTTCAAGTGCAGTCACAGAAACCAAGTGCTATGATGTAACTGGCTCTCATGAGGTGTTCCACAAGAAAGGAAGACCCAGAGTTACCTCTGCAGAGGATAAATTAGTTACCAACCTCAAATTGCAGCACAAATAAATGCTTCAGAGTACTACTTATCTATTCTTACTACCTGGCGCGCCAACCAAAGTACAGGGGGTGAACCGCCCAGGTCTAACCTAATGTGCATAGGCAGAGTACATACTACAGGTATCTTGCCTAAACACTCCCAAGGTGCCTTCCCCCCTGGGAACAAAAACAGAATAACTACTAACATAAAGTGAACAATTTCAATAATCAAAAACAGTCCTTCTGAAATAAACATACCTCTGCAGGACTAGCTACAAAATACTTTACAACAAACCAACACACAAAGAAGCTCTCTCCTAACAAAGGAACACTGGCTTTTCAAGCTGCAGAAGGAGTAGGTAATTGCAAACAGCTGTAATCCCTGACGAGAGGGTGGGGTCAAAGCTCCAATCTGCAATGGGACCGACCAATCGGCTGTTTAGAATCCAAGAAGCCATTTCCTGAAATACACACATACAAACCCAAAACATCACAGAAATTGGGGAACGTAACATCAAGTAACACATCTCACATCTCAACATCAACTGTTCAGAGGAGACTGCGTGAATCCGTCATGGTCAAATTGCTGCAAAATAACACTACTAAAGGACACCAATAAGAAGAAAAGACTTGGTTGGGCCAAGAAACACAACAAATTGACATTAGACCAGTGAAAATCTGTCCGTTGGTCTGATGAGATTTTTAGTTCCAACTGCCGTGTCTTTGTGAGATGCAGAGTAGGTGAACGAATGATCTCCACATGCGTGGTTCCCACCGTGAAGCATGGAGGAGGAGGTGTGATGGTGTGGGGGAGCCTTGCTTGTGACACTGTCTGTGATTTAGTTAGAATTCAAGGCACACTTAACCAGCATGGCTACCACAGCATTCTGCAGCGATACTAAAATCCAATCTGATTTGCACTTAGTGGGACTATCATTTGTTTTTCAACAGGACAATGGTCCAACACACCTCCAGGCTGTGTAAGGGCTATTTGACCAAGAAGGAGAGTGATGGAGTGCTGCATCAGATGACCTGGCCTCCACAATCACCTGACCTCAACCCAATTGAGATGGTTTGGAATGAGTTGGACCTTGGAGAATTGAGGAAAAGCATCCAAAAAGTGCTAAGCATTTTTGGGATCTCCTTCAAGACTGTTGGGGAAGCATTCCAGGAGAAGCTGGTTGAGAGAATGCCAAGAGCGTGCAAAGCTGTCATCGAGGCAAAGGGTGGCTACTTTGAAGACTTTTTTGGTTACTGCATGATTTCATAGTTTTGATGTCTTCATTATTAGAAAATAGTAAAAATAAAGAAAAACCCTTGAATGAGTAGGTGTGTCCAAACTTTTGACTGGTACTGTATGTACTTAGGTTGTTACACTGTAAGTACTGCATTGATTACCATGTAAATACTCAGATATTACATGTATTAGTGCCACAATATAGAGTGGGACTTATTTGAAATTATTACATAATTGTAGGCTATATTACAAACAGGCTCCTGCAAAAAATTGGTTGGATAATAATAATTTCATAGTTATTATTTGATAGTACTTTGTTTTCTCTCCCACACATTTAGACACACAGAGAGTACAATGCCATGCTGCCTGTTGTGGCTGAGAATCAGCGCGGCTTTGAGGAGATCCCCCTCTGAGTGGAACGCGACTGCCAAAGTCACATCACCATGAGACTGGCGTACACACAGATATGTGACAAACATGAAGAACTAGGTTAGAAGAACACATATTTTCTTCATCTCATCTTCACGGACTCGCAATACTTCCTTTATATATCTTAAAAGGGTAACCTTCCAAGACTCCATCCCCTTTATTTGCTCTAGCTTTAAAGATGAGAGGGAATTGAAGATTGACACATGCACTACAACATGTGGTCATCCACTGTGTGTGCCTTTGGGTGTTGGGTATGGCAGACGCAACATGGACCACTGGATTGTGAAGAACAGGTCAGTCATCAAAATGTCATAAATCATTTAATGCAAATTCTATACACGTTTTGTCATGTTGTCAGGGTGAAGTTTGTTGTCATGACATTAGTATCAGAGACAGGTATAGCATGATGGAAACGTTATGTTAAATTTGTGTTTTATTTTTTTACAAGAAATTCCATGAAGTAAAATCAGTGACAAGCAAATACTATTCAGCTGATTATCGGGTAGCTTCATTGTGTTGTAATTGAAGTCTGTTTTGTTATCTCCTCATTGCTAGAAGGTACAACCAGTGTGGAATCGCAGGTCGTTCCATCTGCCCTCTCATGTGAAAAACTTTCCTCTGCAGAATTGGTGTCAATCCCATTTCTATTCCAAACAGTTAAATAAAGGCAAGGTTATAAACCATAAAAATACAATTACATGTCTGAAAAAATTGGAAATGAAACTGGCACCTCTACCCAACTCTGGTAGGGTAAAAACTATTCAACTTGTTGCATATTGACAACTTCAAAGATAGCCTACCATTGCTAATTCCCGTGGTGTTGTTGATAATGGAAGGTTGTCAACAATACGACTTAGAAGACAAAAATAGACAAAGCATTTGATTGAAACTTTGATTATTTCTAATGTACTTTATAATTTAGAAAATATGTCCCCCTTTCACTAAGATTGTGACCAGTAGACCACCCTGTTTTTTCTCTTGTGACAGTGTGGATTGACAATAATTCATCTGTTTAGTTTGAGAGAGTTCATTTTGACATTGACTATGCCACCATCCACTGGACACAATGTGTTAGTCTGTCATCAGAGACATTGAATTCCTTGCATTCTTCTTATATTTCAGTAAAGCATAATTCAAAGACTTTTGTGTGGACCCCAGGAAGAGTAGCTGCGGCTTTCATAACAGCTAATGGGGATCCTAATAAAATACCACATTTGTGACTCCTGTCCTGTCTACCTTTCTGATGGTTTCAGAAGGGACATTCTGATGCCTCTATAAGCAATACAAAAATAAGATGTAATCAGCAAAGTGTCAGTGAGGTCCAAAAGTAAAGTATTTATACATTAACTAATGTTTTGTTGATTTGGTTCTGTACTAAACTATCATACCCCCTCCCCGCCTCAAAAAACCCCGCTAACCTCCCATGTTATTGGTAATGGTGAGAGGTTAGCATGTCTTGCAGGTATGATCTTTGTGCATCTAACTTTCTCACTCATAATGATTCACGATTCTTTCAGGATTATCCGTAATCATGGAAGCATCCACATTAATGTAGAAGTATTATCAGAAATACACTGAATATACAAAACATTATTAAACCGGAAGCTTTTTTCCAACTTTCACCTAAAATGACATACCCAAATCTAACTGCCTGTAGATCAGGACCTGAAGCAAGGATATGCATATTATTGATACCATTTGAAAGGAAACTTTGAAGTTTGTGGAAATGTGAAATTATTGTAGGAGAATGTAGTGCATTAGATCTGGTAAAAGATAATACAAAGAAAAAACATGATTAAAAAAAATAAAAAATTCTGTACCATCATCTTTGAAATGCAAGAGAAAGGCCATAATGGATGGATGTGCAAAGTTTTAGACTGATCCAATGAACCATTGCATTTCTGTTCAAAATGTTGAATCAAGACTGCTCAAATGTGCCTAATTGGTTTATTAATAACTTTTCAAGTTCATTACTGTGCACTCTCCTCATACAATAGCATGGTATTCATTCACTGTAATAGCTACTGTAAATTGGACAGTGCAGTTAGATTAACAAGAATTTACGCTTTCTGCCAATATCAGATATGTCTATGTCCTAGGAAATGTTCATGTTACTTACAACCTCACGCTAATCGCATTAGCCTACCTTAGCTCAACCGTACCACGGGGAACCCACCGATCCTGTCAGTCTGTCTTTCCATGACGTAGACTGACCAGGTGAATCCAGGTGAAAGCGATGAGCCCTTATTGATGTCACTTGTTAAATCCACTTCAATCAGTGTAGATAATTGAGACATGGATTGTGTATGTGTGCCATTCAGAGGGTGAATGGGCAAGACAAAATATTGAAGTGCCTTTGAACAGGGTATGGTAGTAAGTTCTGGGCACACCGGTTTGTGTCAAGAACTGCAATGCTGCCCGGTTTTCCAAAGGACATCCATCCAACTTTACTGTGGGAAGCATTGCAGTCAACATGGGCCAGCATCCCTGTGAACACCTTGTAGGGGTGCAAGGGGTTCCTAATGTTTGGTACACAGTGTATATTCTATTCTTATTTACAATAATAGTGACTCCAAAATGACACAATATATTATTTACTATTAATTTCTATTAGGCACAAAATAATCTGAAACACAACCAAAACAAACTGCAAATGCATCCAACAAGTTTGTAGAGTCACAAGCTTGATGTAGTCATTTTGTGCTCGGAATATAGGACCAAATACTAAACTTTTGACTACTTTAGTTCACATATAAGTGAAATTGTCCAAATACTTTTGGTTCCCTAAAATGAACGGACTATATACAAAAAGTGCTGTAATTTCTAAACGGTTCACCCGAAATGGATGAAAACACCCTCAAATTAAAGCACCAATCCAAGCCAGAACAACAACAAATGTGTCACTGTGAAATTACTTTTGGACCTCACTGTACATGTACACCAAAAATATAGGCTTAGTGAAATGCATTCTGTTTGTGTCAAATCATCTGATTATGCTGTCCTCTAGATGGCAGAATACACAAGGTTACTGAGGCCTGGGATCAGTTCACCCCTGTCCATGTAATCCTATTCATTGTGATCTAAAAGGCTAAACTGATCATAAATCAGCAGTCCTACTATGAGACGTGATACACACGAACCCAGATAATTTCTTGCAACCGATGGCAATTTATGTTATTACATTAGTATGAACCGAAAATTATTGACACCTCATCCTAGATTTACTCTGATTAAATTGAATTACAAAAAGGACTTATCTGACAGCAGGAGGTTCGCAATCGGCTTCAAGGGAAGGCAAAAGGCACTGCAGGCCTTTTTAAGTTCAGGGGCAGTGACTAGAATGTTCCCAAACACACTTCCAACGTATATCTGAACATGCGAATACACGCCATAAGCTACAATGAAATGCTGTGAGCTGTGGCTTCTACTCATGCGTTACGCATTAAAAACATCTTGATCAAATAAATCACACAACAGACAAAAGGGCAAGACGTCCTTTATTGCACTTGACAGACTGGGTTCCGATACAAAAGTACGACGCCCTCTCTGAGTTCTTCCCAGGTCACTTCATTCACAAGGAAGCATGTATTGTGTCCCTTGATCATGCAGACCTCCACACAACCCATCTAGATCTCACTAAGACATGCAATGTCTGTATAGGCAACCTATTTAATCAAAATGCACATATAAGGCTGTTAAAATCCCCTTTTGTACAGGAAGTCCTATATGTATCATGTGGCTTTTACACATAGCCTACACACATGTTATAAATTCACCATTCTGTTGGTGAAAGTTCCTACACACTCACACAACTACACTGACACCAACGCACGCACGCATGCACACACACACACTGACACCGCACACACACTCACACATATTGACACCGCACACACACTCACACTTTCACTCTTTGCATACATTGCTGCTACTCTGTTTATTATCTATCCTGATTGCCTTGTCACTTTTACCCTTACCTACATGTGCATAATTACCTCAATTACCTCGTATCCCTGCATATTGACTCGGTACCGGTAAGTTCTTGTTTATAGTCTTGTTATTATTATTTTATTGTGTTACTATTTCCTTTTTTTATTTAGCACATTTTTTGGTACTTTTTAACTCTGCATTGTTGGGAAAGGGATCGTAAATAAGCATTTCATGGTATAGTCTACACCTGTTGTATTCGGCGCATGTGACAAATACAATCTTATTTCATAGGAATTCTGTGCTAGTTGGAGGAATTATTTTGAAGATTCAGGTGGCTGTAAAAACAAAAGCAGATTTAAATAAAATGTTTATCATAGTACATTACTTAATTACAGACATTGTTAAAAAAACATTTCTAAAGAAACATTTCATAAACCATTCTCTTTTTATTAAAAGGACTTTTACAAGCTCAAGCACAGCTGAATCAATCACAGCAGTTTAAAAAACAACCCACAGGCATACAAACATAACTATTTAACAGAATGAATCGTTAAACTTAAAAAATGCCTTAATATACTGTACTTCCAACGTATCCAAGACTCTCAACTGACACCCTCCAAGCCTCACAACTGACACCCTCCAAGCCTCTCAGCTGACACCCTCCAAGCCTCACAACTGACAACCTCCAAGCCTCACAACTGACACCCTCCAAGCCTCACAACTGACACCCTCTAAGCCTCACAACTGACACCCTCCAAGCCTCGCAACTGACACCCTCCAAGCCTCACAACTGACACCGTCTCAAGCCTCTGCAGAATCCACTGAGAGATTATTGTAAGACAAGTAGTACCTTCTAGAGGTTCATCGCCCAATGAAATGTGTGCTTTATCTCAAATGTGTAAATACAGTGAGCTCCAAAAGTATTGGGACAGTGACATTTTTTGATGTTGTTTTGGCTCTGTAGTCCAGCACTTTGGATTGGAAATGATACATTGACTATGAGGTTAAGGTGCAGACTGTCAGCTTTAATTTGAGCATTTTTATCCATACTGGGTGAACCGTTTAGAAATTACAGCACTTTTTTTTTTTACATAGTACCCCCATTTTAGGGGACCAAAAGTATTGGGACAAATTGATTTATATGTGTATTAAAGTAGTCAAAAGTTTAGTATTTGGTCCCATTTTCCTAGCACACAGTGATTACATCAAGCATTTTCTGTTTGATTTGGTTGTGTTTCAGATTACTTTGCACCCAACAGAAATTAATGGTAAATAATGTGTTGTGTCATTTGGAGTCACTTTTATTGTAAATAATTACAGAATATGTTTCTAAACACTTCTACATTAATGTGGATGCTACCATGATTACAGATAGTCCTGAATTAATTGTGAGTAATGATGAGTGAGAAAGTTACAGACGCACAAATATCATACCCCCCCAAAAATGCTAACCTACCTTGCTATTGTAATGGTGAGAGGTTAGCATGTCTTGGAGGAATGATAGAAAATGCTAACCTACCTTGCTTTTGTAATGGTGAGAGGTTAGCATGTCTTGGAGGTATGAGAAAATGTTAACCTACCTTGCTATTGTAATGGTGAGAGGTTAGCATGTCTTGGAGGTATGATAGAAAATGCTAACCTACCCTGCTATTGAAATGGTGAGAGGTTAGCATGTCTTGGAGGTATGATGGAAAATGCTAACCTACCTTGCTATTGTAATGGTGAGAGGTTAGCATGTCTTGGAGGTACGATAGAAAACCGTAACCTACCTTGCTATTGAAATGGTGAGAGGTTAGCATGTCTTGGAGGTATGATAGAAAATGCTAACCTACCTTGCTATTGTAATGGTGAGAGGTTAGCATGTCTTGGAGGTACGATAGAAAATGCTAACCTACCTTGCTATTGTAATGGTGAGAGGTTAGCATGTCTTGGAGGTACGATAGAAAATTGTAACCTACCTTGCTATTGTAATGGTGAGAGGTTAGCATGTCTTGGAGGTACGATAGAAAATCGTAACCTACCTTGCTATTGTAATGGTGAGAGGTTAGCATGTCTTGGATGTGATATTTGTGCGTCTGTGAAATACCACACATTTTCTAACTTTTTCTTATGAAACGGTGTGTAAATTCTAAAATGACATAAAGGGATGAATCTGAAACATGTTTTCCCACAACATTTACATACATGGGCCCACTGCAAAGCTTCATAAACTGTATTCAAACTCTTTGCAGAAAACAAAACATTTTAAATAATGTGTTCTGTACAATCCTACAGACTCTTACAAGACTTCTCTCTTTGTACATCAATAAACTCAGAGAAACATACAGAGTTATAGCTTTGTCTTTACAATGTAAGCATATCAGTTCAAGCCACATTAAAAGCCAAAGAGCAGAATCTTTAAAAACCTTTAAATGATTCTGGAATAAAAAAAAGCCTTAATTTGCTGTCGATATGAAATGTGTTGAAAGGAAAAGGGTTAGGGCCGATATGAATGAGGGACAATGTTGACTGGAGAAGATAGCAAAGTGTGTGTGTGTGTGTGCATGCCTGTGAGAATGAGTGTGTGTGTGTGTGTATGCCTGTGAGAATGAGTGTGTGTGTGTGTGTATGCCTGTGAGAATGAGTGTGTGTGTGTGTGCATGCCTGTGAGAATGAGTGTGTGTGTGTGTATGCATGCCTGTGAGAATGAGTGTGTGTATGTGTGTACGTGCTTGTGTATGTGTCGTGTGTGTGACATGTACATGACATGTGTATCTGTCTGTGTGTGTGTGTGTGTGTGTGTGTGTTCATTTGCCCAGGTTGAGCAGAAGGCGTGGCAGGTCTCTGTAGTGAATCTGTGGCAGCACCAACAGACAGTAGAGGACCAGCCACAGCAGCAGGAGAACGTAGTACTCTGTCAATGACGTTGGAATCTGTATCTTCTTCCAGCTACACACACACACACACACACACACACACACACACACACACACACACACACACACACACACACACACACACACACACACACACACACACACACACACACACACACACACACACACACACACACAGAACAGGGTTTAGCAGAAGGTCAACAGAACTAAACAGACTTGAGAGTTTATCTCTTTATGTCAACATCAACAGCAGAGCTACTATTCATGGTAGTAAAAGGGGTCAGAGGTTAAATAAAAAGGGTTTAGAATATAAAAAGCTGCTCGGCTTCTTTAATGATACCAAAACAAAAGCCCATGATGGATTTCATTTATCCAGCCCGTAGAACAGCTGTCCGTAACATTTTCCTTGAAGTGTTGTTCATGTTACCCAGCTGTCTGATATTAATAATATACATTTGTCCGGATGTTTGGATATTACTAGGAAAAACTATGGGCCCTAGTTATAAACTACATAGCTATAACTAGGACCTGATGGTTTCTATAGTCAGGTCACATATTAAGGAAAAACTCCTGGCTCCTCCTAATAACTACTAACATAACACCTTTGTTCCTGAGCACCAGATACCAGATACCCCTATAGCTGAATCTTAAATGGGACCCTGTTCCCTATGCTGAGCCCTATGGGCCTTGGTCAAAAGTAGAGCACTACAAAAGGAATAGGGTGCCATTTGGGACACAAACTATCTGTCTGGCATCTCCCTCCCCAGAGGGCTGTAGATTATTTAATGATTTAAACGTTTCACACTATTACAACAGGAGGGATGATATCAGTCGAATATCACAGTGTTTCCCACCTTTTTTTGTGCAGTGTGAACACTCCAAAGGAGTGTTAGGGCAGTGTGAACACTCCAAAGGAGTGTTAGGGCAGTGTGAACACTCCAAAGGAGTGTTAGGGCAATGTGAACACAAAGTTCCCCAGGTTCCCTTGTCAATATTCCTGCACCACACACTAGACAACTGCAACACTGTTTTCCCTGCTATAACCCCTCACACTAGACTACTGCAACACTGTTTCCCCTGCTATAACCCCTCACACTAGACTACTGACATAACCCCTCACACTAGACTACTGCAACACTGTTTCCCCTGTCATAACCCCTCACACTAGACTACTGCAACACTGTTTCCCCTGCTATAACCCCTCACACTAGACTACTGCAACACTGTTTCCCCTGCTATAACCCCTCACACTAGACTACTGCAACACCGTTTCCCCTGTCATAAACCCTCACACTAGACTACTGCAACACCGTTTCCCCTGTCATAAACCCTCACACTAGACTACTGCAACACTGTTTCCCCTGCTATAACCCCTCACACTAGACTACTGACATAACCCCTCACACTAGACTACTGACATAAACCCTCACACTAGACTACTGCAACACCGTTTCCCCTGCTATAACCCCTCACACTAGACTACTGACATAACCCCTCACACTAGACAACTGCAACACTGTTTCCCCTGTCATAACCCCTCACACTAGACTACTGCAACACTGTTTCCCCTGTCATAACCCCTCACACTAGACTACTGCAACACCGTTTCCCCTGTCATAAACCCTCACACTAGACTACTGCAACACTGTTTCCCCTGCTATAACCCCTCACACTAGACTACTGACATAACCCCTCACACTAGACTACTGACATAAACCCTCACACTAGACTACTGCAACACCGTTTCCCCTGCTATAACCCCTCACACTAGACAACTGCAACACTGTTTCCCCTGTCATAACCCCTCACACTAGACAACTGCAACACTGTTTCCCCTGTCATAACCCCTCACACTAGACTACTGCAACACTGTTTCCCCTGCTATAACCCCTCACACTAGACTACTGCTATAACCCCTCACACTAGACTACTGTAACACCGTTTCCCCTGCTATAACCCCTCACACTAGACTACTGCAACACTGTTTCCCCTGCTATAACCCCTCACACTAGACTACTGACATGAACCCTCACACTAGACTACTGCAACACCGTTTCCCCTGTCATAAACCCTCACACTAGACTACTGACATAAACCCTCACACTAGACTACTGTCATAAACCCTCACACTAGACTACTGTCATAAACCCTCACACTAGACTACTGTCATAAACCCTCACACTAGACTACTGACATAAACCCTCACACTAGACTACTGTCATAAACCCTCACACTAGACTACTGCTATAACCCCTCCCACTAGACTACTGCAACCCTGTTTCCCCTGCTATAACCCCTCACACTAGACTACTGCCATAACCCCTCACACTAGACTACTGTCATAAACCCTCACACTAGACTACTGACATAAACCCTCACACTAGACTACTGTCATAAACCCTCACACTAAACTACTGACATAAACCCTCACACTAGACTACTGTCATAACCCCTCCCACTAGACTACTGTCATAACCACTCCCACTAGACTACTGCAACACTGTTTCCCCTGCTATAACCCCTCACACTAGACTACTGACATAACCCCTCACACTAGACAACTGCAACTCTGTTTCCCCTGTCATAACCCCTCACACTAGACTACTGCAACACTGTTTCCCCTGCTATAACCCCTCACACTAGACTACTGCTATAACCCCTCACACTAGACTACTGTAACACCGTTTCCCCTGCTATAACCCCTCACACTAGACTACTGTCATAACCCCTCCCACTAGACTACTGTCATAACCCCTCCCACTAGACTACTGCAACACTGTTTCCCCTGCTATAACCCCTCACACTAGACTACTGTAACACCGTTTCCCCTGCTATAACCCCTCACACTAGACTACTGCAACACTGTTTCCCCTGCTATAACCCCTCACACTAGACTACTGACATAACCCCTCACACTAGACTACTGCAACACTGTTTCCCCTGTCATAACCCCTCACACTAGACTACTGCAACACTGTTTCCCCTGCTATAACCCCTCACACTAGACTACTGCAACACTGTTTCCCCTGCTATAACCCCTCACACTAGACTACTGCAACACCGTTTCCCCTGTCATAAACCCTCACACTAGACTACTGCAACACCGTTTCCCCTGTCATAAACCCTCACACTAGACTACTGCAACACTGTTTCCCCTGCTATAACCCCTCACACTAGACTACTGACATAACCCCTCACACTAGACTACTGACATAAACCCTCACACTAGACTACTGCAACACCGTTTCCCCTGCTATAACCCCTCACACTAGACTACTGACATAACCCCTCACACTAGACAACTGCAACACTGTTTCCCCTGTCATAACCCCTCACACTAGACTACTGCAACACTGTTTCCCCTGTCATAACCCCTCACACTAGACTACTGCAACACCGTTTCCCCTGTCATAAACCCTCACACTAGACTACTGCAACACTGTTTCCCCTGCTATAACCCCTCACACTAGACTACTGACATAACCCCTCACACTAGACTACTGACATAAACCCTCACACTAGACTACTGCAACACCGTTTCCCCTGCTATAACCCCTCACACTAGACAACTGCAACACTGTTTCCCCTGTCATAACCCCTCACACTAGACAACTGCAACACTGTTTCCCCTGTCATAACCCCTCACACTAGACTACTGCAACACTGTTTCCCCTGCTATAACCCCTCACACTAGACTACTGCTATAACCCCTCACACTAGACTACTGTAACACCGTTTCCCCTGCTATAACCCCTCACACTAGACTACTGCAACACTGTTTCCCCTGCTATAACCCCTCACACTAGACTACTGCAACACCGTTTCCCCTGTCATAAACCCTCACACTAGACTACTGACATAAACCCTCACACTAGACTACTGTCATAAACCCTCACACTAGACTACTGTCATAAACCCTCACACTAGACTACTGTCATAAACCCTCACACTAGACTACTGACATAAACCCTCACACTAGACTACTGTCATAAACCCTCACACTAGACTCCTGCTATAACCCCTCCCACTAGACTACTGCAACCCTGTTTCCCCTTCTATAACCCCTCACACTAGACTACTGTAACACCGTTTCCCCTGCTATAACCCCTCACACTAGACTACTGCCATAACCCCTCACACTAGACTACTGTCATAAACCCTCACACTAGACTACTGACATAAACCCTCACACTAGACTACTGTCATAAACCCTCACACTAAACTACTGACATAAACCCTCACACTAGACTACTGTCATAACCCCTCCCACTAGACTACTGTCATAACCCCTCCCACTAGACTACTGCAACACTGTTTCCCCTGCTATAACCCCTCACACTAGACTACTGACATAACCCCTCACACTAGACAACTGCAACTCTGTTTCCCCTGTCATAACCCCTCACACTAGACTACTGCAACACTGTTTCCCCTGCTATAACCCCTCACACTAGACTACTGCTATAACCCCTCACACTAGACTACTGCAACACCGTTTCCCCTGTCATAAACCCTCACACTAGACTACTGCAACACTGTTTCCCCTGCTATAACCCCTCACACTAGACTACTGACATAACCCCTCACACTAGACTACTGACATAAACCCTCACACTAGACTACTGCAACACCGTTTCCCCTGCTATAACCCCTCACACTAGACAACTGCAACACTGTTTCCCCTGTCATAACCCCTCACACTAGACAACTGCAACACTGTTTCCCCTGTCATAACCCCTCACACTAGACTACTGCAACACTGTTTCCCCTGCTATAACCCCTCACACTAGACTACTGCTATAACCCCTCACACTAGACTACTGTAACACCGTTTCCCCTGCTATAACCCCTCACACTAGACTACTGCAACACTGTTTCCCCTGCTATAACCCCTCACACTAGACTACTGACATGAACCCTCACACTAGACTACTGCAACACCGTTTCCCCTGTCATAAACCCTCACACTAGACTACTGACATAAACCCTCACACTAGACTACTGTCATAAACCCTCACACTAGACTACTGTCATAAACCCTCACACTAGACTACTGTCATAAACCCTCACACTAGACTACTGACATAAACCCTCACACTAGACTACTGTCATAAACCCTCACACTAGACTACTGCTATAACCCCTCCCACTAGACTACTGCAACCCTGTTTCCCCTGCTATAACCCCTCACACTAGACTACTGCCATAACCCCTCACACTAGACTACTGTCATAAACCCTCACACTAGACTACTGACATAAACCCTCACACTAGACTACTGTCATAAACCCTCACACTAAACTACTGACATAAACCCTCACACTAGACTACTGTCATAACCCCTCCCACTAGACTACTGTCATAACCCCTCCCACTAGACTACTGCAACACTGTTTCCCCTGCTATAACCCCTCACACTAGACTACTGACATAACCCCTCACACTAGACAACTGCAACTCTGTTTCCCCTGTCATAACCCCTCACACTAGACTACTGCAACACTGTTTCCCCTGCTATAACCCCTCACACTAGACTACTGCTATAACCCCTCACACTAGACTACTGTAACACCGTTTCCCCTGCTATAACCCCTCACACTAGACTACTGTCATAACCCCTCCCACTAGACTACTGTCATAACCCCTCCCACTAGACTACTGCAACACTGTTTCCCCTGCTATAACCCCTCACACTAGACTACTGTAACACCGTTTCCCCTGCTATAACCCCTCACACTAGACTACTGCAACACTGTTTCCCCTGCTATAACCCCTCACACTAGACTACTGACATAACCCCTCACACTAGACTACTGCAACACTGTTTCCCCTGTCATAACCCCTCACACTAGACTACTGCAACACTGTTTCCCCTGCTATAACCCCTCACACTAGACTACTGCAACACTGTTTCCCCTGCTATAACCCCTCACACTAGACTACTGCAACACCGTTTCCCCTGTCATAAACCCTCACACTAGACTACTGCAACACCGTTTCCCCTGTCATAAACCCTCACACTAGACTACTGCAACACTGTTTCCCCTGCTATAACCCCTCACACTAGACTACTGACATAACCCCTCACACTAGACTACTGACATAAACCCTCACACTAGACTACTGCAACACCGTTTCCCCTGCTATAACCCCTCACACTAGACTACTGACATAACCCCTCACACTAGACAACTGCAACACTGTTTCCCCTGTCATAACCCCTCACACTAGACTACTGCAACACTGTTTCCCCTGTCATAACCCCTCACACTAGACTACTGCAACACCGTTTCCCCTGTCATAAACCCTCACACTAGACTACTGCAACACTGTTTCCCCTGCTATAACCCCTCACACTAGACTACTGACATAACCCCTCACACTAGACTACTGACATAAACCCTCACACTAGACTACTGCAACACCGTTTCCCCTGCTATAACCCCTCACACTAGACAACTGCAACACTGTTTCCCCTGTCATAACCCCTCACACTAGACAACTGCAACACTGTTTCCCCTGTCATAACCCCTCACACTAGACTACTGCAACACTGTTTCCCCTGCTATAACCCCTCACACTAGACTACTGCTATAACCCCTCACACTAGACTACTGTAACACCGTTTCCCCTGCTATAACCCCTCACACTAGACTACTGCAACACTGTTTCCCCTGCTATAACCCCTCACACTAGACTACTGACATGAACCCTCACACTAGACTACTGCAACACCGTTTCCCCTGTCATAAACCCTCACACTAGACTACTGACATAAACCCTCACACTAGACTACTGTCATAAACCCTCACACTAGACTACTGTCATAAACCCTCACACTAGACTACTGTCATAAACCCTCACACTAGACTACTGACATAAACCCTCACACTAGACTACTGTCATAAACCCTCACACTAGACTCCTGCTATAACCCCTCCCACTAGACTACTGCAACCCTGTTTCCCCTTCTATAACCCCTCACACTAGACTACTGTAACACCGTTTCCCCTGCTATAACCCCTCACACTAGACTACTGCCATAACCCCTCACACTAGACTACTGTCATAAACCCTCACACTAGACTACTGACATAAACCCTCACACTAGACTACTGTCATAAACCCTCACACTAAACTACTGACATAAACCCTCACACTAGACTACTGTCATAACCCCTCCCACTAGACTACTGTCATAACCCCTCCCACTAGACTACTGCAACACTGTTTCCCCTGCTATAACCCCTCACACTAGACTACTGACATAACCCCTCACACTAGACAACTGCAACTCTGTTTCCCCTGTCATAACCCCTCACACTAGACTACTGCAACACTGTTTCCCCTGCTATAACCCCTCACACTAGACTACTGCTATAACCCCTCACACTAGACTACTGTAACACCGTTTCCCCTGCTATAACCCCTCACACTAGACTACTGCAACACTGTTTCCCTGCTATAACCCCTCACAATAGACTACTGACATAAACCCTCACACTAGACTACTGCAACACCGTTTCCCCTGTCATAAACCCTCACACTAGACTACTGTCATAAACCCTCACACTAGACTACTGTCATAAACCCTCACACTAGACTACTGTCATAAACCCTCACACTAGACTACTGTCATAAACCCTCACACTAGACTACTGTCATAACCCCTCACACTAGACTACTGTCATAACCCCTCCCACTAGACTACTGCAACACTGTTTCCCCTGCTATAACCCCTCACACTAGACTACTGTCATAAACCCTCACACTAGACTACTGTCATAAACCCTCACACTAGACTACTGTCATAAACCCTCACACTAGACTACTGTCATAAACCCTCACACTAGACTACTGTCATAAACCCTCACACTAGACTACTGCCATAACCCCTCACACTAGACTACTGCAACCCTGTTTCCCCTGCTATAACCCCTCACACTAGACTACTGTAACACCGTTTCCCCTGCTATAACCCCTCACACTAGACTACTGCCATAACCCCTCACACTAGACTACTGTCATAAACCCTCACACTAGACTACTGACATAAACCCTCACACTAGACTACTGCAACACTGTTTCCCCTGTCATAACCACTCATACTAGACTACTGTCATAAACCCTCACACTAGACTACTGCAACACTGTTTCCCCTGCTATAACCCCTCACACTAGACTACTGACATAAACCCTCACACTAGACTACTGCAACACTGTTTCCCCTGCTATAACCCCTCACACTAGACTACTGACATAACCCCTCACACTAGACTACTGACATAAACCCTCACACTAGACTACTGTCATAAACCCTCACACTAGACTACTGCAACACTGTTTCCCCTGCTATAACCCCTCACACCAGACTACTGACATAACCCCTCACACTAGACTACTGACATAAACCCTCACACTAGACTACTGTCATAAACCCCCACACTAGACTACTGTCATAACCCCTCCCACTAGACTACTGCAACACTGTTTCCCCTGCTATAACCCCTCACACTAGACTACTGACATGAACCCTCACACTAGACTACTGCAACACCGTTTCCCCTGTCATAACCCCTCACACTAGACTACTGTCATAACCCCTCACACTAGACTACTGCAACACCGTTTCCCCTGTCATAACCCCTCACACTAGACTACTGACATAAACCCTCACACTAGACTACTGCAACACTGTTTCCCCTGCTATAACCCCTCACACTAGACTACTGACATAACCCCTCACACTAGACTACTGACATAAACCCTCACACTAGACTACTGTCATAAACCCTCACACTAGACTACTGCAACACTGTTTCCCCTGCTATAACCCCTCACACTAGACTACTGACATAACCCCTCACACTAGACTACTGACATAAACCCTCACACTAGACTACTGTCATAAACCCCCACACTAGACTACTGTCATAACCCCTCCCACTAGACTACTGCAACACTGTTTCCCCTGCTATAACCCCTCACACTAGACTACTGACATAACCCCTCACACTAGACTACTGTCATAAACCCTCACACTAGACTACTGTCATAACCCCTCCCACTAGACTACTGCAACACTGTTTCCCCTGCTATAACCCCTCACACTAGACTACTGTCATAAACCCTCACACTAGACTACTGTCATAAACCCTCACACTAGACTACTGACATAAACCCTCACACTAGACTACTGTTATAAACCCTCACACTAAACTACTGACATAAACCCTCACACTAGACTACTGTCATAACCCCTCCCACTAGACTACTGTCATAACCCCTCCCACTAGACTACTGCAACACTGTTTCCCCTGCTATAACCCCTCACACTAGACTACTGACATAACCCTTCACACTAGACTACTGCAACACTGTTTCCTCTGTCATAACCCCTCACACTAGACTACTGCAACACTGTTTCCCCTGCTATAACCCCTCACACTAGACTACTGACATAACCCCTCACACTAGACTACTGCAACACTGTTTCCTCTGTCATAACCCCTCACACTAGACTACTGCAACACTGTTTCCCTTGCTATAACCCCTCACACTAGACTACTGCAAAACTGTTTCCCCTGCTATAACCCCTCACACTAGACTACTGACATAACCCCTCACACTAGACTACTGCAACACTGTTTCCCCTGTCATAACCCCTCACACTAGACTACTGCAACACTGTTTCCCCTGTCATAACCCCTCACACTAGACTACTGCTATAACCCCTCACACTAGACTACTGCAACACTGTTTCCCCTGCTATAACCCCTCACACTAGACTACTGCAACACTGTTTCCCCTGCTATAACCCCTCACACTAGACTACTGCAACACTGTTTCCCCTGTCATAACCCCTCACACTAGACTACTGTAACACTGTTTCCCCTGTCATAACCCCTCACACTAGACTACTGCAACACTGTTTCCCTTGCTATAACCCCTCACACTAGACTACTGCAACACTGTTTCCCCTGTCATAACCCCTCACACTAGACTACTGCAACACTGTTTCCCCTGCTATAACCCCTCACACTAGACTACTGACATAACCCCTCACACTAGACTACTGCAACACTGTTTCCCCTGCTATAACCCCTCACACTAGACTACTGACATAACGCCTCACACTAGACTACTGTCATAACCCCTCACACTAGACTACTGCCATAACCCCTCACACTAGACTACTGCAACACCGTTTCCCCTGCTATAACCCCTCACACTAGACTACTGCAACACTGTTTCCCCTGCTATAACCCCTCACACTAGACTACTGCAACACTGTTTCCCCTGCTATAACCCCTCACACTAGACTACTGCAACACTGTTTCCCCTGCTATAACCCCTCACACTAGACTACTGCAACACTGTTTCCCCTGCTATAACCCCTCACACTAGACTACTGCAACACCGTTTCCCCTGCTATAACCCCTCACACTAGACTACTGCCATAACCCCTCACACTAGACTACTGCAACACTGTTTCCCCTGCTATAACCCCTCACACTAGACTACTGCAACACTGTTTCCCCTGCTATAACCCCTCACACTAGACTACTGCCATAACCCCTCACACTAGACTACTGCAACACTGTTTCCCCTGCTATAACCCCTCACACTAGACTACTGCAACACTGTTTCCATTGGTGCCACAAAAGAGAAAAGATGATGTGCAGAATAAAATGTGTGCTGTTTTTTTTTACATTGATTAGCGATTGTCAAGGATGCACAGAAATTCCTAAATATGTGTGGAGTTTTTAGTTCAGATTATTTGTGTGCAATATGTGATCTATAGGCTGAGAGCACTTCAGAAGCTGTTTATTTTATTGGGGGTTGAATAGTGTGAGAAGACAATATATCTGGTGAGAACCACAACATAGGGTACAACATCTATTCTAGCTCTTAAAGGGCCAGTAGCCTAAATTCGGTGTACAATTGTCAATTACAGCATTATTTAATCTGCAGTTATTTATTCTTATTTATTCTGTAACCAATAATATTTACATGTTAATAGTATCTTCTGATTACAACTATTGTCTCATATTTTAACTAAACATAATCTATCAGCTTCCAAAATGTCAGTAGGTACACTACATGACCAAAAGTATGTGGTCACCCAGCTGCAGCTTGGCATTGCGCATGGTGGTCTTAGGCTTGTGTGCGGCTGCTCGGCCATGGAAACCCATTTCATGAAGCTCCCGACAAACAGTTATTGTGATGACCTTGCTTCCAGAGGCAGTTTGGAAGTCGATAGTAAGTGTTGCAACTGAGGACAGACGATTTTTATACTCTTCAGTCCTCGGCAGTCCCGTTCTGTGAGCTTGTGTGGCTTTACACTTTGCGGCTGAGCCGTTGTTGCTCTTAGACGTTTCCACGTCAAAATAACAGCCCTTACAGTTGACTGGGGCAGCTGGTGTGGCTGAAAGAGCCAAATCCACTCATTTGAAGGGGTGTCCACATCATTTTGCATATATAGTGTATATCTAGCTGTCTGATAACACATTCTAATGGAATGGCTTGTCCTGCACATGGTTAAAACCCAGAGTGCACTGAGTGAATGTTGGGAAAAGATCTTGTTTCCTTTCTAAACATAGCAATGTGATTGCAAAGATGACTCGGATCACAAAATAGGTGAAGTGAACTGGCAAAAGAGTTGAGTCCTCAAGGGCAGTGTGAATACAAAGAGAACTGAGTTCTTTCACTTTTTTTTTACCCCAGAGTTCACTTTAAAGAGGACTGAGATCAGTTATTTTAAAGAGGACTATATTTGAAAACACCCTCAGACTCCTGTGATGCCTCAACACTCACACAAGAGGGTTGTCATGGCAACAACTAGATGACGAGCCACACCCCACCCAGTGACAAAAGAGGAAGAGGGCAACGGTTCGTGCAACAAACCGCTGTTTTGCAGTGAAGAGCCTATAACTGCCATGCACCACCCAGCCCTTCAGGGCTAGAGACCTACTGACTTATTCATACCTGGTGTCAGACTTGGTACAGTGAGTTCGGCTGGATGCCAAACTTTTCTGATTGTCGTTCTATGGGACAGAGGGTTGAGTATTACAATCCATAACACATGAGTAACGATGATAAAATAACAGGTAACTCCTCGAATGGTAAAATAATTATACAGGTAACAATTCTATTACCTTACAAAATATCTGAGATGTTTTGCCACAAACCTCATTGGAGCCATTGTTCTTCCTCTTGTGGAGAGGAGTAAAACACATAGAACACTGATCATCTAGGGTTCCATCACTGTCAGCGTTCCTTCTGTTCAGAAAGTGAGAGAAAGAGAGTGAAAGAGAGCGAGCGAGAGAGAGTGACAGAGAGAGAGAGTGACAGAGAGTTTATTCTATGTTTATGTTTCTGCTAGATTAAAAATGTATGAACGCTCTCATTCAGAACAAAGACAACATCATGTTTCTACAGCTATTGTTTGCGCAACGACATGCAGTAAGTAACATACAGTACATTTCCCTCATTAAAGCCAAGAGGAAAAAGACCCTTGAGTGTTATTATAAAACATTTCAGAATCAGTCATTGCTTGAATTGCTTGGAGCCTCTACTGATTTCTATGAGCAGCCAGAGTACTTTTAAGGCAATTTGCTCTAACAGTCATGTCCTTCACTGCTGTAATTTTGTTGAGTTTCTCAGGCTGTGCCCCAAATGAAACCTACTGTATTTTTATCACAGTGCACTAGTTTTGTGCAGAGCCTTGGTCAAAAGTAGTACACTATAAGAGGGAGTAGGGTGCCGTTTGGGACGAAGCCTCTTCTGAACCAGGGGGGCTAAGAATAGCCTCCTACCTCACGGTCTCGTTGCTTTCTCTGGCAGCAGTACCAGCAGAGCCAGGCCTCTCCTTGTCAGTCATGTTGAGATCACTGCTCTCAGCAGGCCCACGGTGGGTCTCCACCTCCACCACAGCACCGTCTCCCGCCGTCTGCTCACCCAGCATGGAGCACCGTTCCTGGGGGTCTGATCCACCAGAGCCCCCTCTCACCACCTGGTAATGTGGATGGTGTTGGGATAAAGGAGACTTGTAGAGTAGAGTAGCATAAAAATATCACTAATTCTCTAACACCTAACTACTCTATAAGTCGTTAACTCACTGATCACGTTCTAATGATTGATTCACTGGCCCAAGCGTACAAAATTACTGATAAATATATGAGCTTGGTATGCAGATGGTGTGATCTAGATTCAGAGGGTATATCACGGCGCAGCGCTCTCTAAATACACCATCTATCTTCCTCTGCTCCTCTGGCCTATCAATCATTCATGGTGGTTGTCATCTGGGTCAGAACATACAGCAACAAACACGACATACATTATCAAACTCCCAGAAAAACTAGATGACATGGTAATAACGATAATAAGTGCAGACACAGGGATACATCCCAAATAGCATCCAGTTCCCTTTATAGTGGACTACTTTTGACCCGGGCCCCATACGTCATAATCTCTCTGCGTCTCAGATGGAAGTAGTTCACCATATATGGAATCTGAGACAGACTATCACAATGGAATTACATGGAGACAGTGACCTGACCTACTGTGTATGTGAGAAATGTCACAGCGTTTTGATGTTGTCTGGTGTTGCTTGGATCACCATGTACATACACAAGGTCAGGTCACTGCACAAAGACGCAAGCACGCACGCACGCACGCACGCACGCACGCACACACACACACACACACACACACACACACACACACACACACACACACACACACACACACACACACAGATCTGTCCTTGCCTTCCATAAAAACTGGATTACCTTATCCTGCTCCTGTGTGGTTGACACCTCGCAGAGTTCCTCTTGATACAGCGTGTTGTGTGTGTGTGAGTCTGTGTGTGTCTGTGTGTGTGTCTCTAGCAGTGGTTCTGGTTCTGAGGACGGTGCTGGTTGTAGCGCTGCCACACTGAAGGTTGAGGGCCAGGTCTCTACTGACTTGCTGAAGGAGGAGGACCACGGCGAGGTCTCCACGTCGTTCTCTGCTTCCTCTACAGGGCCACAATCATCTGTATCCGGGTAGAACAGATCCATTGGCTCCAGAGTGTCGCTCACTGTCATTGGCTCCTCAAGGGCCCATCTAGAACTGTCGTCAGCATCACTGTCTGTATAGAACAAGTCCATTGGTTCACTTTCAGACTCCCAAGCACTTCTCCTCTCAGTGTCTGTATAGGTCATATTCACAGGCTTGGTTTCACTCTGTTCTGTGTCGGCCATTTTGTCCCCTGTCTCTTCAACAGCAGAGGCCTCTGTCTCACTATGACCGCCATCAATATGATCCCCTGTGTCCTTATCTGAGTCTCTCTCCTCCTGGCTATGCAGTACAGCCTGGCTCTGGGTGTTTGTGTCAAAGAGAGGAGACTGAGGAACCAGCCCAGTGATGACCGATCCAGGGTTAGGCTCCACAAAAGCCTCAATCACCTGGGAGATGGGGACGTCATAGTGGGGGTAGTACACCATGTCAAGGGGTATAATGGAAACTGGCGTGCACTGATGGGGGACGTCCACTACGGTCTCTGTGTTGTCTGTGGTCCCAGACCCATCCACCCAGTCATGTTCCTTTTCTGCGACTCTCTTCTCCTCAGGAGCTACTACATTCACGTCAGCATCTCCAACACAAGAGGCTCTCTCACACTTTCCAGTCCTCTCAACCAAGCAACCTCCAGGGTGCCCACACATGTCTTCATCCCCAGCCTCCGCTTCTATCTCTGGGCTCAGGATCCCTTCCTTACCGGCCTCTGTTAGGAGTGTGGAACTCTGCCCACCATCTGTGCAGGCAGGAGTTGTCCCAGTATGGCTCTGCTCCACCGGGTCCTGACATTGTTCTGAGGTGCCCCCCAGGATGGTCCGACTCTGGTCCATTTCCATATACGGTTGTGGATGCGTTGACTCTGTGACATCATCAACCTGTGTCGTAGTGTTCTCCTGTGACTCTACGTGGCTGTTCTGAACATCTGTTATCTTCTCTTGTGTTTCATACTCTTCTGTGACCTGCTTGTGCCTTTCCTCTGACTCCTCCAGGGACCGCTCCCCATCGCTGTCCCTCTCTGTCAGAGAAGTAGTCTGTCTGTATTCCGTCTCCACTCTGTCAGTCACATCACTTTGACCCTCTGATTTATCAGAACGTTCCTTAGCTAACTCTTCCTCAGGGTTTCCAGCCTTCCTGGAATCTCTAGATGGTTCCGCCGTTTCCTTCTTGGCACATTCTGATGTCCTGTCTGTTGTCTCCAGGACAGTGTCCCGTTGATTGGGCTCTTCATGCAGGTCGGGGGTCTCCTGATGTGTGATGTCAGAGCCCTGCTTTGATTGGCTGATTTTCTCATGTTGTGGAGAACACACAGCTCCTCCTCTCTCACCCTCACGCACACTCTCACCCCCACACACACTCTCACCCTCACACACACTCTCACCCTCACACACACTCTCCCCCTTCTGGTCAGAGTCAGTTTCCTGAGGCTCGTCAGAGAGCTCTAAAGATGGCCACCCCTGCTCCTTGTTAACGCTGTTACTCTGACCTGTACTTGACCTGTACTTGTTATTTCCTTCTCTTTGATCAGGCTCCTGCTTGGCTGCCTTGTCCTCACTCAGGTCCAGAATGTAGTTATACTCCTCCTCCTCTTTCTCCCCCCCGTCCTCCTCTTTCTCCCCCCCATCCTCCTCTTTCTCCCCCTTGTCCTCCTCTTTCTCCCCCTTGTCCTCCTCTTTCTCCCCCTCGTCCTCCTCTCTCTCCCCCCCGTCCTCCTCTTTCTCCCCCTCGTCCTCCTCTTTCTCTGGGCGTGTTCTGGATCTGTCCTGTGCGCTCACCAACGAGTTTAGAGAGTAGTTTGCCTCGTCAACAAACATCTCCCCATCCTGGGGTTTCCCTGTCAGCCCCATAACCGAGGGCAACGGTTCCTCCAGGTCAGGCGTGACCCCGTGGGGGGTAGAGGGAGGGATGCTCATGTCCCAGGATAGCCCGCTGTCGCATAGCGACCCATCGCTACGGCTCTCCACAAACCTGTCTGGAGTCACTGCCTCGTTTGGATGGCCCTCCCAGCAGGAGTCTGGTGAACTGATGACAGAGTCACTGATTGGTGAGTCGCAAGACACAGAGCCGATGACCGAGTCGACGAAGGAGGGCTGCGGGGAGCTGGAGGTGGAGACAGTGAAGACAGGGCTGGGGGTGGACCCAACCGACGAGCCCTCGTTGACCCAGGAGCGCTCCACTGCGACCGGGGAAGTAGGAGACTTGAGATCCTCAGAGACGGAGGAGATTAAGATTTTGGGCGGAGGCTGGACCCAGTCTCTCCGGACCACGTAGGGCCTCTCTCTGTCCCGGCTCCGGTGGACGCCGTTCCTCAGGTCGTGGGAGGAGTCGTTGACACGACAGCTGAGTCTGCCCGACGACACACTCCTCTGTATCACATCAGATGCATTTTCCTGGGGCTGAGAGAGAGAGAGAGAGAGAGAGAGAGAGAGAGAGAGAGAGAGAGAGAGAGAGAGAGAGAGAGAGAGAGAGAGAGAGAGAGAGAGAGAGAGAGAGAGAGAGAGAGAGAGAGAGAGAGAGAGAGAGAGAGAGAGAGAGAGAGAGAGAGAGAGAGAGAGAGAGAGAGAGAGAGAGAGAGAGAGAGAGAGAGAGAGAGAGAGAGAGAGAGAGAGAGAGAGAGAGAGAGAGAGAGAGAGAGAGAGAGAGAGAGAGTGTCACCTATGGTTTGTTTATACTACATATCCCTATATGGTGCACTACTTTTGGCCAGACCCCTATGCACTCTATGCAGCCTCTCTCACCTCCTCCATCCCAGGAAAGTGCTCGAGGAACTGGGACACATAGGTCATGATGGACTGCTCGTCTGGAGGGTTGATGGTCACGTCTATGCAAATATTAAAGTGAGAATTATAACAGAAGGACAACAGACTAGTGGAAAATGTACACTGCTTGTCCAGCATAATTGTAGCCCGGATCCAGATCTGCTTGTGCTGTCTTGTCAACTGATATCTATGACCACTGTCATGTCAAACAGTTTGGCATGACAACAGCCATAGGAGTTAACTATACAGCACAAACTGATCTGAGGCCAGGCTAGAATATTTGCCCCTTGTGGGAATGAATAAAGTCTTATTTAATTGAACTGAGTTGGAATTGAATAGTTTACCCTCTGGATCCAGTAGTCTGGGTATGCCCAGGCTGTAGTGGGCTGTCCTGAAGGCCTCCTCTAGGTTCTCCCTGGCTGTCCTCAGCAGAGCTCTCCTCATGTCCACCAGGCTGGGGTCTATAGACTTAATGACAGCCAGGAAGGCCAGCCCACTGGTCCAGCTCTTCCCAAAGTCCTGCACCGCCACACCATACCTGACAGACAGACAGACAGACAGACAGACAGACAGACAGACAGACAGACAGACAGACAGACAGACAGACAGACAGACAGACAGACAGACAGACAGACAGACAGACAGACAGACAGAGAGAGAGGACTCAGCAAGTCAGCAACAACTGACAACACTTAAACACGATGTCTGGAAAAACTGCATTGCAATCAAACTTTCAAACTTGTGTGTATGTATATTACTGTATTTACTGTTGCCTGTACTGGCTTTTCAGGCTAATCAAATAAACTATCCAATTTGTGAGATCATCTCTTATGAAATTGATATATGATTGCTGTCCAATCACCACTCACTTCCGGGTTCGTCTCTGGACCCACTGCAGGAGCGTCTTGATGGGCTTCCCATGATCCCTCATGGCGATGGAGCGCGGTCTCTCGAAGGAGGGCGTGCTGGAGTGGGAGGTGTCGGAGTCTGAGCTGGTGGGGAGCGAGGAGAGGCTAGAGGACGAGGGGAACTGACTCTTAATGTTCCCTGTCAGCTCCTTGATCTGAGAGACAGAGGAGGCCCTTATTTCATGATTTGAATATCTTCTAGAGAGAGGGCGAGAGAGCGAGCAGTGGAAAGACAAGAGGTAAGAAGAGCAAGAGAAAGAGAAGGAAAGAGAGAGAGAGAGTTTACCTGGAAAAACAGGATGATATTCCAGATGAGTCCAAGAACGATGGAAGAGTTGCCATCGGCAACATCTGCAGCGTCAATACTGACCAGCTTCACCTGTGCAGGTAAACACACCCAGGTAAACAATACAACCAATCAACTGGAGGTTTAGACAGTTGTGGTATGCTAGTCAGTCCTTTCGGGATTTCGCAATTTTGCGATTGCACATTTTTGGGGAAAATCAACAATTCCTGCATATTATGAGAGGGCCTGCAAATTTTACCTATCACCGCAATGTTTCTGCATAAAACAGTAAAATCATCACAATATTATCGCATAAAATTAACCCATCACCGTCGCAACCTTTTTACTCGTCAGCGCATTGTCGCGACAAATTGGACAAAACCATTTCATATTGCCATGCAAAATGTCAGAACTGCCGCAGCAATATCAAGCATTATTACCCACAAATATCACAAAAATCCCTGCGAAATTCTGGTGGGACTGGCTAGTGCTTTAAGCAAGATTTCAAAAATTGTCTTGTGATATTCATAGGTGATTGGCTGTGATACTCACATTTCTCTCCTCCAGGAAGGTAAGGACCTTAGCGATGTTGTTCAGTCTGAAGATACGATGTGAGGACTGCTTCCATCCATGAAGCTGGTGGAGGACATCAACCATACAATGATCAACATGTGTCTTGTTAGCTACTGATAACAAACTCAAACACAATCTTTAACACACGACTTCTCCATATCTAGCATATCCATGGCTTGCCTCACAAATTGCACCCTATTCCATATATAGTGCACTACTTTTAACCAGGGCCCCCAGGGCTTTGGTTAGGTAATAGGGTAATAGGGTGCAATTTGTGACACACACCAGTCATTAATCAGCACTACCTCCCTACATAGTGCCCATAGGGAATAGGGTGCCATTTGGAATGCATGCACATGAATCAACAAACCACCACTAACATCTGAATACACTGTGGATGGTGTAATATTGTTTAAAAGGGAAATCTCACCAGCTTGCATCCAGACAGTTCCTCCAGCAGGGCCATGAGTATCCTTCCATCCTGGATATCTCTGAACAGGTCATTCACCTCCATTGGAGGAGTGCACTGAGGAGAGGAGAGGAGATTCATCTTTCAACAGCCTTGATGATGTAAAAATGTAAACACATTTCAGTCTTCCTTTGATGATGCTCAACAGCTAAAGTGAGTTTGTCTGATGTCTGATGTCTGATGTCTGACGTCTGATGTATGACGACTGATGTATGATATATGAAGACTGATGACTGATGACTGATGTCTGATGTATGAATACTGATGTATGATGACTGATGTATGATGTATGATGGCTGATGTATGATGTCTGACGTCTGATGTATGACGACTGATGTATGATATATGAAGACTGATTACTGATGTATGATGACTGATGTATGATGTCTGATGACTGATGTATGATGACTGACGTCTGATGTATGATGACTGATGTATGATGTATGATATCTGATGACTGATGTCTGATGACTGATGTATGATGTATGATATCTGATGACTGATGTATGATGCATGATGACTGATGTCTGATGACTGATGTCTGATGTATGATGTCTGATGACTGATGTATGATGTATGATGTATGATGACTGATGACTGATGACTGATGACTGATGTCTGATGACTGATGACTGATGTCTGATGTATGATGTATGATGACTGATGTATGATGACTGATGACTGATGACTGATGTATGATGTCTGATGACTGACTGATGTCTGATGTATGATGTATGATGACTAATGTCTGATGACTGATGTATGATGTCTGATGACTGATGACTGATGTCTGATGTATGATGACTGATGACTGATGTATGATGTCTGATGACTGATGACTGATGTCTGATGTATGATGACTGATGTCTGATGACTGATGTCTGATGACTGATGACTGATGTCTGATGTATGATGACTGATGTCTGATGACTGATGTCTGATGACTGATGACTGATGTCTGATGTATGATGTCTGATGACTGATGTCTGATGACTGATGTCTGATGACTGATGTATGATGACTGATGACTGATGTCTGATGACTGATGTCTGATGACTGATGTCTGATGACTGATGTATGATGACTGATGTCTGATGACTGATGTCTGATGACTGATGACTGATGTCTGATGTATGATGACTGATGTCTGATGACTGATGTCTGATGACTGATGACTGATGTCTGATGTATGATGACTGATGTCTGATGACTGATGTCTGATGACTGATGACTGATGTCTGATGTATGATGTCTGATGACTGATGTCTGATGACTGATGTCTGATGACTGATGACTGATGTCTGATGTATGATGACTGATGTCTGATGACTGATGACTGATGACTGATGTCTGATGTATGATGTCTGATGACTGATGTCTGATGACTGATGTCTGATGACTGATGTATGATGACTGATGACTGATGTCTGATGACTGATGTCTGATGACTGATGTCTGATGACTGATGTATGATGACTGATGTCTGATGACTGATGTCTGATGACTGATGACTGATGTCTGATGTATGATGACTGATGTCTGATGACTGATGTCTGATGACTGATGTCTGATGTCTGATGTATGATGACTGATGTCTGATGACTGATGTCTGATGACTGATGACTGATGTCTGATGACTGATGACTGATGTCTGATGACTGATGTCTGATGACTGATGTCTGCGGCACCCTATTCCCTTTATAGTGCCCTACTTTTGACCAGAGCCCTATGGACCCTATATAAGGAAAAGGTTGCCATTTTGAGATGCAGCCACAGTACCACCTGTACAGCATCAGGGGGAAGTAAATCCACTCTATTACAGACAGATAGCATCTACACGTTCCATCAGATTAGCATTTACTGACTAATTCATTTGTTATGTTGTCTTTCTTTGCACTAGCAGTTCCTCTGCATCCATCTATCATTTATACGGCAGAGGGAGAGGCAACAACTATTTGTTTGTGTGAGGGATAGACTCAAAGTGTTGTCAGAGAGAAGGCAGTAAAATACAAATGAGGTGCTTCTGACACCTTAAATAACCCTAGGTTCAGGAATTAGTCTGTGTACTCCTGTTTGTGATGAGATATACTTAATTATAGGGATTTCGTTGTTGTTGAAAGAGAAATCCCTAAAATGAAGTTTATCTCACCACAAACTGAAGTACGCAGACTATTTCCTGAACCTAGGGTTATTTTACATGTAGCAGGGTTGGGGTCAATTCCATTTCAATTCAGTCAATTCAGGAAGTTAACCCGAAATTACAATTACAATTATTTCTCACAAAGAAGCATTGTAGGACATTTTCGTTTCAATTGAAACGCAATTGATCCAAATCCTGATCTGTAGACTGACTTACCTTCTCCAAATGCAGATTCATCCATCGTGTGAAGGTCCTCTTCTGAACGACCTCTCTTTCAACTGAAATAGAAAAACAACAGAAATGCAGAGGAAGAAGTGAACATGGTGTCTGTGGAGAAAAATGGGAATAAAGAGAAGAGACTAGCAGCATCAATACTGACGACTCATGTAAGACAACAGCCTCTACTGCTAGACTACAGTGCGTCCCAAATGGCACCCTATTCCCTATACAGTGCACTACTTTAGACCTGGTCCCAGATCTGTCCGTGCTCCTGCCTACTCCACTGCCATTGTCAAGCCAAACACAACTCCGTAAGGAGTTTTAGAGAGCAGAAACAGACTGACCCAGGCTAGAATAATGTGCTACATCAACAAACCAAAAATTGCCAGCAGCCAATGAAATCATCCTTTTTCATTCCCAAAATACCATTTATGTTCATGACAACCTCATTTTCCCTGGCCATCCACCAGGCAATTCTCACATGGGGTGATCTCTTCCTTCCTCTGGTGTGAGTTTGTTGTAAAAATAGGCATTTGTTCACACAAGTAAGAGCTCTTTCACGACTTCACCGCATTGAGCCAAACATAAGCAGCTGACCCAGAGTACTGCTGGTCCTAATCTCCAAACAAAGTTTCATCTGGATTTTAGACACGGTTCCTTCTGCTGCTATCACTGGACCCTGAGTAGGCCTCACTCTAAGCCTCTGCTCCCCCCAACACACTCTCTGTACTCTCTCTCACTCTCTGTCACAGCTGAGTGCTCCAAGCTGTCGCCAAGCCCCAGACCAGCCCTAGCCCCTGGCCCAGACCAGCCAGGCTCTTTGTGTCTTTAAGGTTGCTGGCTGGTTTGCGGCCGGTTGTTGGCTGGTTTCCGTCTGGTTGCTGGCACTGGGAGTGGTGGAACGTTGGGAAATGGCCCATTCATTATAGAGACATGCACTATACACACACAGACGGTAACACACACACACACACACACACACACACACACACACACACACACACACACACACACACACACACACACACACACACACACACACACACACATAGACACACTCGGAGACACAACACACACACGTTCAGACAGAGACATGCAGAAACAGAGAGAAGGGGAGACACACACACACACACACAGTCACACTGCAGTAAAAGCAGGCTCCTGCTCTTGCTCTGGGAAAGAGAATCGGTTGCAGGCAGGAGGAAAGAACCCCCAGGAGATTACATAAGAAAGCTTAGTAATTAACACTGAGCTCTTCATGTATTTCTGTTTGTAGTGTCACACTAAGCATATAAGACTATTAATCATCATAAACTGATGTTTACATTCTATCAGACTGTTTTATTATATTGTATCCTATTTGCTCATAGCCTAAGAACATGATGAGCTCATAGCCCAAGAACATGATGAGCTCATAGCCCAAGAACATGATGAGCTCATAGCCCAAGAACATGATGAGCTCATAGCCTAAGAACAAGTCGAGCTCATAGATAAAGTGCTGTGTAATTGATACTTGTTCAGCTGCTTGTGTGACACTGTGATACACTGTGTTATTCACAGTAATACACAGTACATTATGTACACCTCCTCTCTGATGAGGACAGTGATTTGTGTCAATTAGCCACTTTTTGAAAACACCCATGTCATGACAGGCTAGTGAAATAAAACACACTGAAACTTTAATAACCATGGCCATCCATAACTCACTGTTGATCTAATTTTCCAGGTACATGATCCAAAATACTGCTCCGCTCTAGGAATAACATACTCTGGGCCAAAAAGGAAGGTCCTCTGCAGAGAGCCTTACTGTAGCGTTTCGGTTGGGCGGTATTATGAAATATTATGTCACGCTGCTTCTGGACCCACTCGAATCTCAAGTCTGTTTAGTTCTGTTGACCTTCTGCTAAACCCTGTTCTCTCTCTGTGTGTGTGTGTGTGTGTGTGTGTGTGTGTGTGTGTGTGTGTGTGTGTGTGTGTGTGTGTGTGTGTGTGTGTGTGTGTGTGTGTGTGTGTGTGTGTGTGTGTGTGTGTGTGTGCATGTGTGTGTGTGCGTGTGTGTGTGCGTGTGTGTGTGTGTGTGTGTTACTGTCTGTGTGTGTATAGTGCATGTCTCTATAATGAAGGGGCCATTTCCCAGCGTTCCACCTCTCCCAGTGCCAGCAACCAGATGGAAACCAGCCAACAACAGTCCCCATTATAGTATGGGAAGGTGGAGGGGGTCATACTGTCTTTACAACAGTCCCCATTCTAGTATGGGAAGGGGAAGGGGGTCATACTGTCTTTACAACAGTCCCCATTCTAGTATGGGAAGGGGTCATACTGTCTTCACAACAGTCCCCATTATAGTATGGGAAGGGGGAGGGGGTCATACTGTCTTCACAACAGTCCCCATTATAGTATGGGAAGGTGGAGGGGGTCATACTGTCTTGACAACTGTCCCCATTCTAGTATGGGAAGGGGGTCATACTGTCTTTACAACAGTCCCCATTCTAGTATGGGAAGGGGAAGAGGGTCATACTGTCTTTACAACAGTCCCCATTCTAGTATGGGAAGGGGTCATACTCTTTACAACAGTCCCCATTCTAGTATGGGAAGGGGTCATACTGTCTTCACAACAGTCCCCATTCTAGTATGGGAAGGGGGAGGGGGTCATACTGTCTTCACAACAGTCATTTTCATCAACCCCGGACTGTCTTGTCTGATTACACACACCTGGTTCCCATTTCCCCTGATTAGTATGTTATAAACTCAGCAAAAAAAGAAACATCCTCTCACTATCAACTGCGTTTATTTTCAGCAAACTTTACATGTGTAAATATTTGTATGAACATAACAAGATTCAACAACTGAGACTGAACAAGTTCCGCACACATGTGACTAACAGAAATGGAATAATGTGTCCCTGAACAAAGGGTGGGTCAAAATCAAAAGTGGCCACCAGCTGCATTAAGTACTGCAGTGCATCTCCTCCTCATGGACTGCACCAGATTTGCCAGTTCTGCTGTGCCAGTTCTGCTGTGAGATGTTACCCCACTCTTCCAACAAGGCACCTGCGAGTTCATGGACATTTCTGGGGGGAATGTCCCTAGCCCTCACCCTCCGATCCAACAGGTCCCAGACGTTCTCAATGGAATTGAGATCCGGGCTCTTCGCTGGCCATGGCAGAACACTGACATTCCTGTCTTGCAGGAAATCACGCACAGAACGAGCAGTACGGCTAGTGGCATTGTCATGCTGGAGGGTCATGTCAGGATGATCCTGCAGGAAGGTTATCACATGAGGGAGGAGGATGTCTTCCCTGTAACGCACAGTGTTGAGATTGCCTGCAATGACAACAAGCTCAGTCCGATGATGCTGTGACAAACCGCCCCAGACCATGACGGACCCTCCACCTCCAAATAGATCCCGCTCCAGAGTACAGGCGTCGGTGTAACGCTCATTCCTTTGACAATAAACGTGAATCCAACCATCACCCCTGGTGAGACAAAACCTCGACTCGTCAGTGAAGAGCACTTTTTGCCAGTCCTGTCTGGTCCAGCGACGGTGGGTTTGTGCTGGTGAGGACTTGCCTTACAACAGGCCAACAAGCCCTCAGTCCAGCCTCTCTCAGCCTATAACGGACAGTCTGAGCACTGATGGAGGGATTGTGCATTCCTGGTGTAACTCAGGAAGTTGTTGTTGCCATCCTGTACCTGTCCCACAGGTGTGATGTTCAGAAGTACCGATCCTGTAAAAGTGTGGTTACACGTTGTCTGCCACTGCGAGGACGATCAGCTGTCTGTCTTGTCTCCCTGTAGCGCTGTCTTAGGTGTCTCAGTATGGACATTGCAATTTATTGCCCTGGCCATATCTGCAGTCCTCATGCCTCCTTGCAGCATGCCTAAGGCATGTTCACGCAGATGAGCAGGGACCCTGGGCATCTTTCTTTTGGTGTTTTTCAGTCAGTAGAAAGGCCTCTTTAGTGTCCTAAGTTTTCATAACTGTGACCTTAATTTTCTACCGTCTGTAAGTTGTTAGTGTCTTAATGATCGATCCACAGGTGCATGTTCATTACTTGTTTATGGTTCATTGAACAAGCATGGGAAACAGTGTTAAAACCCTTTACAATGAAGATCTGTGAAGTTATTTGGATTTTTACGAATTACCTTTGAAAGACGGGGTCCTGAAGAAGGGATGTTTATTTTTTTGCTGAGTTTATATGTGCCCTCTGTTCCCCATTGTCCTTGTCGGTTATTGTTCCCATGTCCGTTGGTCGTGTGAGTACCTGTGCGTTGTTACAGCTTCTGTGCTGCATGTTTTGTGCATTGTGTATTACGGGTACCAGGTCGTTCAGCGAGGTTTACCCTCTTTCTTTGGTTTGAGTACATCCCAGTGTTTTGTATACGTGTTTGTTTTGGGTGTATTATTATTATGTTTTTGTGCCCCTGTCAACAAATCCTTTATACCAGCGTGACATCTATTTTCTATATGCCCAAAGCCCTGATGTCACATCCTGAGAGCAGTGACATTATTCCAGATCTCTGGCTGCACTGCCATTAAAGATGAGGTCATTCTTTGTGTGGAACTAAGGCATCCCAAATTGCCCCCTATTCCCTATATAGTGCACACACTTTCAACAGAGCCCATAGGAGTCTGGTCACAAGTAGTGCATTATGTATTGAATAGTATGCCATTTGGTTCGCAACCGAGAACCAGTACCTCTCGTCTGTCTGGTATGTCAAATTCAAGCTCACTGTTGTTCACTATGAATGTCCATGTGTCAACATGTACAGTTTGACAATAAATTCTCTATGCACTCTATCTACCCTCATCTTATCCGGGCTATTGTTAGTTTTGAAGGCAGCTCATATCTTATTAGATAATACTGCTGTTACCATGGATACTCTTTCTATTGTTAGGATTTATCAGGTTAATCCAATATCGAGGAGAAACTGAAGCCTCAATGTCTGCAGCGGCAGAGGAAATGTCATGATTGTAATCTAATAATCCTATATTATCATATAAATAAATTAGATAGGTAGTTGGCAAGGCAAAAAGGGGTTTTGTGTTCGAACAACTGGAGAAGAGGTGCTCCCTTAAATAATCGAATAATACATCAGAAGTTGAGATGAGACATTCTCCATTTAATAAAAAAAAAAGATTTGTTGATACAAAGTTTCAAAACAAAGAGGGACATTTCGGCCCTAGGCTCTTGGCAGCCAGCCATACAGCACCAGTCAAAAGTTTGGACACACCTAATCATTCAAGGGTTTTTCTTTATTTTTACTATTTTCTACATTGTAGAATAATAGTGAAAACATCAAAACTATGAAATAACACATATGGAATCATATAGTAACCAAACAAGTTTAAATCAAATAAAAATATATTTTATATTTGAGATTCTTCAAAGTAGCCACCCTTTGCCTTGATGACAGCTTTGCACACTCTTGGCATACTCTCAACCAGCTTCATGAGGTAGTCACCTGGAACGCATTTCAGTTAACAGGTGTCAATCAGTTGTGTAGTAACAAGGTAGGTAGGGGTGGTATAGAGAAGGTTGCCCTATTTGGTAAAAGACCAAGTCTATATTATGGCAAGAAAAGCTCAAATTAGCAAAGTGAAACAACAGTCAAGAACTTTGAAAGTTTCTTCAAGTGCAGTTGCAAAAACCATCAAGCGCTACGTTGAAACTGGCTCTCATGAGGACCGCCACAGGAAAGGAAGACCCAGAGTTACCTCTGCTGCAGCCTCAGAAATTGCAGCCAAAATAAATGCTTCAGAGTTCAAGTAACAGGCACATCTCTATATCAACTGTCCAGAGGAGACTGCATGAATGCATGAATGGTCGAATTACTGCAAAGAAACCATTACCAAAGCACACCAATAAGAAGAAGAGACTTGCTTTGGCCGAGAAACACGAGCAATGGACATTAGACCGGTGGAAATCTGACCTTTGGTCTGATGAGTCCAAATGTAAGATTTTTGGTTTGAACCGCCGTGTCTTTGTGAGACGCAGAAAAGGTGAACAGATAATCTCCGCATGTGTCGTTCCAACTGTGAAGCATGGAGGAGGAAGTGTGATGGTGCTTTGCTGGTGAAACTGTCTGTGATTTATTTAGAATTCAAGGCACACTCAACCAGCATGGCTACCACAGCCTTCTGCAACGATACCATCCCATCTGGGTTATGTTAAGTGGGACTATCATTTGTTTTTCAACAGGACAATGACCCAAAATACATCCAGGCTGTGTAAGGGCTATTTGACCAAGAAGGAGAGTGATGGAGTGTTGCATCAGATGACCTGGCCTCCACGATCACTTGACCTCAACCCAATTGAGAGTTTGGGATGAGTTGGACCGCAGAGCGAAGGAAAAGCAGCCAACACGTGCTCAGTATATGTGGGAACTCCTTCAAGACTGTTGGAAAAGCTTTCCAGGTGAAGCTGGTTGAGAGAATGCCAAGAGCTGTCATCAAGGCAAAGGGTGGCTACTTTAAAGAATCTCAAGTATAACATATATTTGGATTTGTTTAACACTTTTTTGGTTACCACATGATTCCATATGTGTTATTTCATAGTTTAGATGCCTTCACTATTACTCTACAATGTAGAAAATATATTTTTTTAAATTAAGAAAAATCCTTGAACGAGTAGGTGTGCCTAAACTTTTGACTGGTACTGTATATATTCTATATACCCCCGTTCCTTCTCTTTTGGCTCAGTGTGTTGGCGCTGGCTTTAGACAAACACAGACTTCGTGAGAACAGTGAGGCCGCTCACATTTGCTTGCCATGCAAAGAGTGGTGGAGCCAGCTGAGAAGCAACCTACTGAGATTCAAATATATGGTAGAGAAAGCCTTTTACTGGGATATCATTGTCCTGTTTAACATTCTGTCCCAACTCTTTTATACCATCTCAGAGTGTCAAACAGATGGGGGACAGCACAGTGGGACGGAACAATTATCATTAAGAGGCAATTAGCACTCAGTGCTTTTATTGAACACAGATCTGTAAATATTAGATGTGCAATGACACAGATCTGTAAATACTAAATGCGTAAAGACACAGATCTGTAAATACTAGATGCGTAATGACACAGATCTGTAAATACTAGAGGCGTAATGACACAGATCTGTAAATACTAGATGTGTAATGACACAGATCTGTAACTACTAGATGTGTATTGACAAAGGCTGTTCTTGTAGGAGTTTAGTGTATCTTTGCAGGGTAAATCCACCCACTGTTCATGTGATAATTATTCCTTTAAAGGAACAAGCAGTAATGTCAGAGCTTACCATACAACTCTGCATCAGCATGATGGATATAAACATATAAACATCTCTTAGGAAAGTGTGGAACGTGTGGAAAGTGTGGAACGTGTGGAACGTGTGGAACGTGTGGAAAGTGTGGAACGTGTGGAACGTGTGGAAAGTGTGGAACGTGTGGAACGTGTGGAACGTGTGGAAAGTGTGGAACGTGTGGAACGTGTGGAAAGTGTGCCAGAAGCAAGTATAATAGACTAAGACCGGGATCGAATCCGATCGCGCTTGTTTGGATTAAATCCCTGCCTAAGAGAAAAGTATCTGATCCAATATTGACATCCTTTTTAAGCAACATTTTCCCTTTACTGACGATTGAAGTCAATATGATAGATAAAAGAACAACATCAAAGTCCAACACCATGACAAACAGTCGCATTCCTCCATCAGAAAGCAATTACCACTAATGAACAAAATAAAGTGTGATTGAGGGCGATCTTGTCAGCAGCTAGTGCCTCTGCAAAGTTCTGCCTCATTGCTAGCCAATTAGAGCCAGTGAAGAAGAAGAGGAGGGCTGGGGGGGGGGGGGGGGGGGGGCAGGAATCTTCCTCCCTGGGTATCAGAATGCTTCCAGATGTCCTGATGTGTCCAAAATGGCACTCTATTCCCTATATAGTCCCTATGGGCCCTGTGTAGGGAATGGGGTGCCATTTGGGACACAGACCTGTTTGACTGCCTGACTGGCACCACCTCCTACGCACCTCACAGCAGTCGGAAGGAACAGAGAGTACGGAATCTGCTTTGAAAGTAGGCGAGAAAGATTAAATAAATGTGTTGGATGGATGGATGGATGGATGGATGGATGCTGGGTTCACCCACTCTCAATACATCCCTCCTGTTGATTTATGTTGCTTTGCATTTAAATCAGGTCCTTGGTTTGGTTTCATCACATCACAGCTGCTGCATTCTGTACTGTGCAGACGGCAGAGCAACTACTGTATACAATAGCTGTGAATATCAAAGAGGAGCTTTCAGTAAAATATTCATTCAAAAACAACCATGATAGGGGATTCCCTTAAGACACTGCTGCTTGTGTCTTAACGAAAGGGGTTATATAACTAGAGGAATTACCGGTGTGTGTATATCTCTTTTTAGATAACCTTTCCTTGTTCTATATAGGCCTCACCGTCCGTGTCTAATTGAAAAACGACTATATCTTATTCTTATGTTTGGGATTAGCCAATAGAAATACAGCGTATGTATTTCTCAGTAGGAAGATAATGGAACACAAATAGCTATTCCCAACGGGGTATGGTTACCATAGAAAAGTTCTCCAGTGTTAATAAAAAATATCCTCCGCACACACCATAAAAGGCTGAATCTGGGGCCTCCCAGTCTAAGGCACTGCATTGCAGTGCTAGAGGCGTTACTACAGACAGGGGTTCATTCCCGGGTTGTGCCACAACCGGCCGTGGCTGGGAGTCCCATAGGACGGCGCACAATTGGCCCAGCGTCGTCCGGGTTAGGGGAGGGTTTGGCCCAGCATCGTCTGGGTAAGGGGAGGGTTTGGCCCAGCGTCGTCCGGGTATGGGGAGGGTTTGGCCCAGCGTCGTCTGGGTAAGGGGAGGGTTTGGCCCAGCGTCGTCCGGGTATGGGGAGGGTTTGGCCCAGCGTCGTCCGGGTTAGGGGAGGGTTTGGCCCAGCATCGTCTGGGTAAGGGGAGGGTTTGGCCCAGCGTCGTCCGGGTATGGGGAGGGTTTGGCCCAGCATCGTCCGGGTTAGGGGAGGGTTTGGCCCAGCGTCGTCCGGGTTAGGGGAGGGTTTTGGCCAGTGGGGCTTTACTTGGCTCATCGCACCCTAGCGACTCCTTGCGGCGGGCCGGGCGCCTGCAGGCTGACCCCGGTCGCCAGTTGAACAGAGTTTCCTCCGACACATTGGTGCGGCTGGCTTCAGAGTTAAGCTGGCTGGTGTTAAGAAACGCAATTAGGCGGGTAATGTTTCGGAGGATGCATGACTTCACTTTCGCCTCTCCAGAGCCCATTGGGGAGTTGCCGCAATGGGACAAGATCAAAATTGGGGAGAAAAAGAGGGGTACAATGTTGTTGTTTGAATCCCAGAATGCACCTTTACAGGCGAAATGCAGTGCAAATTATTTTTGTTCTATGTTTTGTATCATATTGCACAACAATTGATGAAACTAACACTGTAAAAGTGTGAAAAGATTTGATCAGTGTTATTTCCTGATAGTTGCTGGTTGGAAATCCAATCTACACAGGACATTCTATTATCAGCATGGGTGAAGTTTTGCCTTGCCTGGTGACATCACCAGGCGGTAAATTAGTTAATAAACCAATAATAAATAGAGTTACAAACCTCTATGCCAATAACAACTAGTTTTCCGCTTTCAGGTGCCTTTCCCCTTCCCCTCCCCACTCAGACCCCTCCCAGATAGTCCTAGCGGGAATTCTTGTTTTGATAAATAGTTTTGATAAATAGCCATTTTCATGGAAAAATATTACAGTAAGGTACTTAATTATTACCCAGAAATGATTTGATATTGAGATAAAAATGGATGCATTAGGCCTTTAAAAGAAAGGGTAGTGGAAATGTTTATAGAAGTATGTTTATGTAAGCCTCCGTAGGTAAAAATGTGTAAATAACCAATAACCTATTTAATTTCTATCCGAACATGATCTATATTCTTTTTTACAGCTAATCAATAGACTAGTTCACACAGAGGTTTGTGAAATCAATTATCCATCCATCAATCTAAAAGTATAGTTTTATTCTCTCACACACATACACACGCACACTGTACACACACACACACACACACATTCATGTACAGTTGAAGTCGGAAGTTTAAATATACCTTAGCCAAATACATTTAAACTCAGTTTTTCACAATTCCTGACATTTCGTCAGAGTAAAAATTAGGTCAGTGAGGATCACCACTTTATTTTAAGAATGTGAAATGTCAGAATAATAGTAGAGAGAATTATTTATTTCAGCTTTTATTTCTTTCATCACATTCCCAGTGGGTCAGAAGTTTACATACACTCAATTAGTATTTGGTAGCATTGCCTTTAAATTGTTTAAGTTGGATCGAACGTTTCGGGTAGCCTTCCATAAGCTTCCCACAATAAGTTGGGTGAATTGTGACCCATTTCTCCTGACAGAGCTGGTATAACCGAGTCAGGTTGGTAGGCCTCCTCCTTGCTCGCACACACTTTTTCAGTTCTGCCCACACATTTTCTATGGGCTTTGTGATGGCCACTCCAATACCTTGACTTTGTTGTCATTAAGCCTTTTTGACACAACTTTGGAAGTATGCTTGGGGTCATTGTCCATTTGGAAGACCCATTTGTGACCAAGCTTTAACTTCCTGACCGATATCTTGAGATGTTGCTTCAATATATCAACATAATTTTCTTTCCTCATGATGCCATCCATTTTGTGAAGTGCACCAGTCCCTCCTGCAGCAAAGCACCCCCACAACATGATGATGCCACCCCTGTGCTTCACGGTTGGGATGGTGTTCTTGCAAGCCTCCCCCTTTTTCCTCCAAACATAACGATGGTCATTATGGCCAAACAGTTTTGTTTTTGTTTCATCAGACTAGAGGACATTTCTCCAAAAAGTACGATCTTTGTCACCATGTGCAGTTGCAAACCGTAGTCTGGCTTTTTTATGGCAGTTTCGGAGCAATGGCTTCTTCCTTGCTGAGCGGCCTTTCAGGTTCTGTAGAAATAGGACTCGTTTTACTGTGGATATAGATACTTTTGTACCTGTTTCCTCCAGCATCTTCACAAGGTCCTTTGCTGTTCTTCTGTAATTGATTTGCACTTTTCGCACCAAAGTACGTTAATCTCTAGGAGACAGAACGCGTCTCCTTCCTGAGCGGTATGATGGCTGCGTAGTCTCATGGTGTTAATACTTGCGTACTATTGTTTGTACAGATGAAAGTGGTACCTTCAGACATTTGGAAATTGCTCCCAAGGATGAACCAGACCTGTTGTCACGACTTCCTTCAAAGTTGGTCCCTCTCCTTTTTCGGGCAGTGAAATAATCTGTCTGTAAACAATTGTTGGAAAAATTACTTGTGTCATGCACAAAGTAGATGTCCTAACCGACTTGCCAGAACTATAGTTTGTTAACAAGAAATTTGTGGAGTGGTTGAAAAACGAGTTTTAAGTGTATGTACACTTCTGACTTCAACTGCACATGTGCAATAGCTACATAAGCTTCAGTGATGTGATCTTGCTGACCAGTTTTTCCATATTTATTCAAACTGTTCTATTTTTATAGTTGCCAACCAGCAAATCAACATATAAACCTACTTACTGAAGAATAACTCCTTCTTCTGAACTACAATCACCAACTGAAGACTAACTCCTTCTTCTGAACTACAATCACCAACTGAAGAATAACTCCTTCTGAACTACAATCACCAACTGAAGACTAACTCCTTCTTCTGAACTACAATCACCAACTGAAGACTAACTCCTTCTTCTGAACTACAATCACCAACTGAAGACTAACTCCTTCTTCTGAACTACAATCACCAACTGAAGAATAACTCCTTCTTCTGAACTACAATCACCAACTGAAGACTAACTCCTTCTTCTGAACTACAATCACCAACTGAAGAATAACTCCTTCTTCTGAACTACAATCACTTACCGAAGAATAACTCCTTTTTCTGAACTACAATCACCAACTGAAGAATAACTCCTTCTTCTGAACTACAATCACCAACTGAAGAATAACTCCTTCTTCTGAACTACAATCACCAATACATAAAAGCAATCAGCAGTAATTATGGGTTGCATAGTGTGTTTCTTGGTGCAGATCCATTGTCACAGAGCAAGGATCAATCAGGTTCTTGTTTAACTCGAAACTGTGCTATTAAGACCATAATAAACTTAGGGGGGGTGAAGTGGCTAGACATCACCAATGATTAGCTCGGTGAGACAGAGACCTGTTTGGTAAGGACAGAGGCGGGGCCTGAACAATACTAGAACTAAAAAGTGTGTCCACTCCTTCCTTCACCTTATCTGTCATTTGCATATTTTTCACAATCACTCTACATACCAGAAAGTCATGCCTCCTTCCTTCAGGTAGCTGGTCCAATTGGGTCAAATAGGTGAAAGCAAGGATCCCACTACCTTTTCACGTACAGACCTGTAACTAAACTCCATAGCCCAAAGGTTAAACCTAGGAACCCAAACCCCACTGTACTGCAGGTTTGTATGGCATTTTAAGGAAATTGCATTTACATGACTAAACATATCCTGTTGTTAAAGGTAATTCCTGACAGGAAAGGAAGGGTTTTTATAATGTGGGTTGAGTAGGAGTTTGTTTGTTGTAAATGCACCCTATCCGCTATGTTCTGCACTACTTTTGACCAGGGCCCATAGAGAGCCCATATGGAATAGGGTGCCATTTCGGATACTACCTCTGTTCAAACCCTACCTAAAGCAGAGTGCCGGAAACCAACATGGACGATACCGGGAAACCAAAACACAGAAGCATTTCCATATGCAAACAATTCCTGGATTTTGCATTGCATCTAAATGTGATATGTGAGGTTACTACCCATTTGAAGACATGGTATAACAACACTGTAGTCTCTATCAGAAATAAAAAGACCAAACTACAGCAGAGCACAGTAAGACTCATACTGGGATTTCATTTTAGTTTCCACTCCAGCTGTTACGAGTCAGAAGCACCTACATGTCTGACTCTCAGGTGAACTTAGTGTGTGTCTTAAATGGCACTCTATTCCCTATATAGTGCACTACTTGGGCCCTGGTCAAAAGTAGTGCACTAAAAAGGCAATAGGGTGCCAATTGGGACTCAGTCAATGTGTTTGTGAGGTCAAAACTAGTTGTTTTAACTGCAGGTAGGTAGGTTCCTTATACGGAGATCAGAGATAAAAGTGTGGGCTTTTATATTTATTTTTTCTAATTGGTAGTTACAGTCTTGTCTCATTGCTGCAACTCCTGTACGGACTCGGGAGAGGCCGAGATCTGTGCATCCTCTCCGAAACACAACCCAAACAAGCCGCACTGCTTCTTGACACAATACCCACTTAACCCGGAACACCTGGCGACTGTGTCAGCGTGCACTGCACCTGGCTCGCCACAGGAGTCGCTAGAGCATGATGGGACAAGAACACCCCTGCCGGCCAAACCCTCCCCTAACCAGGCTGACGCTGGGCCAATTGTGCGCAGCCCCATGGGTCTCCCCGTCGGCAGCGGCCTTCGACAGAGCCTGGGCTCAAACCAGGATCTCCAGAGGCACAGCTAGCACTGCGATGCAGAGCCTTAGACCACTGTGCCACTAGGGAGGCCGACAGAAAGAACATTCAGAAATAAAGACAAGTAACAGACAACAATCTGCTGATTGATTCCTCAAATCATAGAGGTCTTTCTTGACAGAGGCATTATGTTATTAAAGAACAAGATAATTTATCTCAAAGACGATTGAGATAAAGAAAACGACAGCCAAACTGGTAACTGAATAGTCTGAGGCGATAAATAAAAGACCTGCTGATGTCACAGCCTGCATCTTCCACATTCTTTCAAGGCTAAACAACTAAACAAGACAATCACAAGTACAGGCACAATGATAACAAAAGATACAAAAGACAAGTTTCCACAAAACTAAATAAAGGATACAAATCTCTTCTGCATTTTAAGCCAAAACAAACCAAACAAAGCCTATTGCAATACCATTGTATGTACTGTGCTCTTTGCTCATGTACAGATCAGTTAGTTGGGGTGAATTTGGGTATAAAAGATGAGAGGGGCGTTCATTCATTATTTATGCATATGCTATACTGTTAATTGGACATACTCCTAATGACCTCGTCTTTTGTTCTTCCTTCCCTCTAATAAAGTTGTCATAGATTAAAATGCATCAGTAATGATTATATAACATTTTAATTAACATAAAAAGTCAAGTAGACAGTAAATGAGATCATATGGAATGAGAGCAATGACTTGAGAAATCAGAAGGAATGAAAGGAAGAAGGAAAGAGGGAAGAAAAATATCTAGCATGCATCTGTATTCCTCTTCTCGGATCATACCTGTCTAGCTACGCAGATGGCTACGGGTCAACCTGAGAACTACGTCTCTCAGAAACAATTGTTGCTATTTATAAAAACAGAGATGTAGGCGGAGAGAGCACAACCATCACTGCAATCCATGAGGGTTAACTAAACTTATTCAACAGTGTTCAAAGTTCTGTTCGACCGTTTCTCCACTTGGTAGAAACACCTGCGTCTAATAAAACTGGCCACTTTTTTCAGGGCATTATACAGACCTCAGACAAAGAGTAGAATGACCTCACCCAGTGTAGTCACACTCTCTCTCTCTTCTCTCTCGCTCTCTTTCTCTCTCTCTCTCTCTCTCTCTCCACAAGTTTATCCAAAAATATAACCGTTGACCTTTTACAAGGAGACATGGTATTTTTAGAGAGGAAAATTGCCTCTTTACAAAACTGTAACTTTAGACTTCATCAAGAAAGAACTTAGAGTAAATAAAGAATAACCGAATAGGACCATCATCCTGGAACTCTTGATGTCTGGCTACGTAAGCAACAGTATCTCTTTCACACACACACACACACACACACACACACACACACACACACACACACACACACACACACACACACACACACACACACACACACACACACACACACACACTTAGTACATGTCAGCAACAGTATGCTACAGTATGCTAGTGAATCCATCGCTGATGGGGTTAACATGGCTTACATAACAGCTCTGCTGCGCATGTGTCCAGCTCTCAGCTGCATATTCTTCATCACATACACACACACAAACTGCACAAACACTAAACACACACACACACACAAACATTACATACACATGCTTGGTACATGTTAGGGAACTGAGAAGAACTGGGAAGTCTCCTGCTGCACACCTATGTCCTCCCGGAACCTCACTACATCAGTGATGCTCTAGAACCATGCAGCGAGAAATAATGTGGAGGAAGTGGAGGTACAGGGGCAGATGAAAGTGTTCCTTTCTCCCTGTGCCTCCAAGAACGGCATTGACAAGAGAGAGTGCATGAGACCTTAATTCTGCTTTTCTTTTACCCACAGTGGATTCTCCAGTTTTGCATAGAGGTTCAGACTGGTGGGGAGTGAGAGTGAGAGAGCTGAGGGGGTGAAGGCAGCAGCACTAAGCAAATGAATACAGCATGGAAGTGTGTGATACTGTATAAGCGTGCAGTACAGGCAGCAAGGCTGCAGTAATACAGAGCAATATGAACATCCTCTGCACTGATTTGATGTGAGTTGATTGCTTCTTAACACTGCAATATAACACATTTTCTGTCCAAGAGGAAAAACAGGAGGTGCACAATGCCTGCATCCCAAATGCAATACTTTTGACTAGAGTCCTATGGGGTCTCTTAGGGTATCCAAACAGTGAAATGGATTGCGTACAGTGATAGTAAATTACTCAGTGCATTTCGTGTCTTTGCAAGGGTTTCAATATAGTTGAATAAACATTAAAGGCTTCAGGGAGAGAGTCAAAGAGAAATTGAATTTGCTCTGAATGAAGAGGACATCTGAGCTGGTTTACTGGACTTGCCTCAGGACCACTACAGAATTTAGGAGGAACAAAATATACTAATAGGGGTGAGTAAAAGAGATGAGAACATTGTGGTCGTCACCCCCCCCCCCCCCCCCCCCCCCTTCTCTGTACCCTGCCGTCCTCAAACTCATACCAGAATGTGTGCAGCACTGTGTGTGCTCTGTCTCTCCCCTCGAGTTACTGTGTGTGTTGGCTAAGTGCTGTGACGAGGGGGACTGACTGGCCTGGCGAGCGTTCAAGAACATCACATTCAAACAAGTGTGAATGGTCGAGGCAGTTCCATGCTCCACACATCGTATGGAAATCTTTCTGTCACAGCTCTTCAGAAGAAAAGCCTTTGCTCTCTTTTCCGACTGGGGAGTCGACAATCTACAGTGGAAGGGTTTCAGACTTTCTCCCTGGCTGATTTTAAGTTTACAAGACCAGTCAAAGGTTTGGACACATTTACTCATTCCAGGTTTTTTCTTTATTTTTACTATTTTCTACATTGTAGAATAATAGCGAAGACATCCAAACTATGAAATAACACATATGAAATCAAGAAGTAACCAAAAAAAGTGTTAAACAAATCTAAATCTAGTTTATATTTGAGATTCTTCGAAGTAGCCACCCTTTGCCTTGATGATAGCTTTGCACACTATTGGCATTCTCTTAACCAGCTTCATGAGGTAGTCACCTGGAATGCATTTCAAATAGCAGCTGTGTCTTGTTAAAAATTAATTTGTGGAATTTATTTATTTCTTAATGTGTTTGAGCCAATCTGCTGTGCTGTGACAAGGTAAGGGTGGTACACAGAAGATTGCCCTATTTGGTAAAATAAGCAAAGAGAAACAACAGTCCATCATTACTTTAAGACATGAAGTCAGTCAATCCGGAAAATTTCAAGAACTTTGAAAGTTTCTTCAAGTGCAGTCGCAAAAACCATCAAGCGCTATGATGAAACTGGCTCTCATGAGCACCGCCACAGGAAAGGAAGACCCAGAGTTATCTCTGCTGCAGAGTAAAAGTTCATTAGAGTTCCCAGTCTCAGAAATTGCAGCCCAAATAAATGCTTCACAAAGTTCAAGTAACAGACACATCTCAACATTAACTGTTCAGAGTAGACAGGGTGAATCTCAGGACTTCATGGTCAAATTTCTGCAAAGAAACCACTACTAAAGGACACCAATAATAAAAAGAGACTTGCTTGGCCCAAGAAACATGAGCAACTGACATTAGAAAGGTGGAAATCTGTCCTTTGGTCTGATGAGTCCAAATTTGCGATTTTTGGTTCCAAACGCTGTGTCTTTGTGAGACGCAGAGAAGGTGAACGGATGATCTCTGCATTTGTAGTTCCCACTGTGGAGCATGGAGGAGGTGTGGTTTATTTAGAATTCAAGGCACACTTAACCAGCATGGCTACCACAGCATTCTGCAGCAATACGCCATCCCTTCTGGTTTGCGCTTAGCGGGACTATCATTTGTTTTCAATGGGACAATGCCCCAACACACCCCCAGGCTCTGTAAGTGATGGACTGCTGCATCAGATGACCTGGCCTCCACAATCACCCGACCTCAACCCAATTGAGATGGTTTGGGATGAGTTGGACCGCAGAGTGAAGGAAAAGCAGCCAACAAGTGCTCAGCATATGTGGGAACTCCTTCAACAATGTTTGAAAAACATTCCAGGTGAAGCTGATTGAGAGAATGCTAAGAGAGTGCAAAGTTGTCATCAAGGCAAAGGTTGGCTACTTTGAAGAATCTCAAAATTAAATATATTTGGATTTGTTTAACACTTTTACGGTTACTATATGATTCCATATGTGTTATTTCATAGTTTTTATGTTTTCACTATTATTCTACAATGTATAAAATAGTACAAATAAAGAAAAGCCCTTGAATGAGTAGGTGTGTCCAAACTTTTGACTGGTAATGTATGTCAGCAGCAGGTTCAGTTCAGTAGAGGACTTTTAGAAAATACTTTAACAGATGTCTGGTCCCTGAAAGTAGACTTTAGACGCTATCGTTGCCGGCACTCCTACCCGACCACTCCTACCCGACCAGTCCTACTCGACCACTCCTACTCGACCAGTCCTACTCGACCAGTCCTACTCGACCACTCCTACTCGACCAGTCCTACTCGACCACTCCTACTCGACCAGTCCTACTCGACCAGTCCTACCCGACCAGTCCTACTCGACCAGTCCTACCCGACCAGTCCTACTCGACCATTCCTACTCGACCAGTCCTACCCGACCAGTCTTACCCGACCAGTCCTACTCGACCAGTCCTACTCGACCATTCCTACTCGACCATTCCTACCCGACCACCGCTACCCGACCACCCCTACCCGACCAGTCCTACCCGACCATTCCTACCCGACCACTCCTACCCGACCACTCGTACCCGACCAGTCCTACTCGACCATTCCTACCCGACCACTCCTACCCGACCAGTCCTACTCGACCATTCCTACCCGACCAGTCCTACTTAACCATTCCTATCCGACCACTCCTACCCGACCACTCCTACCCGACCAGTCCTACTCGACCACTCGTACCCGACCACTACTGCCCAACCACTCCTACCCGACCACTCCTACCCGACCAGTCCTACTCGACCATTCCTATCCGACCAGTCCTACTCGACCACTCCTACCCAACCACTCCTCCCCGGCCAGTCCTACTCGACCATTCCTACCCGACCACTCCTCCCCGGCCAGCCCTACTCGACCATTCCTACCCGACCACTCCTCCCCGGCCAGTCCTACTCGACCATTCCTACCCGACCATTCCTACTATTTTTATTTTTTTGTATGTGTCATCTGGTTTGCTTTATATAAGACATTTTAAATGATTTATACTTTTAATTTTGATACGTAAGTACATTTAAAACTAAATACTTTTAGACTTTTAACTCAAGTAGTATTTTACTGGATGACTTTTACTTTTTCTTGAGTCATTTTCTTTTAAGGTACAGTGCCTTGCGAAAGTATTCGGCCCCCTTGAACTTTGCGACCTTTTGCCACATTTCAGGCTTCAAACATAAAGATATAAAACTGTATTTTTTGTGAAGAATCAACAACAAGTGGGACACAATCATGAAGTGGAACGACATTTATTGGATATTTCAAACTTTTTTAACAAATCAAAAACTGAAAAATTGGGCGTGCAAAATTATTCAGCCCCTTTACTTTCAGTGCAGCAAACTCTCTCCAGAAGTTCAGTGAGGATCTCTGAATGATCCAATGTTGACCTAAAATGACTAATGATGATAAATACAATCCACCTGTGTGTAATCAAGTCTCCGTATAAATGCACCTGCACTGTGATAGTCTCAGAGGTCCGTTAAAAGCGCAGAGAGCATCATGAAGAACAAGGAACACACCAGGCAGGTCCGAGATACTGTTGTGAAGAAGTTTAAAGCCGGATTTGGATACAAAAAGATTTCCCAAGCTTTAAACATTCCAAGGAGCACTGTGCAAGCGATAATATTGAATTGGAAGGAGTATCAGACCACTGCAAATCTACCAAGACCTGGCCGTCCCTCTAAACTTTCAGCTCATACAAGGAGAAGACTGATCAGAGATGCAGCCAAGAGGCCCATGATCACTCTGGATGAACTGCAGAGATCTACAGCTGAGGTGGGAGACTCTGTCCATAGGACAACAATCAGTCGTATATTGCACAAATCTGGCCTTTATGGAAGAGTGGCAAGAAGAAAGCATTTTCTTAAAGATATCCATAAAAAGTGTTGTTTAAAGTTTGCCACAAGCCACCTGGGAGACACACCAAACATGTGGAAGAAGGTGCTCTGGTCAGATGAAACCAAAATGGAACTTTTTGGCAACAATGCAAAACGTTATGTTTGGCGTAAAAGCAACACAGCTGAACACACCATCCCCACTGTCAAACATGGTGGTGGCAGCATCATGGTTTGGGCCTGCTTTTCTTCAGCGGGGACAGGGAAGAATGTTAAAATTGATGGGAAGATGGATGGAGCCAAATACAGGACCATTCTGGAAGAAAACCTGATGGAGTCTGCAAAAGACCTGAGACTGGGACGGAGATTTGTCTTCCAACAAGACAATGATCCAAAACATAAAGCAAAATCTACAATGGAATGGTTCAAAAATAAACACATCCAGGTGTTAGAATGGCCAAGTCAAAGTCCAGACCTGAATCCAATCGAGAATCTGTGGAAAGAACTGAAAACTGCTGTTCACAAATGCTCTCCATCCAACCTCACTGAGCTCGAGCTGTTTTGCAAGGAGGAATGGGAAAAAATGTCAGTCTCTCGATGTGCAAAACTGATAGAGAAATACCCCAAGCGACTTACAGCTGTAATCGCAGCAAAAGGTGACAAAGTATTAACTTAAGGGGGCTGAATAATTTTGCACGCTCAATTTTTCAGTTTTTGATTTGTTAAAAAAGTTTGAAATATCCAATAAATGTCGTTCCACTTCATGATTGTGTCCCACTTGTTGTTGATTCTTCACAAAAAAATACAGTTTTATATCTTTATGTTTGAAGCCTGAAATGTGGCAAAAGGTCGCAAAGTTCAAGGGGGCCGAATACTTTCGCAAGGCACTGTATCTTTACTTTTACTCAAGCAGGAAAATTGGGTACTTTTTCCACCACTGCTGACCGGTCATACCCGACCAGTCCTACCCAACCACTCCTACCTGACTGCTCCTACCTGAACAGTCCTACCCGACCAGTCCTACCCGACCAGCCTCTCTCTCTACTTAGCTGGTTAGTCCATGTACACAAAACAGACACACGCACGCACGCACCATTGCACACGCACACACACACACACACACACACACACACACACACACACACACACACACACACACACACACACACACACACACACACACACACACACCTGAACCCTGCTAGTGAACCTGGAGCCTAGCTACTTGTCCAACCAACCAACCAAGATGTCAGTATTGATTAACTCTTTCATGCATCATTTATTCCTGCTGAGCTCAGCTCAAAGTCCCATCCCCCACCAGCCACCGTCTGCATCACTAATGGCACCCTATTCCCTTTATAGTGCTCTACTTTTGACCAAAGCTCTATGGGCCCTGGTCAAAAAAGGTGCAGTATTTAGGAAATAGGTGCCATTTTGGACGGAACCCCTGACTCTCCCACTGCAGTCCTAGATGGTTCAATCTACAGTATCTGAGTGGAGATGGGTGGAGATTTTTATTTAACCTTTATTTAACTAGGCAAGTCAGATAACACAGTTTTTTTTTTTTACAATGACGGCCTACCTCAGCCAAACCCGGACAATGCTGGGCCAATTTTGCGCCACCCTATGGGATTCCCAATCACAGCTGGATGTGATGCAGCCTGGATTCAAACCAGGGACTGCAATGACACCTCTTGCACTG